>NC_057796.1:178130650-178488316 GCF_018294505.1 Triticum aestivum
CCCCTGCAGCCTGTAGCCGCCGGCGCCTACCGCGCTCCCCCGCGCCTGCCGAAGGCCGCCATGGCTCGTCTCGCCGGCGCGCGTGGCCCGCAACTCCCCACGCCCGGTGCTGCTCCCGTTGTCGCCGGCCACCGAGGCCCCAGGCGCGCTCGCCCTCGCCTCTCATGGCGTCGGATGCGAGCACCCGCACCAGTGCGCCCGCTGCACCCCCCTGAGCCACTGACACGGGGACCCCACCCCCAAAACGTAAAATAAAAAGATATTAAAAAAGGAATAAATAATAATAATAATAATATATTAAAAACAATTAATTAATTAAAGAATTAATTAACCTAATTAATTTTTGATTAATTAAACTAATCTAATAACTAAACTAATTAAACTATTAGTTAATTAATTAATCAGTCAATGACAGGTGGGTCCCGCATGTCAGTTTGACCCAGTCAACGCCCTGTTGACTGTTGACGTCATGATGATGTCAGCAGGCACTATTCTGGATAATGTTGAATTAAATAAATTAAATAAATTCTAAAATGATTTAAAACTTTAGAAAATCATAAATAAACCGTAGCTCAGATGAAAATACTTTCTACATGAAAGTTGCTCAGAACGACGAGACGAATCCAGATACGCAGCCCGTTCATCCGCCACACATCCGTAGCATAGCAAACCTGTAACATTTCACCTCCGGTTCATCTGTCTGAAAACGCGAAACACCGGGGATACTTTCCCGGATGTTTCCCCTTTCGCCGGTATCACCTATCCCTAGGTTAGGTCACCCCTAGCACAACGTATCGCCGCGTCTTGCTTTGTGTTACATTTGATTGCTCTGTTATTTATTGTGTTCCCCCTCCGTTACTTCTTTCCGGTAGACTCCGAGACCGCTGCCGATGTTCGTGTGTTCGACTACATCGAAGACGACCCCTCCTACTTGCCAGAACAACAAGGCAAGCCCCCCCCCTTGATCACCAGATATCTCCTATTCTCCTCTATACTGCTTGCATTAGAGTAGCGTAGCATGTTACTGCTTTCCGTTAATCCTATCCTGATGCATAGCCTGTCCTTGCTACTATTGTTGTTACCTTTACCTGCAATCCTACATGCTTAGTATAGGATGCTAGTTTTCCATCAGTGGCCCTACATTCTTGTCCGTCTGTTGTGCTATACTATCGGGCCATGATCACTCGGGCGGTGATCACGGGTATATACTTATATACTCATTACATGATACCTGTGGTGGCTAAAGTCGGGTCGGCTCGTAGGAGTACCCGCAAGTGGATCTTTGTGGCGGAGCAACAGGGCAGATTGAGACCGCCTAGCTGAGAGGTGGGCCTGGCCCTGGACGGCGTCCGCGGTTACTTCGACATAACACGCTTAACGAGTTCTTGGTATTTGATCTGAGTCTGGCCATTTGGTCTATACGCACTAACTATCTACGCGGGAGTAGTTATGGGTATCCCGGCGTCGTGGTATCAGCCGAAGCCTTCGTGACGTCAGCGACTGAGTGGCGCGCGCCGGATTGGACTGGAACGCCACTAGGCTAGGTCTGCTTCCGGCCGCGTACGCAACGTGCAGGTGTGCAATGGGCGATGGGCCCAGACCCCTGCGCGCATAGGGTTTAGACCGGCGTGCTGACCTCTCTGTTGTGCCTAGGTGGGGCTGCGACGTGTTGATCTTACGAGGCCAGGCATGACCCGGAAAAGTGTGTCCGGCCAAATGGGATCGAGCGTGTTGGGTTATGTGGTGCACCCCTGCAGGGAAGTTTATCTATTCGAATAGCCGTGTCCCTCGATAAAAGGACCACCCGGAGTTGTACCTTGACCTTATGACAACTAGAACCGGATACTGAATAAAATACACCCTTCCAAGTGCCAGATACAACCCGGTGATCGCTCTCTAACAGGGCGACGAGGAGGGGATCGCCGGGTAGGATTATGTTATGTGATGCTACTTGGAGGACTTCGATCTACTCTCTTCTACATGCTGCAAGAGGGAGATGGCCAGAAGCGTAGTCTTCGACAGGACTAGCTATCCCCCTGTTATTCTGGCATTCTGCAGTTCAGTCCACTAATATGCCCCTTTACACATATACCCATGCATATGTAGTGTAGCTCCTTGCTTGCGAGTACTTTGGATGAGTACTCACGGTTGCTTCTCTCCCTCTTTTCCCCCTTTCCTTCTACCTGGTTGTCGCTACCAGATGCTGGAGTCCAGGAGCCAGACGCCACCGTCGACGATGACTCCTACGACACTGGAGGTGCCTACTACTACGTGCAGCCCGCTGACGACGACCAGGAGTAGTTAAGAGGATCCCAGGCAGGAGGCCTGTGCCTCGTTCGATCTGTATCCCAGTTTGTGCTAGCCTTCTTAAGGCAAACTTGTTTAACTTATGTCTGTACTCAGAGATTGTTGCTTCCGCTGACTCGTCTGTGATCGAGCACTTGTATTCGAGCCCTCGAGGCCCCTGGCTTGTATTATGATGCTTGTATGACTTATTTATGTTGTGGAGTTGTGTTGTGATATCTTCCCGTGAGTCCCTGATCTTGATCGTACACATTTGCGTGCATGATTAGTGTACGGACAAATCGGGGGCGTCACAAGTTGGTATCAGAGCCAACTGCCTGTAGGAATCCCACTTTCCAACTCATTGGCCGAAGTCAAGTCTAGTCATTGAAAAACTTTTAATAACATGACTGTGTGGCTTATGGGCCCACGTCACCATTGGGTGGTAGTAGGATCTTTTACTCCTTGTCTATACTCTGGGACTCTGATCTCTCTTCTATTCGGGTTAAGTGAATTTTGCTAAATCTAACATTAGGATCTCGTTATCACTTTCACCCGGAGAGCCCCTTATTACTGATGATCGTCTGCTGCCCGTGAAGACCCTGAAGATACTCTCCGCTGATAACCCGAGAACTTGTGTTCATCGCTTTTGCAATTCCCTTTCATCGATAAACTCCTATGGATAACCATGTATACTCGCCACTCATACAATGTTTCCCAGTTGATCTTGTTATTACAAGATACCCCGAAATTCTCTCTGTTGTTCCGAGAATCCTTTGAGCTTACTGCCTTGCTGTTCTTTGTCACCTGAATACCCCTACGGTTAATTCTCGCACTTACCGAGTATCCGGTCATCCCAAGTTGTTTCAAGTATTCCACAATAGTCTTCAAAATACTATTCGATCTTCCGAAAATCCTCAGGAGCCTATTACTCTCGAAATTCTTGTTTGCTTGCATTATGGTCAATCCCATAAGTCTCGTAATCTTATTGGCATCTCTTGTCATTATCATTTTGAGTCCGTTGATTCAATTTGTTGCGAATGCTCGCAATCCTCAATCATATCCTAGAATTCATTCTTCCGGCTCAGACGTCATTTTAAACGTGAGCTGGATCTCGACCTATCAAATTGCCATCGATTGTACCCCTAAGCCTACTCAACTTATCCATCCTTGATCAGAGCGTTGCTTCTGACCCCCTGATTTGGAAATCATAATTCTTTTGCATTTGAACTTTGAGTTAGTCAGTTGTTTCTATAATCAGATCTCCTTGCATTCTTCTTCCTCTGGTTGAGTACCGATGCTCACATCAGATCCCTTGTGGACCATCGATTCCTTTGTTGGATTTTATCCGACAGTGTCCTTCATATTGAATAACCTTGTGAGCCTTTCCATGGGTATATAATGCCTTTGGTAAATTGTATCATCTGTTTTTGAACAATGCTCTTCTTTCGAGCTTGTAATATTTATTCCGAAGTTTGTGGTATATGTTCCTAAGATGCCTTGATGGGTTGAACCTATGCCTTTCATAATATGTGTGAACTCGAAAGTTTTCATGAGTCATACTCTTCTGGTATTTTGCCAGATAAAATTTTCAACACTGCAACTTCATCAAACGCGAGAAGTGAATGAAAGGTTATGCATTGAAGAAGTGGGAGTCGACCTTGAACTTTGCGTTCATGCCCATGGACACGATGTAGATCTTATCATTAAAGCTTTTCTTAAATTAATTATTCCCTTGGTATAAGTTCATCTTATATCTGGGATCTGGCCTTTTGCAATCGTGGTTCCGACCATGTTCTCCTTTAAACACCATTTCTCGTACAAGTTAGGCACTTGTCTTCTGCAGAGCAATACCCCAGTCCAACCTCTACTTTGGTTTGTCGTCGAGTATTACCCCCCTGGTATCTCGAGATTATCACGGAACTGCATAACTTCTTATGAGTTCTCCATCAAGTATTACATTCTCATTGATTCCAATTTTTCACGGGCTCCGAGTTATTAAACACTCAAGGACATCGATAACTGAATCGAGTCCGCATCACGATTGAACAACTCTTAGTAATCTCCTTTGTTTACGAGTTCGTACTCGATCACGTCATCCCTAGCCTGCTCGGCTATGTCATTATCGTGCCGATTTTAACTGTGCTACCTGGTCTTTATTCCCGGAGCACCACTTTCGACGCTGAGCTAAGCTTACGTCGATTTTCCTCGTCATATCATTTCGCCTTGAACAGCAAGCTTGATTTCGAGTTTGTGTCGTACCCCTGGTTCCAATAACTTTTCGCTTCATCATTCCTTTGACTTGATGTCATCGTCGATCGATTACCTCTTCATAAATTCTCGCTACAAATGTGTCGTGAACATCATCAACATTCTGAGCTCTTCCAAGATATCTATCGAATTCTGGATGAGAAATACCATCCTTGCCCTCGATGATTTGTTTTATCATCGACCATTTTATTGCCTTCCATTCAACACAAACTTGTTCGTGTTTTGTGTTGTACCTTGATTTCCTTGCTATCTAGCTTATGATATGTTCTACCTTGGAGTATTACCATCTTTTATGTCAAGTATGTCGTAAGAATTTCACCACCTCGTATGACATCTTGGTACAGTGATACTTCTCCCCATCACCATTCTTTCTTGGTCCCCGTGTTGTTTCTAAAAGGAATACCGACAAATGGTCTGTGATGTGTAAAAATTCTAAACTTCTAGCAACCCTATTGCTTTGAAGTTATTGGTCTATAGTTTCATTCTACGTCTATGGCTTAATGAATCATCATTCGAACATTGATTGTGCTACCTAGCCCATATTTCGGGTGCACATTTCAACCAATGTTTAACTGTGTATGTTTTCCTCGAGCATACATCATTAAGTCATTCGATCTAGCTAATGTTATCTCCTTGTTCACATAGTGGTGGAAATCCATCTTTTCGAAATCTCAATGGATTGCCGCTGAGTCAATCAGTCACCTCCTCACCTCTCCTTGATGTAATGATGAACCCTTGTTCGGAACTCGCTTCCATAGTTCATCTCCCGAGAATCTTCGATGTCGTTTCGACAATTTGTGTTGCACCTTTCTTCTCAGGCATCCTGAGTCTGAGTTATCCTGACACCAATCAGATCTGAATCTCGGTCAGATATGATGGTTGGAACATATTTCCAAGAGTTATAACATTGGCCTATTTATGACCGGTAAGGTGATGATACCCAGCACACCTGGCGGGAGGACCTATTGTTATAAGTTTTCCCTTTTAGCAAGGTTAGCTATTCTTCCATGAGGAAATTGTAAGACTTATTCTATAAGTTGTTCCTGATGGATCCTTTTTGTTTCCAAAGTCTGATCTTCACCTGTTGACCATCTCAATGCTATCTCGAAGCATGTCTATGGTACTCCGATTTTCAACAGGAACATTTGAAGCCCAATGCTAAATGTTTCCTGCTCAATTATCCAAACACCGTTGTATGGGTAATGTCATGAAATTTCTCTCCCCTACCTAAAGAGTTTTCTACATTATATCCTGTCATGAATATCATTCTCAGCTTGTCCTTGGGAAGGATATACCCCTGAAATATGTGTTTAAACACATTTTCCTTTCCATTGTTCTATTTATTCTGATAATCATATTTTCCTATCCATTGGTTGGTTTAACGTTTCTGGTGATCATTATGATCTAAGCAGTATTAATTCCCTGCTTGCGCAAACACCTCGGTGTACAGCTCTGTCAGTAAGACCTTGTTACTATTGTTGGTGACATTCCGGTAACCACCGATGGACGAGAACTTTGCCTATTGGTCCGCCTCGTTTCAACGAGCAGGAGAATGGTTCTCTTCGTCCCTCGCCCTTGGTACCAACGTGTTGCCGACATAACTGACAGGGTATTCTCTGACATGCCTTGCTATCATGACCGTGCAAGATGTCACTGCTCCTAAAAAAACCACATGGTGGGCCCATAACCCACAGTTCCACAGGATCGAAACCTAACTCTTCTATACAACCCTGTTTCTAATGGTTGTTCCTCGCGCATGGCCTCGTATGTAATTCACGAGCCACCTTCAGGTCTGATATCGGACACAATACTTATTCCCGTTGCTTTGACCCTTTCACGCCCTATAACAGGCATCGAACGATTGTCTGCCCGCTCGAAACTTCCCAGGTTACCTCCTTACTTTGCTCTCGATATTTTCTTAAGTTTCGATTCGAGGGTTACTTTCCGCCACCTTCCTCGATGTTGTCGACCCGATAGTCAACCTTGTCGAGGCCCGTTCTCCCAGAATGCCCACCCTTTATTCTTTCGTAAGTACGATGGAGTCCCTGAAGAAAGGACGCCGACTTCATCATGATGACCGAAGCAGAGAAATGAAGACATCAATGTATTGGACCATCCTCTTCGAGAAGAGCAAGCCAGGATGAGACTAGATTCGTTACCAAACCTTCCCCCCTTACTCCCCTCTTAAATCTCGGGACGAGATTTCTTGTAGTAGAGGAGAATTGTGACGCCCGGATAATTATGCTACAGTAAACCTACGCTAATGATGCCACGTCACCTCTGTTAGTGTTGATAATCTCGGCGTTAGTTCAAAACCGGATCAAAATTCAAATTCAAAATATGGCAAACAACAAAAGTTTTCAAAAATTAAAACTAAAATGTTCGGGTTGTTTCAAATAAATCGTAAGCAATTATGGTGGAGAAACCAAGCTTTTATAAAATGCTTAAATGAACTATAAGGATTTATACAGTAGCAAAACCATTAATTAAATGCCTATTATAACAAATAAAATGTCAAACTAAGTTATTTGGGGTCTAGACTTTTTGTGACTCTGGACTAAGTTAAACTACTAATTTAGATACTAAGTGTATATTTTACTAAAATAAAATGCAACTAAAATAAAAGAGGAAAGAATAAATAGGAAAAAAAAGCAACAGACCCCCCCCCCCGCTGGGCCTCGTGGCCCAAATGGCCTTAGGCGCCCGAACAGGCCGGCCCATCCCACCACCACTTAACCCCCCCGGGCCACTGACCGAAACCCTAACCCCCCACTCTCCCCACTCCTCTCCCACGATCCCCTCTCTCCCTCGGTCACTCCCCCTCACCCGATCCGATCTGGAGGGGGATCAAACCCCCCCAGCGCACGCGACCGCTGCCCCGGGCGCCGCCCCGACGGCCGCGCCCCATCTCCCGTCCTCGACCTCCTCCCCGTTCTGGATCGGGACGCAACGGCGCCCCTGTTGCTTGCCAGACGCCGTCGCCCTGGTACCCGTCGCCACCACCACTCCGCCATCGCCAAGACGCCTCCGATGCCACTGGACCCCGCCGTCGCCGGGCCTTCCCCGCCGGATCTCGTCTCCTCGTCTCCTCCTCAAGCCGTTGCCGGAGCCGCCTCGCCTTCCTCTTCGTCGTCGACCGCGTCCCCATCGACCACCCCGAGCCTCCCCGAGCACGCTGCCATACCCCTACACCGATTGTGAGCGCCTCCTCTTCTATCCCCATCACCGTCGCCCGTTCCGTTGCGCCGTCTGGATCGCCGAACGCCACCACGGCCACCGCACCGTACCGCCTCGCCCCCTCGCGCTCGCACACGATCTGGCCTCGACCGTGTCCTCCATGCCCGTGCGCGTCCGGCGCCCGCGCTCACGGCGCCTTGCCCGCGCGACCCCGCTCCGCCTTGCCGCCCGCTCGCGGTGGCCTCGGGCCCTGCTTGCCCGTGCTGCCGCGCCGGGGCTGCGCCTTCCGCCGCCCCCTGCAGCCTGTAGCCGCCGGCGCCTACCGCGCTCCCCCGCGCCTGCCGAAGGCCGCCACGGCTCGTCTCACCGGCGCGCGTGCCCCGCAACTCCCCACGCCCGGTGCAGCTCCCGTTGTCGCCGGCCACCGAGGCCCCAGGCGCGCTCGCCCTCGCCTCTCATGGCGTCGGGTGCGAGCACCCGCACCAGTGCGCCCGCTGCACCCCCCTGAGCCACTGACACGGGGACCCCACCACCAAAACGTAAAATAAAAAGATATTAAAAAAAGGAATAAAAAATAATAATAATAATAATAATAATATATTAAAAACAATTAATTAATTAAAGAATTAATTAACCTAATTAATTTTTGATTAATTAAACTAATCTAATAACTAAACTAATTAAACTATTAGTTAATTAATTAATCAGTCAATGACAGGTGGGTCCCGCACGTCAGTTTGACCCAGTCAACGCCCTGTTGACTGCTGATGTCATGATGATGTCAGCAGGCACTATTCTGGATAATGTTGAATTAAATAAATTAAATAAATTCTAAAATGATTTAAAACTTTAGAAAATCATATAAAATAAACCGTAGCTCAGATGAAAATACTTTCTACATGAAAGTTGCTCAGAACGACGAGACGAATTCGGATACGCAGCCCGTTCGTCCGCCACACATCCGTAGCATAGCAAACCTGTAACATTTCACCTCTGGTTCATCTGTCCGAAAACGCGAAACACCGGGGATACTTTCCCGGATGTTTCCCCTTTCGCCGGTATCACCTATCCCTACGTTAGGTCACCCCTAGCACAACGTATCGCCGCGTCTTGCTTTGTGTTACATTTGATTGCTCTGTTATTTATTGTGTTCCCCCTCCGTTACTTCTTTCCGGTAGACTCCGAGACCGCTGCCGATGTTCGTGTGTTCGACTACATCGAAGACGACCCCTCCTACTTGCCAGAACAACCAGGCAAGCCCCCCCCTTGATCACCAGATATCGCCTATTCTCTCTATACTGCTTGCATTAGAGTAGTGTAGCATGTTACTGCTTTCCGTTAATCCTATACTGATGCATAGCCTGCCCTTGCTTCTACTGTTGTTACCTTTACCTGCAATCCTACATGCTTAGTATAGGGTGCTAGTTTTCCATCAGTGGCCCTACATTCTTGTCCGTCTGCTGTGCTATACTATCGGGCCGTGATCACCTGGGCGGTGATCACGGGTATATACTTATATACTCTATACATGACACCTGTGGTGACTAAAGTCGGGTCGGCTCGTAGGAGTACCCGCAAGTGGATCTTTGTGGCGGAGCGACAGGGCAGGTTGAGACCGCCTAGGCTGAGAGGTGGGCCTGGCCCTGGACGGCGTCCGCGGTTACTTCGACATAACACGCTTAACGAGATCTTGGTATTTGATCTGAGTCTGGCCATTTGGTCTATACGCACTAACCATCTACGCGGGAGTAGTTATGGGTATCCCGGCGTCGTGGTATCAGCCGAAGCCTTCGTGACGTCAGCGACTGAGTGGCGCGCGCCGGATTGGACTGGAACGCCACTAGGCTAGGTCTGCTTCCGGCCGCGTACGCAACGTGCAGGTGTGCAATGGGCGATGGGCCCAGACCCCTGCGCGCATAGGATTTAGACCGGCGTGCTGACCTCTCTGTTGTGCTTAGGTGGGGCTGCGACGTGTTGATCTTCCAAGGCCGGGCATGACCCAGAAAAGTGTGTCCGACCAAATGGGATCGAGCGTGTTGGGTTATGTGGTGCACCCCTGCAGGGAAGTTTATCTATTCGAATAGCCGTGTCCCTCGGTAAAAGGACGACCCGGAGTTGTACCTTGACCTTATGACAACTAGAACCGGATACTGAATAAAATACACCCTTCCAAGTGCCAGATACAACCCGGTGATCGCTCTCTAACAGGGCGACGAGGAGGGGATCACCGGGTAGGATTATGCTATGCGATGTTACTTGGAGGACTTCAATCTACTCTCTTCTACACGCTGCAAGATGGAGGCTGGCCAGAAGCGTAGTCTTCGACAGGATTAGCTATCCCCCTCTTATTCTGGCATTCTGCAGTTCAGTCCACTGATATGGCCCTTTACACATATACCCATGCATATGTAGTGTAGCTCCTTGCTTGCGAGTACTTTGGATGAGTACTCACGGTTGCTTTTCTCCCTCTTTTCCCCTTTCTGTACCTGGTTGTCGCAACCAGATGCTGGAGTCCAGGAGCTAGAGATCCCGAGGATGATTCTACATGGAGTTCGGCTTCGAGGAGTAGTTAGGAGGTCCCAGGCAGGAGGCCTTGCCTTTTCGATCGTTGCTATTTTGTGCTAGCCTTCTTAAGGCAAACTTGTTTAACTTATGTCTGTACTCAGATATTGTTGCTTCCGCTGACTCGTCTATGATCGAGCACTTGCATTCGAGCCCTCGAGGCCCCTGGCTTGTATTATGATGCTTGTATGACTTATTTATGTTGTAGAGTTGTGTTGTGATATCTTCCCGTGAGTCCCTGATCTTGATCGTACACATTTGCGTGCATGATTAGTGTACGAACAAATCGGGGGCGTCACAATTCCCCCCTTCGGCAGGGTGCCGGAACGGGGTCTAGATTGGTTTTCGGTGGCTATAGAGGCCTGCGGCGGCGGAACTTCTGATCTAGGGTAACCCCTGATGGTTTCTGTATTTATAGGATTTTTTGGCGTTAGTTTCATGCTAAGATGGGCCTCGAGGTGAGCACAACCCACCGGGGCAAGCCAGGCCCACCAGGCGCGCCCTGGTGGGTTGTGCCCTACTCGTGGATCTTCTGGCCCTCCCACGAAGCTTCGGGGGTCTCTTTTGTTCCAAAAAAATTGTCAAAAAGTTTCAGCTCATTTGGAGAACTTTCATTTATGCACAAAAAACAACAACACGGTAGTTCTGCTGAAAACAGCGTCTGTCCGGGTTAGTTCCATGTAAATCATACAAAAACCATATAAAATTGTTGTAAACATGGCACGAATACTTCATAAATTATAGATACGTTGGAGACGTATCAGCATACCCAAGCTTAATTCCTACTCGTCCTCGAGTAGGTAAATGATAAAAGAAATAATTTATGAAGTGTGAATGCTAGCAAAGTGCATAAGTTTGATTAATGATAATTTCAATCACTTTTCCTAGCATCATAATAGCAACTCTTTCTCATAAAACTTATCATGATGAAGTAGCAATTTAAACCGGAATTTTTGTTGTGGAATGCTACCTATCATATTCATCATATACTCTTTTCTTTTTTAGCATGGACATTTGGACTTAAATGATTCAAAGTAGTAGTCTATAATTTGACATGACGACATCAATACTCAAGCATATCAACAAGAAACCATGTCTTTCAAAATATCAACACTAAAGAAAGCTATCCCTAGCCCATCATGCTCAATCATTGATCCATTCATGAAGCACACTCGCATATTAGCTACATCCAATGCTCAAGTACGATCATAGCGCCCCTTAGTTGGTGCTTTATAAGAGAAGATGGAGACTCAAATAAAAATAAAATTCGCATAAAATAAATAGATAGGCCCTTCGCAGAGGGAAGTAGGGATTTGTAGAGGTGCCAGAGCTCAAAGCGAAAATTTAGAGATAAAAACATTTTGAGAGGCATACTTTTCCCACCAACGAAAACGACTTAGAGCTCCCAACACTTTCCATGCTAGATATATCATAGGCGGTTCCCAAACAGAAAATAAAGTTTATTCCTTTTTCCACCATAACGTTCCATGGCTAACCGTATCCACGGGTGCCCTCCATACCAACACTTTCCAAGGAATTTATTAGTTGACAACATAAAGTAAATTCATTTTTCATTTCGGGACTGGGCATCCCTAATACCTTTGCCTTCCTCTCGTGCAATGACAAGTGAATAAACACTCATCGTGAGAATAACACATCTAGCATGGAAAATATTGGCTACCCCTCACCGCCTCGCGAGCGGTACGAGCATACAAAAGAGAAATTTATTTTGAAAATTAGAGTTGGGACATACAAATTTGCGTAGAACGGCAAAAGAATACCACATATAGGTAGGTATAGTGGACTCATGTGGCAAAACTAGTTTAAAGGATTTTGGATGCACAAGTAGTGATCATACTTAGTGCAAAATGAAGGCTAGCAAAAGATTGAGAAGCGACCAACCAAGAAATGAATAATCTCATAAGCGAGCATTGAGCATAACTAACACTGAATAATGCACCACAAGTAGGATGTAATTTCATTGCATAACTATTGACTTTCGTGCTTGCATTGGGAATCACAAACCTTAACAATAATATTACTACTAAAGCACAATTACTCATCAACATGACTCACATATCACATCATCATATCTCAAAACTATTACAAGAAATCAAGTTTATTTTGTCCAGTGATCTTCATGAAAGTTTTTATTATATCCTTCTTGGATATCCATCACTTTGGAACTAATTTTCAGGTATTGCTTTTGATAAGCTCAAACAAATATAAGTGAAGATCATGAGCATAATATTCCTTTCTCTCAAATTAATTTAAGTGAAGCAAGAGAGAATTTCTTCAAAAATACTAAAGCACACCGTTCTCAAAAAGATATAAGTGAAGCACTAGAGCAAATGACAAGCTACTCCAAAAAGATATAAGTGAAGATCAAGCGAGTAGTTAAGTAAATAGGTAGGTATTTGAGGACTCTCTCTTATTCAAAAACTTTCAGATCTAAGTATTTTATTAAAACAGCAAGAAAAAACAATACATTCTAAGAATATCACACATCATGTGAAGAAACAAAAACTTAGGCTCAACTGATACTAACCGATAATTATTGAAGAACAAAGGTGGGATGCCTACCGGGGCATCTCCAAGCTTAGATGCTTGAGACTTCTTGAAATATTATCTTGGGGTGCCTACCGGGGCATGTCCAAACATATGCAAACATAACAGCAATCTGCCAAAACAGTACAGTCTGTGAAGAATGCAAGAGTATCAATACTTCCCTAACTCCAAAAGTTATGACAATTCCCACACTACAGAAAATTTATCAGAGCTTATTTTGCAAAAAAATTCAACATTTTATCACATTCTAACTTTTCTAGGGAATGTTTGCAACATCGGTAAACTTTCTGTTTTCAAATAGCAACATGTAAGCTTGCAAAATAAGCATAGTAAAGGCTATCATTGCCACTTCTATTGAAATAAAAGATGCAAAACATTATTCTAAATAACAGCAAGCAAATCCTAACAAAATAAATTGACGCTCCAAGCAAAACACATATCATGTGACGAATGAAAACATAGCTCCAAGTAAGGTTACCGATAATGTTGGAGACGAAAGAGGGGATGCCTTCCGGGGCATCCCCAAGCTTAGTTGCTTGGATCTTACTTGAATATTACCTTGCGGTGCCTTGGGCATCCCCAAGCTTAGGGTCTTGTCACTCCTTATTCTCCTCATATCGACATCTCACCCAAAACTTGAAAACTTTAATCACACAAAACTTAATGGAACTTCGTGAGATAGGTTAGTATGATAAAGAGCAAACCATTTCACTTTGGTACTATCAAAGACAAGATTCTTAATTGTTTCCACACAATGCCTATTGTAGGATATCATTTTCACAATTTATATTGAGCAATATAAGCCATAAAAACTAGAAAACAAGCAAACTATGCATTGAAAACAGAATCTGTCAAAAACAGAACAGTCTATAGTAATCTGTACTCCAACCATACTTCTGCTACTCCAAAAATTCCAGAAAAATAAGAAAACCTGGGTAATTTGTCTATTAGTCTTCTGCCAAAGGAATCAGCATTTTATCACGCTTCTGTTAAAAATGAGAATTGTTTTCCTGAGCGCAAAAAAGTTTCTGTTTTTCGGCAAGATCAAATCAACTATCACTGTAATCCATCCCAAAGGTACTTGGAACTTTATTGAAACAAAAGCAATAAAACATAATTTCTACAGTAGCCTAATCATGTGAACACAAAAAAACAGTAGGTAAAAGTGTCAGGTTGTCTCCCAACAAGCGCTTTTCTTTAATGCCTTTTAGCTAGGCATGAGGATTTCAATATGCTCGCATAAAAGATAAGAATTGAAACACAATGAGAGCATCATGAAGCATATGACTAGCACATTTAAGTCTAATCCACTTCCTATGCATAGGGATTTTGTGAGCAAACAATTTATGGGAGCAAGAATCAACTAGCATAGGAAGGCAAAACAAGCATAACTTCAAGATTTTCAGCACATAGAGAGGAAACTTGATATTTTAGCAATATGTAAAAGCATATGTTCCTCTCTCATAGTAATTTTCAGTAGCATCATGAATGAATTCAACTATATAACCATCACATAAAGCATTCTTTTCATGACACAAAAGCATAGAAAACTTATTACTCTCCACATAAGCAAATTTCTTCTTATCAATAATTGTGGGAGCACAAAATAACTCTCATGTGATTGGAAATTAAAATCATGATGACAAGTTTCATGTTTATAATTAATCAATATAGCATACATGTCATCACTAGATAGCAACTTTGTTATCATAGTTAATTGAATCCTCATCCTATGGTGGATTCATCACTAAATAAAGTCATGACCTCTCCAAATCCACTTTCATCATTATAATCATCATAAACAGGAGGCATGCAATCATTATAACAAATTTTCACATCAAATCTTGGGGGACTAAAAATATCATCTTCATCAAACATATCATCCCCAAGATTATGGATTTGCATATCATTAGCATCATGGTTATTCAAAGAATTCATACTAACAACATAGCAATCATGCTCATCATTTATACCAAACATACTATTGAATTCTTCTTCTATCAATAGAGCACTATTTTCCTTTCCATCATTTTCACGAAATACATTATAAAGATGAATAATATGATGCAACCTCAATTCCATTTTTTCTAGTTTTCTTTTTATAAACCAAACTAGTGATAAAACAAGAAACTAAAAGATTCAATTGCAAGATCTAAAGATATACCTTCATGCACTCACCTCCCTGGCAACGGCGCCAGAAAAGAGCTTCGTTGACGGGATGTGAGTGTCGCTTACCTAGCCTCCATGTTCGACCACCGTGTTGCTAGGTGCGAGCCGGGGAACACTGTTGGAGACACCCCCTCATAATTTTCCTATTCCTACATTTTAAGTTCCTACGAAGAGAGTAGTACTTGCTCTAAATGATGTGCCGCTGCAAGAGCCGCCTATATTAATTAACCATGCCCTAAACAGGTCCAGCTTTGGCTATAGTAGTATATTGTACTAGGTTAGTAGGTGACCTTGCGCTTGGCCCTTCGCCTCTTCCGAAAGTCGGACAATAATGATGGTACTACAGTATTACTACTTCTGGCAATCTGACACCAGATGAACTACTACACGTCCACCGCTTGTAAGCAAAAATTTCTCCTCGTGGTGCGAGCCACCACGCATGCATTGGCGTCGGAGAAGGCGTAGTAAGCAAGCTTCTCGTTGTTCTGTGAGTTGACGGGACACATCGAAGTTAATATTTAGTACTGTCTTCAAAAAGGGCCGACCATGTCCATGGCTACCATCCCGTGCTCCGTAATTAAGTACGTGCACTATTCACGTGCCATCGAGGAGGAAAAAAATATTGCGTAGTACTTGGTGCCATCGTAGTGCACGACTCACTTACGCACTGCTTATCTCCATTTTCTTGCATGACACGTGCACCTTGATGCTAGATGTCCCCCGTGTTGGCAAAAGGATGAACAAAGCTCATGTAAAAAAAGAGTGGAAGAACATAGATTCCAGAAGACCGAGAAGGAGCAAGGAACCTCGCGGTGGAGCGTCTGCACTCATAATATTTTATATTATTCAGCGATATAAAATCAACCAATCATCTCCATAGTAGACCGGAAGAGTACGAAACACGGCAGCCCAGTGTAGTTACATCATACATGGCTAACCCATGCTATCACCATATTTCTTGGCCTCCGTGCGACACCTAGCTCTAGTTATCCACTAGCCTGTATCGCTTCTTGCTCATTGTCTATCTCAAAGTGCGGCGGGCTGGCGTTTTTGACGTCTATTGAGGTCGGTTAACTCATCACATGTTAGCGACATGCCAAGAGCATTCTAAAAAAGTTACTGTACTCTATTGTTATGCCAAGCAGAGGAAGCGCTTTGACCGATGGACCAAATGAGACAGGCGTGCCATGCCATGAGTGGGTCCAGTTTCTCGTTTTGAACTTGTTTGGTGTAGTAGTAACACTTGGTTTTGACTATTGATAAGATTTTATATAGGGCCTAATGTATTCTTCGAGGTTTCCTTTGACTATTGATAATATTTTATATAATTTAAAATTATATCATTCGAAGATCCTTTCACGTTCCGTTTAAAAAAAAGATCCTTTCATGTACGAATTTGACGGTATGCTTTGAGCAACTTGCATGTCCTATACTGCTCCTGTTTGGATACTCTAACTTAGCTAGAGGTTAGACTAACTAATGGCTAACCCTGAACTAACTATAGCCAAAGAGGTGTTTGTATGTTTGGTTAGATTGACAATAAATGCACTTCATGGAGAGAGAAAAGTGATTTTTCAGTGGGCCCCATGATAACTAGCTCCAATTAGCTCCACTTGGCTGGCGGGATTGAAAGTGCTAGTTATCGACTAGAGGGGGGTGAATAGGCGATTTTTATGGAAGTCTTCAAAACACAGGGGCTTTGAAGACAAACAATAGAAATGAGCCTATTGATATGCAGCGGAAGGTAGACTACACTAGACAAGCCATAGTCAAGTAAGTAATGAAGCGAAAGAACGAAGACTATTAGCAGCTAGGTAGTATAGATCAGGATGGAAGAGAGTGTGAAGCCAAACAACAATAGTCGTCACACAGTGAAGTCAAACAGATAAGTCAAGCATATAAATGACTTCACGAAGACAAACTGTAAATAAGTGAGGGAGGAGATAGAACCAATTGCTTGGTGAGGACAAGGATTTGTTGGACCAGTTCCAGTTGCTGTGACAACTGTACGTCTGGTTAGGGAGGCTGAGATTCAACTCAGAAGACCGCGTCTTCACCTTATTCCCCTTGAGCTAAGGACACTTAGTCCTCGCCCAATCACTCTGGTAAGTCTTCAAGGTAGGCTTCCAAACCTTCACAGACCTCGTTCATTGGCAATCCACAGTGACTCTTGGATGCTCAGAACGCGATGCCTAACCGGCTGGAGGATTCACAGTCCTCAAGTGTAATAAGTCTCCAGATCACGCGGATAGAAAGATTTCAGTGATGCCTAACACTCTTTGCCTCTGGGTGTTTTGGGCTTTGTCCTCGCAAGGATCTTTCTCTCAAATGCTTCAGAGGTGGGTTGCTCTCAAACGACAAAAGCCGTGCACTAACTCTGAGCAGCCACCAATTTATGGTGTAGGGGGTGGGCTATTTATAGTCAGGAGGCAACCCGACCTGATTTTTCCAAAATGACCCTGGGTCACTAAGGAACTGACACGTGTCCAACGGTCAGATTTCAAACACACGCGGCAGCTTGACTTGGGCTACAAGTAAAGCTGACTTGTCCAGCTCTGGATAAGATTTGCTCTCATTGTCTTCGCTCGAAGACATAGGATTTGGTTGAGCATCACTTCAGTCACTCTGACTTTGTTCACTTGGACCCCACTTAACAGTGCGGTGGTTCCTATGACTCAACAAAGAAGAAAAGGAAACTACGAAACAACTATGTCTTTGCACTCCATAGTCTTCACGTGAATGTCTTCTCGAGTCATAATATTCGTTGTGAATATCTTCACATACCACCATTGTCTTCAATCACTTCACACATTTTTAGGGGTCATCTCCGGTAGGTAAACCGAATCAATGAGGGACTACTACCTGTGTTATCCTGCAATTCTCACCAACACATTAGTCCCTCAACCAGGTTTGTCGTCAATACTCCAAAACCAACTAGGGGTGGCACTAGATGCACTTACAATCTCCCCCTTTTGACAAACTGGTTGAAGTTTTCAACGGGGATAAATGTATGTGAAATTGTAAGGATTAAGGTATTGTCTTCATAAGTAGCAAAAGGCTCCCCTTGAAGATGTGCATCTAAGTAGTTTGCTTTTGAATGCAAATGCACATGGCAGGTTTTACTTGTGGAGATCCTCTTCAACATATGAAGACAATTCATCACGCATATAAAGATATAGCGAAGGTAATGACATGCATAATGAAAAATGGACGTCTGACTTCATGCGAAATTTATCATCGCATCACAGAATAATAAGCAAAGTATCAATTTTAAGTGTTACAACCCAAGAGAACCAAATGTATCAAAACAAGAGTTGTAACCACTTGGCAAAAAATAAAGCAACCACCCATATGGACCCGCTTGAAGACTATCAACTCATATGCTTCTCCCCCTTTTGTCAGTAATGACCAAAAAGGTTTGAAGACATAGAGCATCTATTCGTTCCCATCGGGAGAAGATGAAGGTGCAGGGTCGATGTTGGAGTCCGGTGGTGCAGATGGGCCTGGTGCAGTGTCGAGACGCGGCGAAGTAGTGGTTGGCGAAGTAGCATCGTCTTCGTCATCGACGACTCTGGCATTAACCGTTGCAGCCGAGGAGGAATACTCTGAGTCTTCTAAGGAAGGAGTACGGCACAAGACGGCATTGCGGGGAGGCGTGGAATCAAACTTGTAGCGCTCAGTGAAGCCATCTTCGCGAAGATCATCTTCGGAGCTCAGCAAAGTCAGACTCTTCCATGACCTCCGACAGGCTTCATGAGATACGAAGGCATTCTTGGTGGCAAGATTTCTAATGCGATTAACATCCACCAAGAGACTCTGCATCTGACGCTTCAGCCAGTCATGGTGCTTATCCTGTTTCTGATGCAAGGCCACGAGAAGCTCTCGATCATTGAGAATGCGAGAACGCTTCCGAGGCCTTTGAGCAATGGTGCTTTCAGTGGATTCAGTAGTTGCACGATGAGGTGCACGTGTGTTACCAGCCAGAGGATAAACTCGAGTTGCAGCAAGAACTCCTTCAATGGGTTGCGTGAAGCTTTGGCGATCGACATTGTGAAGATAAATGGGCTCCTTGGCAGGCTCAGGGTAGATGGCTTCGACAGACATATCAACCTCTGGCAAGAAGATAAGATGGTTGCGCGCAGAGGGCTGATAGTTGACAGAAGAGTGAAGCTTTATTAGGCGCATCACCCATGGAGCATAAAATTTCAGGCCAAAGAGATCAACTCCAGAAGCCGCAAGTTGCCTGATGAAGAAATCTTGAGCATTGAAGCTGATGCCATTGAGGATATAGAAAACCAATGTCTTCATTGCGCCTTCAAGCATGGTTGCAGGAGAATGTCCTTTGACAGGCCATAGAGTTTGCCTTATAATATGATAAATGGTGCGGGGCAGATACTCTAGGTCTTCAACAAAGAATTCCTTTGGATATTCAGCATCTCGTGGCAGTGGCTTCATCATGCTGAGCATTTGACTCATGTTTGGCTCAGGCTTCTGAAATATGCTCTCCAAAGCATTGCAGTGAAGCTGACAACCAGGTTCATAGATTTCACCTGGAGTGGGTGGGGAAGTAAGCTCAATTATATCTTGGGCTTTGGCTTCATGGTGTACATCACCTGTCATCCACTCAAGGACCCAAGTCTTCGGATCCCTGTTGTAGCCGCGAATGTGAAGAGTGGCATAGAATTGTAGCAGAAGCTCCTCATTCCAATGCTCTTTGTCAGTGACAAACTGCAGAAGTCCAGCATCTTTGAAGCAGTCTAGAGCTTCTTCTAAGCAGGGCAGACCAGCAATGGCTTCACAATCCAGATGCATGTGAGGAAAGATTCGCCCTTGATTGTATAGGATGCATGAGTAATAGCTGCGCTGCTAATAGCTCCAGAAGCGATCAGATGAGATTCTTGGCCTTGAGTAAGGGTTCTTTGCACTGTCAAAGAAGGTATTGTGAGCCCTGAAGCTATTGACATTGAATGACCCTGGCGAAGTTGCGGCTCCAGGAAATCTTGGCAGTCGAGGCTTTAGCTTCTGGACCTAAGGCTTGTGCTCCACATGATAGTCAAACTGTGGTCCGGGAGCAGGCGGAGGAACCAGAATTAGGCAGCGGATAGTGACAAGTTGACCATGATCAAATGCTTGCTCAATGGTGTGAGGCCTTGGAGGCGGTACAAGAGCATTGGCATTGACATGGGCTTCAGGCTGCACATTGGCTTCAGGTGCAACATTCACTTCAAGCACCATATTCACTTCAGGCGCCACATTAGCTTCAGCCATGACAACGTCATTGGCTTCAGAAATGTTGTTGGTGGCGGCCTGAGTGTTTTCAACCTCCACTTGAGTAGCTGGAGGGTCGGTCACAGACTCGTTCCACTCGAGAACATTTTCTTGAGTGTTGGGGGGTGTGGCAACTCTCTCTTCTTTAGGATGCGGTTCTTGGTTGTCGTCGGCTGATGCAGCCGGAATGTCTTCAGCAGCTTTTGCTTCAGACTCAGAGACGTTCGTAGTTGGAGTGGCGTCAGGAAACACTTGACGTGCTACTGAGTTGTGTTGCACTTCTCCTTCTGGAACGCTCGGCATGGCGACCTGTGGCCTAGGGCCTTTGCGAAGCCTGCGAAATGCGGGCGACACCTTTGGAGATGGGGTGGTCTGCACCATGTAATTGTCATCGTCAAGTACCGGAGTGGTGACTTGAGGAGAGGGAGTACTGGGTGAATCTTGGCTTGGTGTGTCTTGTTGGGGGTGATCATCCCACGATGCATCCTTAGCAATTGGCGTCAAGGGACGACCAATGCTGATGAGTTCGTTGTTCGTGAGAACAGGCGATGATACCGGTTGGTGCTCGATCTGAGGAAGGACTTCATCATCATCTACATTGTCGTGATGACCAATGTCTTCAGCTGTGATGGGGTCGACAGCTGGAATGTCTTCAGCTTCAGGAGCCTCTGTGGAAGCAGGCTCATGAAGTACTAGCTGATGCTCTTGGTTTGCGGAAGCAGGACGAGCAACTGAGATGGGCTCGATGACAAGTGGCTCTGTGGCAGCAGCACGATTTTTTCGCGAAGACTTTATCTTCGGCTTCTTGGTCGGTGGAGCATCATCAGTGGCATTCTTGTGCTTGCGCTTTCTGGCTTCGGCCTCAGCTGCCCTTGTCTTCTTCAGTTCTGAAGCTGCTGTGGGGACCTTAGGCTTCAAGCCTGTCATGCTGGCAGGGAAGACAATGCGAGGTGCTTCCCGCCCTGATGCTTCAGCTTGGGCCACAGCAGGCTTCTTTTTCTGTTTGGCAGCCATCTTGGGGTCGATGCCTGGATGCCCAAGTGCCTTGCGTTTTTCAGCCTCATTATGAACTTGAACGCATTTGCTTGCGGAGAGTTTCATCCGCTCTCTTGATCCTTTAGCTTCTTCACGTTTCTTGTGAAACTACTCCTTGAGGTCATGCAGCATATGCTTGAAGCTTCGGACATCAGCCACACTGAGCTTGGCCATGTTCCTCTTGAATTGAGATTTCCCATGGTCAATCTTGTTCTTCAGTTCGACGATCTTCTGAGCCAGAGCCAGCTCATTTGCAATGGCTCCATGGAAGGAGACACTGATGCCAATTGGAAGCTGAAGATCATCGATGCTGAGGCTTGGGTTGTCAAACCATTCATCAATGAAGTTATTCAAAATATCCACATCAAAGAGGGGCAGATTGTTGAAGATCTCCGCCTCTTGTTTGCTCTTTATCAGCAGCTCAAGAGCATCATCGCCAAGATCGTCATCACTTGACAGATCAATGGCTTCATTTTCGTTCCTCAGAACGGCATCTGGGGTCAGTGCTTGCCCAGAACTCTGGATGGGCTTCTTCTTCTTTGAAGACTTCTCGGTCTTCTTGGAGATGCGAGAAAGATCTTCAGACTGCACACTTGCTTCAGGTGGTGCAGTGGCCAGTGGCTTCGCACGCGAAGCTTTAGGTGTAGCAGAGGGCTTTGAAGCCTTTGTTCTCTTCTGCTTCTGTGGGTTAGGTGGAGCAGGCGCTTCATCAGTATCAGCGTCGTCATCAGAATGCTCCACGGCTGCCCCCTGAACAGCAATGTGAGTGAGGAGACCTTCGAGATTGTAGAAGGGCCCGATGACATTGGGTTCAGCATCACGAGTGCCATCAGCCCTAGGAGCAGATGGACCAGGTTTGAAGTCGAGTCCAAATGCTTTCTTGTTCTTGACCGCAGAATCTTTGGCAAACTTATAGTTGCGCTTGAACAGATTGTCATCGTGACACCATAGCAGAGAGGATGGGTCGGCATTCTCGGGCTGTGGTCCTCGAACCATGCAAGGATAGAAGCCTTGAGCTATGGCTTCAGTTCTGGACCTCGGTGGAAGATTTTTGAAGAGAATATCTCCCCATGGTTGCTTGATGGCATTCTTCTCCGCATACTCTGCAGTCACATATCTGTACGGAAATCATTGTTCCGCCCAATACCTGCGAATCCATTGGATTCGAGTCTTGCATTCGCCATAGGTTTCTTCAGGGTCCGTCTTGTATAATTCATATAGATTAGGTGGTAGATCTTTGGATGTATTCCCACGGCGCTGTCTGCCGCCCTTCCTAGCTGACTTTTCAGTGGCCATGAAGTTCAAACTGAATGGCTTGAGAACTGTCAAAGGCTTCAATCTGCTGGTCAGACAGGAACTGGCTTCAGGAGAATTGATGTGACGCTGTAAGAATTCTGCAAATGAATGCAGACTATGAGAACCAAGGGATTCTCCCACGGACATGTACCTATGACAGCATTAAAGGTGCGACGAAAGGGAAGAGGTCATATGCATTCTTAGAAGATTTTGAAGATAAATCAGTTTGAAGACATTGACCTCATAGCACGAAGACATTCACTTATATGGTGAGAGTTGGTTCCATATTTGTACGAATCCAAGAATAAGTCTAACTAGTTGTGAAGCATAAGTGAATATACTAGGCATGATATGAGATTCAGAACAAGATAGATCCAGATATGGAAGTCAAGAAACCACTTTTGGTGAAAGTAGATGGATCTGATGGATCAAAAAGGCAGTAAAAGTAAGATATAATTACCACACGAAGAACTGCTAGACGAAGATGAGAGGGAGGCCGAGCAGTTCAATCTCCCGTGCCCTAACTTGGGGACAGAAGACACCTACGGCAGCGGCGGAGAGGACGAAATCAGCGGCCGACGTGAGGACGACGTCGAAGAGGTCGCGGCAGCTAAGCGCTTCTTCTCCGGCGTCGACGCGAGCTAGCGGAGGCGCTAGGGTTTGTGCGAGGTGGCGAGGTGGAAGAGGAGATTGTGACCGCGGTGAGTTGTATATTTATAAGGAAAGGGACAGCACAGCGCAATTACGCAGGTGCCCCTGGCGGTTCACATCTGATGGTCACGTGGCACGCATGCAACACATTGGAAGTTGTTCCATGTTCCCACGCACGCCTGGACTGTCGGGTGGTCGTTTCGGCTTCTCTGGGTTTCAGGCAATAAGGATATAGCATTTAAAACAGATTCAACTTTTGTCTCTGTATCTTCTGCTGACAAGGACGCAGAGAAGACATTTGACTGTTTCAATAGAATGCATATGATTTGGATAGATAGAATTTGAGATAGAAGCATAGAAGAGGTTAGGGTCCAATCACATTCACTTAGATCAAGAGATTCAAGCATGAAGACATAGCTATAAGTGAATGTTGTAGAGGACAGAACATAAATATATGCATATATCTGAATAAGACCAAATCAACATGAAGATAAATCAATGTTGAAGACAAACCAAACGCGAAGACTTTGCAAATGTGACGCCCAATGAAACACTTCAAACAAGGGTTTGGTGGTAGCGTTACCCACCGTATAGGAAGTATTAGACCCAGACACAGCGCACAATTATCGTGGCGCTCCGAAGTCAAATTCTGCATTAATGTATTCACACTTAGAGTGTATGTCTTCATTGATTGAAGATATACGTTACTTCGTGTGTTGCACATCTAAGTCATCAACATGCATAAGTGTTAGGATGTGTGTCCAATTATAGGACATTTGAGGATTCTAGGATATTTAGCTCACACCGCAACTTGCAAAACCGTTTCTCATCCAATGGCTTTGTGAAGATATCTGCCAATTGCTCTTCAGTGTTGACGTGAATGATATCAATATCTTCCTTCATGACATGATCTCTGAGAAAATGATGACGAATTTCAATGTGCTTTGTCTTCGAGTGCTGAACTGGGTTGTTGGCAATCTTGATGGCGCTTTCATTGTCGCAGTAGAGTGGCACTTGCTTCAGATGGATGCCATAGTCCTTGAGAGTCTGCTTCATCCATAGAAGCTGAGCGCAGCAAGATCCAGCAGCAATGTATTCAGATTCAGCAGTAGAGAGAGATACACAGTTCTGCTTCTTTGAAGACCAACAGACAAGTGATCGTCCCAGAAAGTGACATGTGCCTGATGTAGACTTGCGATCAACCTTGTCACCAGCATAATCAGCATCTGAGAATCCAACTAGATCAAACTCTGAGCCCTTTGGATACCATAATCCTAGTGTTGGGGTGTAAGCCAAATATCGAAGAATTCGCTTCACAGCTAAGTGATGCGATTCCTTTGGTGCCGCTTGGAATCGGGCACACATGCAAACACTAAGCATTATATCTGGCCTAGATGCACATAAATAGAGTAAAGAACCAATCATGGAGCGGTATACCTTTTGATCGAACTCTTTACCATTGGCGTCGGGACACAGATGACTTTTGGTTGGCATTGGCATCGTGTATCCTTTGCAATCTTGCATACCAAACTTCTTCAGGCAATCTTTGAGGTATTTTTCTTGAGATATGAAGATGTCGTTGCTTTGCTGACGAATTTGAAGACCTAAGAAGAACTTCAGCTCACCCATCATGGACATCTGATATTGCTCTTGCATCATGTGTCCAAACTCATCACTGTATCTCTTGTCAGTGCAGCCGAAGATAATGTCATCCACGTAGATTTGGCACACAAACAGTTCTCCATCATATGTCTTCGTGAAGAGTGTAGGATCTAGAGAACCAGGTTTGAAGCCTTTGCTCTTCAGGAAGTCTTTGAGTGTGTCATACCAAACACGAGGGGCTTGTTTGAGGCCATACAGTGCCTTGTTGAGCTTGTATACCATATCAGGATGTTTTGGATCTTCAAAACCAGGTGGTTGTGCAACATACACTTCTTCTTCAATCTTGCCGTTGAGAAAGGCACTCTTCACATCCATTTGATACAGAAGGATGTTGTGATGGTTGGCATAGGCTAGCAGTATGCGAATGGCTTCAAGCCTAGCCACGGGAGCAAATGTTTCATCGAAGTCAATCCCTTCTACTTGAGTGTATCCTTGAGCAACGAGACGAGCCTTGTTTCTGACAACTTGACCATGCTCATCTTGTTTGTTGCGATAGATCCATTTGGTGCCAATGATATTGTGCTTGCGAGCGTCAGGATGCTTGACCAATTCCCAGACATTGTTCAGCTCGAACTGTTGAAGTTCTTCTTGCATAGCTTGAATCCATTCAGGTTCCATGAAGGCTTCAGCAACTTTCTTGGGTTCAGATATTGAGACAAATGCAAAGTGCCCACAGAAATTTGCTAGCTGTGTTGCTCTTGAACGAGTGAGTGGACCAGGTGCATTGATGCTATCAATTATCTTCTCAATCTGTACTTCATTTGCAACACGAGGATGAACTGGACGAAGATTTTGCTCTTGCTGATCATTGTCTTCATTTTGAGCATTGGCTTCAGGCTGAGCATTGTCTTCAGGTTGATTAGGTGCAGAAATGATAAGTTCCTCTTCAGCCTGTGCCTCAGAAGGTATGATTTCTCCAGTTCCCATAAGCTTGATGGATTCACTAGGAGGAACTTCATCTAGCACATTTGGCAGGTGCTCTCTTTGTGAGCCGTTAGTTTCATCGAACCGCACATCCACAGTTTCAACCACTTTACAGTAAAAAGGTTGAAGACTCTATAGGATTGCGAATCCTTTCCGTAACCAAGCATAAAACCTTCATGTGCTTTCGGTGCAAATTTTGAAGTGTGATGTGGATCCTTGATCCAGCACCTAGCACCGAATACTCTGAAGTAGCTTACGTTTGGCTTCTTACCAGTCAGGAGCTCATAGGATGTCCTCTTCAGAAGCTTGTGAAGATAAACACGGTTGATGACATGGCATGAAGTATCAATGGCTTCGGGCCAGAACTTCCTTGGAGTCCTGTATTCATCAATCATCGTCCGAGCCATCTCAATGAGTGTTCTGTTCTTGCGCTCCATGATGCCATTCTGCTGAGGTGTATATGGAGCAGAGAACTCATGAGTGACGCCCAATGTATCAAGATAAAGGTCGAGGCCTGTGTTCTTGAACTCTGTGCCGTTGTCACTTCTGATATGCTTGATCTTGATGCCATGGTTCGTCATGGCACGATTGGCGAAGCGTCCGAAGACATCCTGCACTTCATTCTTGTAGAGGATTATATGCACCCATGTATATCTTGAATAATCATCAACAATGACGAAGCCATAGAGGCAGGCAGTGGTAGTAAGAGTAGAGTAGTGAGTAGGGCCAAATAAGTCCATGTGAAGCAGCTCGAAGGGTTGAGATGTCGTCATGATTGTCTTTGAGGGATGCTTGGCCCTAGTCATCTTTCCAGCTTCGCAGGCACCACACAGATGATCCTTCTTGAACTTGACACCCTCGATGCCTACGACATGTTTCTTCTTCGCGAGAGTGTACAGGTTCCTCATGCCAGCATGCCCTAGCCTCCGATGCCAGAGCCAGCACTCTGAAGCTTTTGCTAGAAGACATACGGCCAACTGTGGTCCTGCTGAGAAATCTACCATATACAGATCATCTTTCCGATACCCTTCAAAGACTAGAGACTTGTCAGATTCCATTAGAACAAGGCAACGATATTTTCCAAATATCACAATCATGTTCAAATCACAAAGCATTGAGACAGACATTAAGTTGAAACCAAGGGATTCAACAAGCATCACTTTATCCATGTGCTGATCCTTTGAGATTGCAACTCTACCTAGACCCAATACCTTGCTTTTACCAGTGTCAGCAAATGTGATATGACTCTTGTCAGATGGACGTAAGGTTGAGTCCATGAGAAGACTTCGATCACCAGTCATGTGATTAGTGCATCCACTGTCCATAATCCATTCTGAAGCATGTGGTGTCATACCCTACAGTGCAGTTAGGGGGATAGGCTTCACCAAGGGTATTGTGAAGCATAAACATTTGACGGACAAGCGGATTATGAAAGCTCAGATCAAGGTTAGGACTGATAGGATGATTGGCAAGCGATTCAGGAACAAAATACATAGTAAGACCATTTGGGCATTTTATCTTGCGCCCCACAAGATGTTTTAGGTCCCCAGCATAAGCATCAGACGCCTTTGATTTCCGGCTGGAGACCTTTCCCTGCAAAAGAGAGTTAAGTTTTCTTAACCACCCACATTTTCAGGGGTGGCTTCGAAGCAATGAGTCTAAGTGCAGCATCTGAGAACTTCGGCTTTGGAGCCCTAGCAAATAGCCTTGCAGGAGGTGAATAATACTCATATGAATAAGCAGAATAGTTCTTAGTCTTATGAACATAGCGGTTTGATGATACACGCTCATATTCATGAGTCTGAGTATGATTTCCCTGCAAAACATTGGCGTTAGGGTGACTCTGGTGAGTCCTCTGTCTGTATGAAGCCTTTGGACCATATGAAGCCTTTGGTCTGGGGTTTGTCTTCTTCCCTGGTGGTGTCATGATGACATTCACAGGAAGATTCTCAAGACACCTTTTGGGCACCCAGATCTTCTTCATGGGTGGTCCATTCCTGCAGTTAGTACCAATATACCTGGCAAACACTTCACCATTCTGATTCTTAAACAGTTTATAGTTTGCATCAAAGGATTCATCAATGATAATCGGGTTAGCACAAGTGAAGCCAGATAAGGTGGATGGATCCACTGAAGGTCCCTTTGCAGCAACCCATGTGGTTTTGGGGTACTGCTCAGGCTTCCAGTAAGAACCATCAACATTCATTTTCCTCTCGAACCCAACACCCTCTTTCCTAGGGTTTCGGTTCAGAATCTGCTTTTTGAGGACATCACATAGTGTCTGATGCCCTTTGAGACTTTTGTACATCCCAGTCTCAAGCAATGTCTTCAGCCTGGCATTTTCATCAGCAATAGTAGTGGTATCCTCAGCAGAGGGGTTAGTTACCACATCAGCAGTTGAAGATATTGCAACAGTAGCAGTAGTGGAACATTCAGCAACAGAAGTAGCGTTATCACGCTCAAGGCATTTTAGACATGGTGGTTCAAATCCTTCCTGAGCGGGACTGATCTGTTGAGCGCGAAGTGACTCGTTCTCTTTTTGAAGATCTTCATGAGCCGCTCTCAATTTCTCAAGTTCTTGCTTCCTTTGAAGATAATCGTAGGAAAGCTTTTCATGAGTTGTTGAGAGCGTTTCATGACGACTTGTTCCTCGTACTTAACATGAAGATTTTTGATGTCTTCAATTAAGGACTGAGATCGGGTCATTTCCGCGTCCAACAGGTCATCGCTTTTGTCTAACAATTTTTGAATATGTTCCATAGCTTTCTGTTGTTCAGTTGCAATTTTAGCAAGTGTTTTGTAGCTAGGTTTAGATTCACAATCAGAGTCATCTTCACTTGATGTTTGAAAGTAAGCATCGCGTGAGTTTACCTTGGCACCACGTGCCATGAAGCAGTAGGTGGGAGCAGAGTCGTCCTTGTCATTAGCATCAGCGTTGGTGATGGAGCCATTGTCTTCGGTGTTGAAGATAGACTTGGCAACATAGGCCGTAGCTAGAGCAAGACTTGCAGCGCCAAAGTCGGACTCCTCCTCAGACTCCACCTTTGCCTCCTCAGAACCAGACTCCTCCTCTGAATCCATCTCCTTGCCAACAAAAGAACGAGCCTTGCCAGATGAGCTCTTCTTGTGTGGTGAAGACTTGGAAGAGGACTTTGAAGACTTCTTCTTCTTCTTCTTCTTCTTCTTGTCATCAGAATCATATTCCTTGCTCTTCATCTTCCTGTTGTTCTCATTGTCCCACTGAGGACATTTAGAGATGTAGTGACCAGGTTTCATGCACTTGTGGCATGTTCTCTTCTTGTGGTCATGAGTAGAAGCTTCATCATTTCTCAAGCTGGATCTTGAAGACTTTATGAAGCCTTTCTTCTTGGTGAATTTATGGAACTTCTTCACAAGCATAGCAAGCTCCTTTCCAATGTCTTCAGGATCCCCAGAACTGCAGTCGGATTCTTCTTCACATGAGGAAACAGCTTTTGCCTTCAAAGCACGAGTACATCCATAGCTAGGACCATAGATATCTCTTTTCTCAGATAACTGGAACTCATGTGTGTTGAGCCTCTCAAGTATGTCAGACGGATCGAGAGTCTTGAAGTCAGGGCATTCTTGAATCATCAGGGCTAGGGTGTCAAACGAGCTGTCAAGTGATCTCAGGAGTGTCTTGACGATTTCATGCTTGGTGATCTCAGTGGCGCCAAGTGCATGAAGCTCATTTGTGATATCAGTGAGGCGATCAAACATGAGCTGGACATTCTCTTTGTCGTTTCTCTTCAAGCGGTTCAAGAGGTTGCGAAGAACACTCATCCTTGAGTCTCTCTGGGTTGAGACGCCTTCGTTGACCTTGGAAAGCCAGTCCCAGACTAGCTTTGAAGTTTCCAGAGCACTCACATGGCCATACTGTCCTTTGGTCAGATGACCACAGATGATGTTCTTGGCAGTAGAATCCAGTTGAATGAACTTCTTGACATCAGCAGGGGTGACACCTTCACCGACTTTGGGAATGCCGTTCTTGACGACATAACAGAGGTCGACATCAATGGCTTCAAGATGCATGCACATCTTATTCTTGCAGTAGGGGTAATCAGTGCCATCAAAGAGAGGGCATGCATCAGAGACTTTGATTATCCCTGCAGTCGACATAGCTAAAACTCCACATGGTTAAACCGAATCACACAAAACAAGGGAGTACCTTGCTCTGATACCAATTGAAAGTTCTAGTTATTGACTAGAGGGGGGCTGAATAGGCGATTTTTATGAAAGTCTTCAAAACACGGGGGCTTTGAAGACAAACAATAGAAATGAGCCTATTGATATGCAGCGGAAGGTAGACTACACTAGACAAGCCATAGTCAAGTAAGTAATGAAGCGAAAGCACGAAGACTATTAGCAGCTAGGTAGTATAGATCGGGATGGAAGACAGTGTGAAGCCAAACAACAATAGTCATCACACAGTGAAGTCAAACAGATAAGGCAAGCATACAAATGACTTCACGAAGACAAACTATAAATAAGTGAGGGAGGAGATAGAACCAGTTGCTTGGTGAGGACAAGGATTTGTTGGACTAGTTCCAGTTGCTGTGACAACTGTACGTCTGGTTAGGGAGGCTGAGATTCAACTCAGAAGACCGCGTCTTCACCTTATTCCCCCTGAGCTAAGGACACTTAGTCCTCGCCCAATCACTCTGATAAGTCTTCAAGATAGACTTCCAAACCTTCACAGACTTCGTTCACTGGCAATCCACAATGACTCCTGGATGCTCAGAACGCGACGCCTAACCGGCTGGAGGATTCACAGTCCTCAAGTGTAATAAGTCTTCAGATCACGCGGACAGAAAGACTTCAGTGATGCCTAACACTCTTTGGCTCTGGGTGTTTTGGGCTTTGTCCTCGCAAGGATCTTTCTCTCAAATGCTTCGGAGGTGGGTTGCTCTCAAACGACAAAAGCCGTGCACTAACTCTGAGCAGCCAACAATTTATGGTGTAGGGGGTGGGCTATTTATAGCCAGGAGGCAACCCGACCTGATTTGTCCGAAATGACCCTGGGTCACTAAGGAACTGACACGTGTCCAACGGTCAGATTTCAAACACACGCGGCAGCTTGACTTGGGCTACAAGTAAAGCTGACTTATCCAGCTCTGGATAAGATTTGCTCTCATTGTCTTCGCTCGAAGACATAGGATTTGGTTGAGCATCACTTCAGTCACTCTGACTTTGTTCACTTGGACCCCACTTAACAGTGCGGTGGTTCCTATGACTCAACAAACAAGAAAAGGAAACTACGAAACAACTATGTCTTCGCACTCCATAGTCTTCACGTGAATGTCTTCTCGAGTCATAATCTTCGTTGTGAATATCTTCACATACCACCATTGTCTTCAATGTCTTCACACATTTTTAGGGGTCATCTCCGATAGGTAAACCGAATAAATGAGGGACTACTACCTGTGTTATCCTGCAATTCTCACAAACACATTAGTCCCTCAACCAGGTTTGTCGTCAATACTCCAAAACCAACTAGGGGTGGCACCAGATGCACTTACAGGGATAGAGATAGAAAGTGATTTTTTAGTGGGCCCAGTGAGAACTATCTGCAATTAGCACCTCTTGGGTGGGATAGTTTTTTCTGGTGGGTTTGGTGCAACTTGCTCAAATTTAACCCTCCTGTTTGGATACTTTAGGGCTCTTTGAGCCCCAACTAGCTCAAACTAACACTAAGCCATGGATCCAAACAGGGCCAAAGTGATGTCCACTACTGTCGGCGTTCTGGGAACGGGGGTCCCCAGACTTGCCTGCCTGCGGCCCACGGCGTGGCTTTGCGAGCGGGCCCGTATGGCCCATCTTCACCAACAAGCACTCATGAAACTCGCGAGGGGCCAAGCCTCGCGAGGCGGACGACACAAGACCTCCTCGGGAGCATCCTCACCAGGTTGGCTCGCGAGGGGTGGAGAGATCAAGGCAGGCAAACCTTGCGAGGTCCTCGTGACGTGAGCCATGACGATCAAGATCAGGCGGGCGCCAGGCGGGCGCCAGCGCGCACAGTGTCCTTGTTTCCTCTTTGGTGCTAACGAAGCAAGCGCAGGCGCGGAGTACCGAGGGGTCAAGCAAAGGTTTCGATATCAGTGCAACGAGACCAAGACCAGTAGGACGGCAAGACGGAGGTCACCATGGAGCCCAAGACGGCGTCACCACTATAGCCTTTTGCAGGCGAAGACTGCTTTTGCCAGGATAAGCTGTACTAGCTGTCCCCTTTCAAATTGGCTGTTGTTGGCTCCCTTCCCGCTCAATATTTGGGGAGAGGACCAAGGCCTCTATAAATAGGATTAGTCACCACAGTAGGAGGCAACTGGTCTCGAACTCATTCAGTTCATCCTCACACCCACCAAACACAAGAACACCTCGCCTCAGGAGGCTGTTCTTCCCCTTGTACTGTTCATCCTCAGCCCAAGAGGCAATCCACCACCACCACACTGGAGTAGGGTATTACACCACAACGGTGGCCCGAACCAGTATAAATCTTGTGTCCCTTGTGTTGCGAGTTAGCCGAGTTAGCCCTTGAGATCTTAGCAAAGCTAGGACGTGGACCGGTAGGGGGAGATCTTCGTGTGCACCCCAGTGTTCGAACCTTGAGGGTTTTGCCGGAACCTGTGATCTGACATTTGGCGTGCCAGGTAGGGGTGCGCGAAGCTTCATTTCCGTCGCTCCGCGCCCCGTTGCTTCATCGTCTCCATGGCGGATGCTCGCCGCGTTCGCCCTGAGCGTCGGGCTGCCCTCGCCGCCCACGTCGCTCAGACGGCCCCCGTCGGTGGGCCACCCCATCGTTCTCCATCGCCTGCCGCCAACGCCGCCACCGGCCCGGCGGGGAACGAGCAGCAAGCATTCTCGCTGCACCCTTTGGTGCGGCGGGACGGCCGCACCGCCACTCCATCGCTGACCCCGGCCGGTTCGTCATCCCACGCTCGTCGCGCTCCCGTGGACGCGCAGGCCGCGCTGTGCATGGCGCGCGAGCTCCTGCGCTACCGCCCCGTCGACGGCCTCTATGAGGACTGGCTCGACCGCATCGCCGAGCTTGTCAGCGCCGCAGGGGGCTCCCCTGCGCCGTCCCTCTCGCTGCCTCGCCATCTGCCAGCCGCGGGCGGCGTAGCCCATGGAGCGCCTCCACCACCTCTGCCCCAAGACGGAGTCTTGGCGCCAAGGCGTGCGGCCCCACCGCGCGACCTGCCGCGTCCGGCGCCCGCGCAAGAAGAAAGAAGCTGCCAAAAAGTCCCGCTGCCACGAGAAAACGCCCCCGCGCTCCCTGCGCCACCACGGCAAGACCGTGTGCTGCCTGTGGTGGCGGTGCGCGGACCCCACAAGGACAAGTTCCCCACCAACGCAGAGTCCCGGCGACCATGGCAGGCTGCCGCGCCTTCACCCCTGAGCTGCGTAGCATCGCCTGGCCGGGCAAGTTCAAGCCGGATCTGCTTCCTCGCTATGATGGCACCCCCGACCCCGCGGAGTTCCTGCAGCTCTACGAGCTGAGCATCGAGGCTGCCAACGGCGACGAGAAAGTCATGGCCAACTTGTTCCCCATGGCTCTCAAGGATGGTGCCCGCTCCTGGCTCCTGAACCTGCCTCCAGGCTCGATCTCCTCCTGGAACGAGATGCGCGACCGTTTCGTTGCCAACTTCCAGGGCACTCGCGACCGCCCACCGGCCGCGGGTGACCTACGCCGCCTGAAGCAACAACCAGGAGAGACACTCCAGTAGTACATCCAGCGCTTCAACAACGTTCCCCTCAAGATCCTCAAGGTGACGGACGAGGCCATCATCTCCGCGTTCTCTGATGGCATCCGCGACGTCAAGATGAAGGAGGAGCTCGCCATCCACGAGGAGCTGGGCACATCCCTGGAGCTGTTCAACCTGGCGACCAAGTGCGCAAGAGTTGAGGAGGGGCACCTCTCCCTCCTCGAGCTCCCGGCTGCGGACCCGGAGGATAAGAAAGCCAAGGCCAAGGACGTGAAGCACAAGGGAGCAGCCGTGCTCGCGGCGGAGCCAGACACCAAGCACGGCAGAGACCAGCCCGAGTCATCCAAGAGCAGTCGACCGTTCTGCGCCTTCCATAACCTGCATAGCCTCAACACCAGCGACTGTCAAGAGCTCAGAGCCATTCGAGAAGGACGCTTCGGTCGACGCCCCGAGCACAACGACCGGGCTACGGCCGAGGAGGAGGACGTGGTGGCGGACGCTGGGATGACCGTGGCCCGCGCCAGGAGTGGCGCGACCGGCCTCGTGAGGACCGTTGGTAGGATCAGCCTCGCGAGGGCGCCTGGAGGGATCAGCCTCGTGAGGATCGTCCTCAAGGCAACGCCGGTCTTCCTCCACTACCTCCACCACCAAGAAGGAATGACGACCACCATCAAGACGAGGGGGCTGGGGGCTTCCAGGAGCCGCGTGCCATCACCTGCATCTTGGGCGGAGCTCAAGCCCCAGCCTCGCAGCGTATCTTCAAAGAGTTTGCTCGTGAAGTGAATGCAGTCCTCCCCAAGCTCGAGGCCACGCGCCCGCTCAGATGGTCCAAGTGCGCCATCACGTTCAGCTCGGCAGATCAGTTCAAGTGCGCGGTTACCGCTGGCGCCCTCCCGATGCTTTGTTCACCAGTCATCAGCAACGTGCAAGTCACCAAGACCCTCATCGATGGCGGTGCGGGGCTCAATATCCTGTCCGTCAACACGTTCAACAACCTCCAAGTGCCGTATGACCAGCTTCAGCCCACCAAGCCTTTCTCAAGAGTGACCGATGGCTCCACTACCCCGATCGGGCAGGTCCGCCTTCCCGTCACCTTCGGAGACCGCAACAACTACCGCACCGAACTCATCGACTTCGACATCGCACACATCCGTCTGCCGTATAATGCCATCCTCGGGTATCCAGCCCTGGCCAAGTTCATGGCGGTGACCCATCACGGCTACAATGTCCTCAAGATGCCAGGAAGCGGCGGAATCATCACAGTCCCATGCGAAGAAAGAGACGCGGTGTGCTCCCTCGAGCGTGCCTTCCAAGCTGCAGCAATCGACGACCCCGACAGCAAGGGCGAGTGCCCTCCTGAGGCCACCCCCAAGAAGAAGAAGCAGCTGCTCCGCACAGGGCCTCAGGCAAGCGATGCCACGTCTGGATCGGCGCCCGCACCTGGGGCGCCTCCCTCATCGCATAGGAAAGCGCGCCCGGCGCCCTTCTCGGGCAGGGCTCGGGGCTCTCTTCTGGAGGGCCTTAGACCTTGCCAACATCACGAGGGAGGCGCTCGGGCACCATCTAGAGGCGTGCTTCATGGCACGTCACCCTTAGGAGGACACAAGACGGGGAGCGCCGAGTGCTCAGGAGTTCATTCCCAGGACCACCCAGGAGCTGCAAGATGCGAGGGCCATGCGCGGCAATCACCGTTCACCTGGCGCAGCCTCCCATCCAGGCGAAGATGCCGGGCTGCGCGTTTGCGTCGACATCCCAGGGCTCAATAGGGCCGCGTCTCAGGAGCCCTTCTGGCCTTCGCGCATGGGACGCTGCAAGGGCCCACCGCACCGCTACGTTCGCATGCCTTTTGGCCTGCCGAGCGTGGCGTCTGCCTATCAGCGCAACTTGCGGCACGCCCTGGTGACTCAGTAGGCCAGGCACCATGCCGTCCTGACGGAGGTGGAGACGATCCTCAAGGAACCACCTGGACCCACAGAGCCTCCCGAGGCTCAGGGCCTCGGTGGCTCGTGAGGAGCGACCGCTTCGCCGCGTACCTTCAGCCGCCCCAACATCCCTTCATCAACAGAACCAGGTGACATTTTCCAAGTTTATTTAGCTGGGAGCGCCCCCTGGGCTGCATCATTCCCAGGCCACGTGGGTCCGTCCCTGTGGCATGTATCCCTTTTCATGTCTTTAGCTTACCTTGCTGGGGGCGCCCCTCGGGCTGCATCATCACCAAGCCGCTCGGGCCTGGCCCAGTGGCATGTATCTTCCCTGCATTTACTTAAGCTAGTATGCTTTCCATGCTTAATCAACCTATGACTATCACCTGCTCGATCATCACCCACCATGGGAGCCCCACGGCCGTCTTTCTTCAGGATCCTTCGCGTGAGTAGGTTAAGCACGGCGTCTGTGCTCGGGCCCGTCCCTACAGCGTCGATAAATCGAACGGCTGAGCTCTGTCTGGCGGGCCGGCCCCGTTCATGTCACCTCCTGGGGTCGTTGGTGCTTGGCCTTCTCACGCGATGACCTCAGGAGATTCGTTCGGTGCAGGTTGTCTGACCACCTCGCAGGACCAGCGCAGCGAACAAAAACCAGGACCAGGCGCAACCCGCCTTGAGGTAGGGCCTCGTGAGTCTCGCGCTGACTCACGAGTGCCCAGACACACCTTGTCTAGCCCTGCCGTGCAAGCCACGTGTCAGGGCGGGGCTGTACATGCCCCGGGGGCTCTCCGCAGTAGGGAGTCCCCTCCCACGTACCAGTGGAAGCACCATGCTCCGCGCTGGCCGTCGACACTGCCGAGGAGCGGCTATGCCCGCGCAAGTACGGAAGCGCTATCCTCCGCGCTGGTGATAAACAACTGAGGGTGGCCCCATGGCCGCACCAACCTCAGGGAGCCCCTGAGCTCAGTGTCCAGCCTCATCGCAACACCTTCCCTCGGGAGAGTCGCACGAGGGGGCTGGGCACGGGGGCTGCGCTCGGGTCACGCCCAAGCGTACGCCACCCAACCGGGTCCCCCGGACCCGGTCGTCGCGCGCCCCTCCCGAGCCTCGGCGAGGGCAAAGGTATGAAGGGTGTTTGCGCATCAAGGGGGACTCCTGAGCATCGCGACTCAGGAGCCTAACTGGTCACGTAGCCCCTCACTCCTTGGGTCCGTCCTGGTCTCCGGTCGGTCCAACGGCGGTTGAGGTATGCGCAGGGCCGGGCTCCGCTGACGTAGAACACTAATCCTATCCTCGCGTCTCCTTCCTATAAGCTGTTTGCGCGTCAAGGGGGACTCCTGAGCATCGCGACTCAGGAGCCTAACTGGTCACGTAGCCCCTCACTCCTTGGTTCCGTCCAGGTCTCCGGTCAGCCTAACGGCGGTTGAGGTATGCACGGAGCCGGGCTCTGCCGACGTAGAACATAAAGCAAATAGGAAGAAAATCGCAAAATCTCAAAACAAATATGACAAGACATATTGTTCTCTCAAACGTCAAGCACAAGTTTAAATGTCTCCACAAGGCACGATGCATGTTGCAGGAGTAAAACAGGAAAGCTGCCGCAAGCAGGTCACCCCTGGACACCGCCATCGCCCACAGAAGGTGCTCCTCCCTTGGTGGCGTCGCCTTCGCCTGCACCGCCAGCCGGAGCCGCAGGATCGGTGGCACCGCCGGTCGAAGGCGCGAGAGTGAAGCCGCGGAACTTCTTCAGCAGGGCCTCCACCTGGCCCTTCATGGCTGCGGCAGCAGCCGCACAACACTCCTCGTCCACAGGCTCCAGCACCTCGTCCAGGCGGGCAGTTGGATCGCGAAGATGGAGGTGACTAAAGACATGCGTCAGTGCAGCTGAGGAAAGAACGCGGGCTTCCACCTTGGCCATAGGACCGATGCCGCTCACAACCTCCTCAAGCGCGACAACCAAGTAGGGAAGCAGCTGAGCAGGGCCATCCTCGTCGGTGGTCAGCGGCTTTTCCAGGCCCTTCTCGTAAAGTGCTTTCAGGGCCACACGGGACCTCTTCTCAAGAAGCGCGAAGGCCGCACGGTCCTCAGTTAGGACCTTCGCCTTGGCGTCAAGATCGACCCCCTTCGCCTCCACCTTCCGCTTCAGCTCCTCTAGCCGGCTGCGTTCAGTGGCCTGCGCCTTCGCCAACTCCCCCAGCTCGGCATCGCGGTTCTTGATGGCGTCCTCCCGGGCCCTCATATCCTCCTCCTTCGCCTGGCGGCCGCGAGCTTCTTCTGCGTGCTCATCACGCAGACTCTTCAGCTCATCCTCCAGCGCCCGGCAGCTGTCGTGGGCGGCTTCGACATCCTTCAGCGCCGCCTCGCGATCGGCCGCAGCTTGAGCGGCGGCCCGCTTCTCCTTCTCGGAGGTCGTCACGGCCTGGCTCATCGACGCTCGGACTGCTGCGTCAGACTGAAGCCAGCCGGAGGCCAGCTCCAGGCGCCCGGCTACTAGGCGCGGATCCGCGCCCAGGAGAACTTCCCGCAGCTGAGTCTTCTCTGATAGGGCACGCTCCAAGACAGCAGAGGAGGCAGAAGAACCTGGGAGTAATGGTGCAGCAGCAGGAGGAGGCGATGTCGTCGCCAGGGCTTGGGAGATCAAGGGCTCCTGAGCCTCCGGGACCTCAGCAGCCGAACCGGACATCGGCACTTCCGGAGCCAGCGGGGCCTCGGGGGCTGACCCCTCTGGATGACGCCCCTTCAGGCTTCACGAGGGCGACAGGGTCGGAGGGGCACGAGAGCTGTCATTTCCTTTCTCCACGGAGGGGGGTGTGGCCGCTGTAGATGGTTCGGTCCCAGGCGTGGGCGCTGCACCCTCCTTCCTCTTCTTCGCCGAAGGCAGCGGCCTGGTCAACCAAGGACGAGCGTTAGGAAACAACAGTGTAAGCAAAAACAAGACGAAGCTCAAGCACTTACTGGTCCACCGCAGCATAGTCCACCCTTCGCTTGGTGAGCTTGAAGCCTGAGAGCTTCGAGGCCTGAGGTGTGGGCGCGCATGCTCCGGGAGCAGGAAACAGCGCAGCAGAGGGGCCAGAAGCAGCTTCAGACGGCGCCAAGGCAGGAGTAACTTCTCGAGAGACCAGCGACGATCTGCCCCTCGTCGGAATAACGGGCCGCTCCCCCTCCTCCTGGCGGGCGCCGGCCTCGTCGTCATCAGGAAAGGCGCGGAGGATGTGAGCTTTTCTCAAGGGGGAGGTCTCCCCATCCCTTCAGGGGTCACCTCCGAGTCTCCCTCCCCGTGGGACTCATCAGAAGACAGCTCCATCGGCTTCGGCGCCGCAGGGACCCTGGTAGGCGCCGGCGGCACCAGCCCGCGCCCGTCAAAAGTAGGCCTGGAAGCCACGACCTGCGCCCCGTCCTCGCGGCGAAAGAAGGGGGTGAAGATGCTCGGCGGGTACTCCTGGTCGTCCCCAACCAGAAGGCGGAGAACCGCGGCCAGCTCACCGTCAGGCAAGGCCTTCGGGCTCAGGCGAACCTTGTCATCTTTGTCCCCAAGCTCCCACAAGGGGCGTGTACGGGCTTGAAGCGGGGCCACGCGCAGCATCAGGAATTCCCTCAGGAGCATGGCCCCTGTCACCTTCGCCGCCTTTGCGTTGCCCGGCTTCAGGTCGGTCTTCATCTGCTCCAGCACCAACGTCGCCTGCTCGTCGGAGAGCTTCGCCCAGGACCACCCCTTGTCGGACTGGGGCATCTCCGTCGGCAGTGTCAAGTGTGGGTAGACGCATTTAGCGTCCATCATGGCCCACTTGCTTTGGAAGCCTTCAGCTTTCTTCCTCGTCTTCGAGATCGAGTTGGCCTTGCCGGCCACGATGAAGTTGGCACACCCGGAGTTGTGACCCTCCTTGACACGGAGGAAGAAGTGGCGCAGAAGAGCCACGGACGGCATCACGCTGAGGTACGCCTCGCAATAGTAGGCGAAGATGGACAAGAGAAGGATGGAGTTGGGATGAAGATGTAGCGCTTGCAGCCCGTAGTGGTTGAGGACCTCGTAGAAGAAGTCAGAAAAGGGGGGAACCAGCCCCGCGGTGATGCTACTCGTGAAGAAGGGGAAAGGTACTCCCCTCAGGCTCCGGCGCGTCGAAGGCAACCCGGAGCCCCGTCCTCCCCCTCTCGTTGCTTTCCCGCGCCGTCAGCAAGCGCGTGGCGGCGAGGCTCTTCTCCGAGACGTTGGGCGCGTCGAGAGCTGGTTCGTACCAAGCCGGCGACAAGGAGGGATTGACCTTACGCGGCGCCATTGGTCGCTGATGCGGTGGGGGATGGAAGCAGATCTGGGGATTTCGGAGGCAGGGCGCAAGAAAGGGGATCTGAGCAAGGCGAAGGGAAGCAGTGAAGACAAGCGCCATCCACGCCAGCCTTTTGTCAAGTCGGGCAGTTGCCGAGGCAGCGTGGGGAAGCAGAGACGCCCACGTCCAATCAACCGCCACGCGTCGACCAAGGCCGCAGGCTATTGGGGCCCGCGGCGCTCCGCACTTGACCTTTGGCTTTGCCTCGAAGCCAAGCCCGAGCATGCCTTGGGCCCGGGGGCTACTGTCGGTGTTCTGGGAACGGGGGTCCCCAGACTTGCCTGCCTGCGGCCCATGGCGTGGCTCTGCGAGTGGGCCCGTACGACCCATCTTCACCAACAAGCACTCAAGACCCTCGCGAGGGGCCAAGCCTTGCGAGGCGGACGACACAAGACCTCCTCGGGAGCATCCTCACTACGTTGGCCCGCGAGGGGCAGAGAGATCAAGGCAAGGCAAACCTCGCGAGGTCCTCGTGACGTGAGCCATGACGATCAAGATCAGGCGGGCGCCAGCGCGCACAGTGTCCTTGTTTCCTCTTTGATGCTAAGGAAGCAAGCGCAGGCGCGGAGTGCCGAGGTGTCAAGCAAAGGTTTCCATATCAGTGCAACGAGACCAAGACCAGCAGGACGGCAAGACGTAGGTCACCATGGAGCCCAAGACGGCATCACCACCAGAGCCTTTTGCAGGCGAAGACTGCATTTGCCAGGATAAGCTGTACTAGTTGTCCCCTTTCTAATTGGCCATTGTTGGCTCCCTTCCCGCTCAATATTTGGAGAGAGGACCAGGGCCTCTATAAATAGGATTAGTCACCACAGTAGGAGGCAACTGGTCTCGAACTCATCCAGTTCATCCTCACACCCACCAAACACAAGAACACCTCGCCTCAGGAGGCTATTTTTTTGTCCCCTTGTACTGGTCATCCTCAGCCCAAGAGGCAATCCACCACCACCACACTGGAGTAGGGTATTACACCACATTGGTGGCCCGAACCAGTATAAATCTTGTGTCCCTTGTGTTGCGAGTTCGTCGAGTTAGCCCTTCAGATCTTAGCGAAGCTAGGACGTGGATCGGTAGGGGGAGATATTCGTGCGCACCCTAGTGTTCGAACCTTGAGGGTTTTGCCAGAACCCGTGATCCGACAACTACACAACTTTATTCTTGTAGACTCGTGTTGGGCCTCCAAGCGCAGAGTTTTGTAGGACAGTAGCAATTTTCCCTCAAGTGGATGACCTAAGGTTTATCAATCCGTGGGAGGTGTCGGATGAAGATGGTCTCTCTCAAACAACCCTGCAACCAAATACAAGAAATTTCTTGTGTCCCCAACACACCCAATACAATGGCAAATTGTATAGGTGCACTAGTTCGGCGAAGAGATGGTGATAAAAGTGTAATATTGATGGTAGAAATATATTTTTACAATCTGAATAAATAAAAACAACAAGGTAGCAAATACTAAACAGGCACAAAAATGGTATTGCAAAGCTTGAAAATTAGGCCTATGGTCCGTACTTTCGCTAGTGCAATCTCTCAACAGTGCTAATATAATTGGATCATATAACCACCCCTCAAAGTGCGATGAAGAATCACTCCAAAGTTCCTAAATAGCGGTGAACATAAGAATAAATTGTTTGTAGGGTACGAAACCACCTCAAAGCTATTCTTTCCGTTCAATCTATTCAAGAGTTCGTACTAAAATAACACAAAGCGATTATTTTCGTTCGATCTATCCTAGAGTTCTTACTAAAATAACACCAAAGCAAATTCATATTCATAATATTCAATCCAACATAAAGAACATCAAAGAGTGTCCCAAGATTTCTACCGGAGAAAAAAAGAAAAGAACGTGCATCAACCCCTATGCATAGATTACCCCAATGTCACCTCGGGAATCCGCGAGTTGAGTGCCAAAACATATATCAAGTGAATCAATATGATACCCCATTGTCACCACGAGTATTCATATGCAAGACATATATCAAGTGCTCTCAAATCCATAAAAGTATTCAATCCGATAAAATGAAATCTCAAAGGGAAAACTCAATTCATCACAACAAGATAGAGAGGGGAAAACACCATATCATCCGGCTATATTAATAAAGCCCGCCATACATCAAGATCGTGACATCTCAAGAACACGAGAGAGAGAGAGAGAGAGAGAGACAGAGAGAGAGATTAAACACATAGCTACTGGTACAAACCCTCATCCCTGAGGGTGGACTACACCCTCCTCATCGTGGTGGCCACCGGGATGATGAAGATGGCCACCAGAGATGATCCCCCCCTCCGGCAGGGTGCCGGAACGGGGCCTAGATTGGTTTTTGGTGGCTACAGAGGCCTGCGGCGGTGGAACTTCTGATCTAGGGTAACCCCAGATGGTTTCTCTATTTATAGGATTTTTTGGCGTTGGTTTCACCCTAAGATGGGCCTCGAGGTGAGCAAAACCAACCGGGGAAAGCCAGGCCCACCAGGCATGCACTGGTGGGTTGTGCCCTACTCGTGGATCTTCTGGCCCTCTCACGAAGCTTCGGGGGTCTTTGTTCCAAAAAAACCATCAAAAAGTTTTAGCTCATTTGGAGAACTTTCATTTCTGCACAAAAAACAACAACACGGTAGTTCTGCTGAAAACAGCGTCAGTCTGGGTTAGTTCCATGTAAATCATACCAAAACCATATAAAATTGTTGTAAACATGGCATGAATACTTCATTGAGTACGTGCACTATTCACGTGCCATCGAGGAGAAAAAATATTGCGTAGTACTAGGTGCCATCGTAGTGCACGACTCACTTACACACTGCTTATCTCCATTTTCTTGCATGACACGTGCACCTTGATGCTAGATGTCTCGCGTGTTGGCAAAAGGATGAACAAAGCTCATGTAAAAAAAGAGTGGAAGAACATAGATTCCAGACGACCGTGAAGGAACAAGGAACCTCGCGGTGGAGCGTCTGCACTCATAATATTTTATATTATTCAGCGATATAAAATCAACCAATCATCTCCATAGTAGACCGGAAGAGTACGAAACACGGCAGCCCAGTGTAGTTACATCATACATGGCCAACCCACGCTATCACCATATTTCTTGGCCTCCGTGCGACACCTAGCTCTAGTTATCCACCAGCCTGTATCGCTTCTTGCTCATTATCTCTCTCAAAGTGCGGCGGGCTGACGTTTTTGACGTCTATTAAGGTCGGTTAACTCATCACATGTTAGCGACATGCCAAGAGCATTCTTAGAAAGTTACTGTACTCTATTGTTATGCCAAGAAGAGGAAGCGCTTTGACCGACGGACCAAACGAGACAGGCGTGCCGTGCCGTGAGTGGGTCCAGTTTCTCGTTTTGAACCTGTTTGGTGTAGTAGTAACACTTGGTTTTGACTATTGATAAGATTTTATATAGGGCCTAATGTATTCTTCGAGGTTGCCTTTGACTATTGATAATATTTTATATAATTGAAAATTATATCATTCGAAGATCCTTTCATGTTCCCTTTCAAAAAAAAGATCCTTTCACGTACGAATTTGATGGTATGCTTTGAGCAACTTGCATGTCCTATACTGCCCCTTTTTGGATACTCTAACTTAGCTAGAGGTTAGACTAACTCATGACTAATCCTGAACTAACTGTAGCCAAAGAGGTGTTTGGATGTAAGGGTTAGATTGACAATAAATGCACTTCATGGAGAGAGAAAAGTGATTTTTCAGTGGGCGCCACGATAACTGGCTCCAATTAGCTCCACTTGGGTGGTGGGATATAGATAGAAAGTGATTTTTTAGTGGGCCCAGTGAGAACTATCTCCAATTAGCACCTCTTGGGTGGGATAGTTTTTTCTGGTGGGTTTGGTGCAACTTGCTCAAATTTAACCCTCATGCTTGGATACGTTAGGGCTATTTGAGCCCCAACTAGCTCAAACTAACACTAACCCACGGATCCAAGCAGGGCCAAAGTGATGTCCACTACACAACTTTATTCTTGTAGACTCGTGTTGGGCCTCCAAGCGCAGAGTTTTGTAGGACAGTAGCAATTTTCCCTCAAGTGGATGACCTAAGGCTTATCAATCCGTGGGAGCTGTAGGATGAAGATGGTCTCTCTCAAACAACCATGCAACCAAATACAAGAAATCTCTTGTGTCCCCAACACACCCAATACAATGGCAAATTGTATAGGTGCACTAGTTCGGCGAAGAGATGGTGATAAAAGTGTAATATGGATGGTAGAAATATATTTTTATAATCTGAATAAATAAAAACAGCAAGGTAGCAAATAGTAAATAGGCACAAAAATGATATTGCAATGCTTGAAAATGAGGCCTAGGGTCCGTACTTTCGCTAGTGCAATCTCTCAATAGTGCTAATATAATTGGATCATACAACCACCCCTCAAAGTGCGATGAAGATTCACTCCAAAGTTCCTAAATAACGGAGAACATAAGAATAAATTGTTTGTAGGGTATGAAACCACGTCAAAGCTATTCTTTCCATTCGATCTATTCAAGAGTTCGTAATAAAATAACAAAAAGTGATTCTTTTCATTCGATCTATCCTAGAGTTCGTACTAAAATAACACCAAAGCAAATTCATATTCATAATATTCAATCCAACACAAAGAACTTCAAAGGGTGCCCCGAGATTTCTATCGGAGAAACAAAGAAAAGAACGTGCGTCAACACCTATGCATAGATTACCCCAATGTCACCTTGGGAATCCGCGAGTTGAGTGCCAAAACATATATCAAGTGAACCAATATGGTACCCCATTGTCACCACGAGTATTCATATGCAAGACATATATCAAGTGCTCTCAAATCCATAAAAGTATTCAATCTGATAAAACTAAATCTCAAAGGGAAAACTCAATTCATCACAACAAGATAGAGAGGGGAAAACACCATATGATCCGACTATATTAACAAAGCCCGCGATACATCAAGATCATGACATCTCAAGAACACAAGATAGAGAGATTAAACACATAGCAACTGATACAAACCCTCATCCCCGAGGGTGGACTACTCCCTCCTCATCGTGGTGGCCGCCGGGATGATGAAGATGGCCACCAGAGATGATTCCCCCCTCCTGCAGGGTGCCGGAACAGGGTCTAGATTGGTTTTCGGTGGCTACAGAGGCCTGCAGCGGCGGAACTTCTGATCTAGGGTAACCCCTGATGGTTTCTCTATTTATAGGATTTTTTGGCGTTGGTTTCACGCTAAGATGGGCCTCGAGGTGAGCACAACCCACCTGGGCAAGCCAGGCCCACCAGGCGTGCCCTGGTGGATTGTGCCCTACTCGTGGATCTTCTGGCCCTCCCACGAAGCTTCGGGGTTCTCTTTTGTTCCAAAAAAATCATCAAAAAGTTTCAGCTCATTTGGAGAACTTTCATTTCTGCACAGAAAACAACAACACGGTAGTTCTGCTGAAAACAGCGTCAGTCCGGGTTAGTTCCATGCAAATCATACCAAAACCATATAAAATTGTTGTAAACATGGCATGGATACTTCATTGAGTACGTGCACTATCCACGTGCCATCAAGGAGAAAAAATATTGCGTGGTACTAGGTGCCATCGTAGTGCACGACTCACTTACGCACTGCTTATCTCCATTTTCTTGCATGACACGTGCAGCTGGATGCTAGATGTCCCGTGTGTTGGCAAAAGGATAAACAAAGCTCATGTAAAAAAAGTGGAAGAACATAGATTCCAGACGACCGAGAAGGAGCAAGGAACCTCGCGGTGGAGCGTCTGCACTCATAATATTTTATATTATTCAGCGATATAAAATTAACCAATCATCTCCATAGTAGACCGAAAGAGTACGAAACACGGCAGCCCAATGTAGTTACATCATACATGGCCAACCCACGCTATCACCATATTCTTGGCCTCCGTGCGACACCTAGCTCTAGTTATCCACCAGCCTGCATCGCTTCTTGCTCATTATCTCTCTCAAAGTGCGGCGGGCTGGCGTTTTTGACGTCTATTAAGTTCGGTTAAGTCATCACATGTCACCTTCATGCCAAGAGCATTCTAAAAAAGTTACTGTACTCTATTGTTATGCCAAGAAGAGGAAGCGCTTTGACCAACGGACCAAACGAGACTAGCGTGCCGTGCCGTGAGTGGGTCCAGTTTCTCGTTTTGAACTTGTTTGGTGTAGTAGTAACACTTGGTTTTGACTATTGATAAGATTTTATATAGGGCCTAATGTATTCTTCGAGGTTGCCTTTGAATATTGATAATATTTTATATAACTGAAAATTATATCATTCGAAGATCCTTTCATGTTCCGTTTCAAAAAAAAAGATCCTTTCACGTACGAATTTGACGGTATGCTTTGAGCAACTTGCATGTCCTATACTGCTCCTGTTTGGATACTCTAACTTAGCTAGAGGTTAGACTAACTCATGACTAACCCTGAACTAACTGTAGCCAAAGAGGTGTTTGGATGTTAGGGTTAGAATGACAATAAATGCACTTCATTGAGAGAGAAAAGTGAATTTTCAGTGGGCCCCACAATAACTAGCTCCAATTAGCTCCACTTGGCTGGCGGGATATAGATAGAAAGTGATTTTTTAGTGGGCCCAATGAGAACTATCTCCAATTAGCACCACTTGGGTGGGATAGTTTTTTCTGGTGGGTTTGGTGCAACTTGCTCAAATTTAACCCTCATGTTTGGATACATTAGGGCTATTTGAGCCCCAACTAGCTCAAACTAACACTAACCCACGGATCCAAACAGGGCCAAAGTGATGTCCACTACACAACTTTATTCTTGTAGACTCGTGTTGGGCCTCCAAGCACAGAGTTTTGTAGGACAGTAGCAATTTTCCCTCAAGTGGATGACCTAAGGTTTATCAATCCGTTGGAGGTGTAGGATGAAGATGGTCTCTCTCAAACAACCCTGCAACCAAATACAAGAAATCTCTTGTGTCCCCAACACACCCAATACAATGGCAAATTGTATAGGTGCACTAGTTTGCCGAAGAGATGGTGATAAAAGTGTAATATTGATGGTAGAAATATATTTTTATAATCTGAATAAATAAAACAGGAAGCTGGCAAACAGTAAACGGGCACAAAAATGGTATTGCAATGCTTGAAAATGAGGCCTAGGGTTCGTACTTTCGCAAGTGCAATCTCTCAACAGTGCTAATATAATTGGATCATATAACCACCCCTCAAAGTGCGACTAAGAATCACTCCAAAGTTCCTAAATAGCGAAGAACATAAGAATAAATTGTTTGTAGGGTACGAAACCACCTCAAAACTATTCTTTCCGTTCGATCTATTCAAGAGTTCGTACTAAAATAACACAAAGCGATTCTTTTCGTTCGATCTATCCTAGAGTTCGTACTAAAATAGCACCAAAGAAAATTCATATTCATAATATCCAATCCAACACAAAGAACTTCAAAGAGTGCCCCAAGATTTCTACCGGAGAAACAAAGAAAAGAATGTGCATCAACCCCTATGCATAGATTACCCCAATGTCACCTCGGGAATCCGCGAGTTGAGTGCCGAAACATATATCAAGTGAATCAATATGATACCCCATTGTCACCATGAGTATTCATATACAAGACATATATCAAGTGCTCTCAAATCCATAAAAGTATTCAATCCGATAAAAGGAAATCTCAAAGGGAAAACTCAATTCATCACAACAAGATAGTGAGGGGAAAACACCATATGATCCGACTATATTAACAAAGCCCGCGATACATCAAGATCGTGACATCTCAAGAACACGAGAGAGAGAAATTAAACACATAGCTACTGCTACAAACCCTCATCGTGACTACTCCCTCCTCATCGTGGTGGCCGCCGGGATGATGAAGATGGCCACCAGAGATGATTCCCCACTCCGGCAGGGTGCGAGAACGGGGTCTAGATTGGTTTTCAGTTGCTACAGAGGCCTGCGGCAGCGGAACTTCTGATCTAGGGTAACCCCTGATGGTTTCTCTATTTATAGGATTTTTTGGCGTTGGTTTCACGCTAAGATGGGCCTCGAGGTGAGCACAACCCACCGGGGCAAGCCAGGCCCACCAGGCGCGCCCTGGTGGGTTGTGCCCTACTCGTGGATCTTTTGGCCCTCCCACGAAGCTTCGGGGGTCTCTTTTGTTCCAAACAAATCGATAAAAAGTTTCAGCTCATTTGGAGAACTTTCATTTCTACACAAAAAACAACAACACGGTAGTTATGCTGAAAACAGCGTCAGTCCGGGTTAGTTCCATGCAAATCATACCAAAAGCATATAAAATTGTTGTAAACATGGCATGAATGCTTCATTGAGTACGTGCACTATTCACGTGCCATCGAGGGGAAAAAATATTGCGTAGTACTAGGTGCCATCGTAGTGCACGACTCACTTACGCACTGCTTATCTCCATTTTCTTGCATGACACGTACACCTTGATGCTAGATGTCTCGCGTGTTGGCAAAAGGATGAACAAAGCTCATGTTTAAAAAGAGTGGAAGAACATAGATTCCAGACGACCGAGAAGGAGAAAGGAACCTCGCGGTGGAGCGTCTGCACTCATAATATTTTATATTATTCAGTGATATAAAATCAACCAATCATCTCCATAGTAGACCGGAAGAGTACGAAACACGTCAGCCCAGTGTAGTTACATCATACATGGCCAACACATGCTATCACCATATTTCTTGGCCTCCGTGCGACGCCTAGCTCTAGTTATCCACCAGCATGTATCGCTTCTTGCTCATTATCTCTCTCAAAGTGCGGCGGGCTTGCGTTTTTGACGTATATTAAGGACGGTTAACTCATCACATGTTAGCGACATGCCAAGAGCATTCTAAAAAAGTTACTGTACTCTATTGTAATGCCAAGAAGAGGAAGCGCTTTGACCGACGGACCAAATGAGACAGGCGTGTCGTGCCGTGAGTGGGTCCAGTTTCTCGTTTTGAACTTGTTTAGTGTAGTAGTAACACTTGGTTTTGACTATTGATAAGATTTTATATCGGGCCTAATATATTCTTCGAGGTTGCCTTTGACTATTGATAATATTTTATATAATTGAAAATTATATCATTCGAAGATCCTTTCATGTTCTGTTTCAAAAAAAAAGATCCTTTCACGTATGAATTTGACGGTATGGTTTGAGCAACTTGCATGTCCTATACTGCACCTGTTTGGATACTCTAACTTAGCTAGAGGTTAGACTAACTCATGACTAACCCTAAACTAACTGTAGCCAAAGAGGTGTTTGGATGTCAGGGTTAGATTGACAATAAATGCACTTCATGGAGAGAGAAAAGCGGTTTTTCAGTGGGCCCCATGATAACTAGCTCCAATTAGCTCCACTTGGCTGGCGGGATAGAGATAGAAAGGGATTTTTCAGTGGGCCCAATGTGAACTATCTCCAATTAGCACCTCTTGGGTGGGATAGTTTTTTCTGGTGGGTTTGGTGCAACGTGCTCAAATTTAACCCTCATGAGCCCCAACTAGCTCAAACTAACACTAACCCACGGATCCAAAAAGGGCCAAAGTGATGTCTACTACACAACTTTATTCTTATATACTCGTGTTGGGCCTCCCAGCACAGAGTTTTGTAGGACAGTAGTAATTTTCCCTCAAGTGGATGACCTAAGGTTTATCAATCCGTGGGAGGTGTAGGATGAAGATGGTCTCTCTCAAACAACCCTGCAACCAAATACAAGAAATCTCTTGTGTCCCCAACACACCCAATACAATGGATATTGTATAAGTGCACTAGTTCGGCGAAGAGATGGTGATAAAAGTGTAATATTGATGGTAGAAATATATTTTTATAATCTGAATAAATAAAAATAGCAAGGTAGCAAATAGTAAACGGGAACAAAAATGGTATTGCAATGATTGAAAATGAGGCCTAGGGTCCGTACTTTCGCTAGTGCAATCTTTCAACAGTGCTAATATAATTGGATCATATAACCACCCCTAAGTGCGATGAAGAATCACTCCAAAGTTCCTATCTAGCGAAGAACATAAGAATAAATTGTTTGTAGGGTACGAAACCACCTCAAAACTATTCTTTCCATTCGATCTATTCAAGAGTTCGTACTAAAATAACACAAAGGGATTCTTTCCGTTCGATCTATCCTAGAGTTCGTACTAAAATAATACCAAAGAAAATTCATATTAATAATACTCAATCCAACACAAAGAACTTCAAAGAGTGCGCCAAGATTTCTACCGGAGAAACAAAGACAAGAACGTGCATCAACCCCTATGCATAGATTACCCCAATGTCACCTCGGGAATCCGCGAATTGAGTGCCGAAACATATATCAAGTGAATCAATATGATACCCCATTGGCACCACGAGTATTCATATGCAACACATATATCAAGTGCTCTCAAATCCATAAAAGTATTGAATCCGATAAAACAAAATCCCAAAGGGAAAACTCAATTCATCACAACAAGATAGAGAGGGGAAACACCATATGATCCGACTATATTAACAAAGCCCGCGATACATCAAGATCGTGACATCTCAAGAAAACGAGAGAGAGAGAGATTAAAAAAATAGCTACTGGTACAAATCCTCAGCCTCGAGGGTGGACTACTCCCTCATCATCGTTGTAACGCCCGGATAATTATGCTACAGTAAACCACTGTTAATGGTGCCATGTCATTGATTTTTATTGTTGTTAAGTTCGCGTTGATTCAAAGTCGGTTCCAAAATCAAATTGAAAATCAGTAAAAACAATAGGCAAAAGTAATTAAAAGAAAAGGAGAAGGCAATTAAAAAAGAAAACAGAAACCCACCCTCCCCCAATGGGCCTCGTGGCCCAGCTGGCCATTCCACCAGGCCAACCCCAGGCCAGCCCACACCTCGACCTACATACCCCCACGCCTTGCCGAACCCGGCGCCCCGACGCCAACCGCCATTGCCGGGGGCGTCCCCAACCACACGCCGGGCCGCCCGTCACCGGACCTCCTCCCTGTCGCCGCCTGTCGCTCGCCGGATGCCTCACCTTCCTCCCCGAAGCCTTGCTCGCTGGACCGCCTCGTCCCCACCGACGCCGCCCTCGAGCTCTCCGTCCCCGACGCCGCTGCGGACTACGGCCTCCCCAAGCCGCCTCGAGCCCACTGCCCCCTCCCTACAGCTTCGCGGTGAGCCGCCGCGCCGGTTGCGCCTCCCCTCTCCTTCCCCCTCTTTGCTCCCGTACTCCACCGCAGTCACCGCTCGCGTCGCTACCCAGCCACGCCCGATGCACGCGCCCGCGCACCGCCGTCCTCCCGATAGCAGCGCTCGCCGCGCCCCTTGCGCGCCCATCACCGGCCGCTGTTGCTCGCCGCGACCGCTGCCGTCCCCTACTACGCCGCTCTGCATGCTGCTTCTGCCGCGGGCCGCTGCTGCCGCTCGCCCCGCCTGCCGCGCGCGATCCCCGCTCCGTGCTCCACTACAACCCGTCTTGTTGGTCGGGGTTACCGGCTCCGCCTGCTGTGGCCCTCGCGCCCCGCCGTGGCCACGACCTCGCCCCACCGAGGGCAGACTACGGGCGCCCGTTACGCCCGTGCCCGCTGCCCATTAAGCCGCGTCCGCCCCGGATGGCCGACTTACGCGTGGGGCCCAGTCCCCAGGAACTCTTAAAAAAGATATAAATAATAGTAAATAATTATTTAATTAATTAAATGAATTAATTAACTTAATTAATCCTGATAATTAACCTGCTAATTACCTGTTAGTTAAACTATGGCAATGACAGCGGGACCCTTATGTAAGTTTGACCCAGTCAATAACCCTGTTGACTGCTGACATCATGCTGATGTCATAACCCTTTTTTCCTTTTAATCAAATATGTTAATTCCAAAATGTTTTAAAAAACTTTAGAAATTAATATAAAATAAACCGTATATCGGATGAAAATACTTTGTACATGAAAGTTGCTCAGAACGACGAGACAAATCCGAATACACAGTCCGTTCATCTGCCACACGTCCCTAGGATAGCGAACATGCAACCTTTCCCCTCCATTTCGTCTGTCCGAAAATGCCAAACTTCAGGAAAGCTTCCCCGGATGTTTCTCCCTTCGTCGGTAGCATGTAGTGCCGCGTTAGAACACGCCTAGTGCTGCTTATTGTCTTGTCATGCATCTGTGTGCTTTATATTTACTGTTTCTTCCCCCTCTTCTTCTCTCCGGTAGACCCCGAGACCGCTGCCGATGCCGCTGTGATAGACTACATCAACGACAACCCCTTCTTCCCTTTCAGCGGAGCTTCCAGGCAAGCCCCCCCTTGATCATCCCGATATCGCCCATTCCATTCTCTCATGCTTGCATTAGATTTTGCTACTGTTATTGATTGCTCCTATTCTGATGCATAGCCTACTTTTGTAACCTGCTGTTGTACCTTACCTGCTTATCGTAAACTGCTTAGTATAGGTTGGTTAGTGATCCATCATTGACCCCCACTTGTCCTTGTTGCCCCTGCTTCATTATCGACGCCTCGATCAACGTGATTGATGACCAGAGCCCGACACCTCACATCACATCACGTCCCTTTTGTTGCTCGACTGTGCAGAGCTACAATCGAGTGCCGAGGGTGAATCCTCATAACGCACTCCTGATGATAACTCTGTAGTGTAGCTATTCGGTCGTGGTCAACGAGGGTGGTTCCTCCTTCACCATTCCTGATACGACTCTGTTGTGTAACCCCTCAAGTGTGAACGTCGAGGGTGGTTCCTCTTACGTTCACCTTGATGATTACATCGAGTGGAATTCGCCAAGGGTGATTCCTCAGGTTTTCCCCTTGATGTTTGGACACACGGTTACCCGGACTTTACTTGAGACCATTGTTGAAGTCGGGTCAGCCCTGAGGGGTACCTGCGAGTTGATGTGAAAGTCGGGCGGGCTCGTGGAGCACCCGCGAGTTTTCTACATGGCACGGCCGGGCAGTCTGGGCCCTTGCCGTAAGTCCATGAGACGGGGCGACGGGGTCACATTATCGTGAGTCTCTGCTTGTCTCCGTGAGCCCCCAATGCACTAACAGGTTTGGGTATTTGTTCTGAGTTGGCCTCTGGCCTTTACGCACTAACCACCACGCGAGAATAGATATGGGCCTCGACGTCGCAGTATCAGCCGAAGCTTTGTCAGACGTCCAGTTCAGCATGGCGGCACGGTCAGATCGCGTCGACCATCCGAGGTGGCGCTGGTATTCACCCTGCACGCAACGACCCAGAGTGCAACGGGCGATGGGCCCAAGACCCCGGGGCACTTAGGATGTAGACCGGCGGGGACCTCTTTGCTGAGCCTAGGTAGGGCTGTGACGTGTTGATTTTCCGAGGCCGGGCATTGACCCCAGAAAGGTGTGTCCGGCCAGAGTGATTGAGCAAGTTGGGTAACGTGGTGCACCCCTGCAGGGAAGATATAAATTCGAATACCGTGTCCACGGTAATGGACGTTCAGACTTGTATCCTAATCTTATATGACTAGAAATAGATACTTGAGATATGTGATGGATATGTTGGCTCCAGGATTGCTTTCTCGTAGGGAGTCGATGAAGGATCTCTGGGCGTTAATGCTACAACATGTTTGTTAAATATAAACTGCTATTCGTTACTTACATGCTGCAGGATGCTTGGAGCTGCTTGAAGATGCTAGTCTTCGATAGGCTAGGCCTTCCCCTCTATTCTGGCATTCTGCAGTTTAGTCCATAGATACAACCCTTCCATTTGATGCCAATGCATACTTAGTGTAGATCTCATGCTTGCGAGTACTTTGGATGAGTACTCACGGTTGCTTTGCTACCCCCTTTTCCCCCTTCCTTCTTCTTTCCGGTTGATGCAACCAGATGGTGGATCCTTGGAGCCAGATGCCACCACCGACGGATGCTACTACGTGGAGCCCGCCGACGACCAGGAGTAGTTAGGAGGTCCCAGGAAGGAGGCCTTGCCTCTTCGATCGTTGTTGTTTTGTGCTTGCCTTCTTAAGGCAGTCTTGTTTAACTTATGTCTGTACTCAGATATTGTTGCTTCCGCTGACTCTTGTGCTTCCGAGCTTCTGTATTCGAGCCCTCGAGGCCCCTGGCTTGTAATATGAAGCTTGTATTATTTTGATTTGTGTCTAGAGTTGTGTTGTGATATCTTCCCGTGAGTCCCTGATCTTGATCGTACACATTTGTGTGCATGATTAGTGTACGGTCGAATTGGGGGTGTCACAAGTTGGTATCAGAGCCGACTGCGTGTAGGAATCCCCCTTTCCAACTCCTTGGCCGAAGTTGAGTCTAGTATTTGAAAAACTGATTTACTAACATGGCTGTGTGGCTTATGGCCCCACGTCGCCAATTGGGTGGTATTAGGATCTTTTATTCCTCGTCTATACTCTGGGACTCTGATGTCTCTTCTATTCGGGTTAAATGATTTTGCTAACTCTATCCTAGGTTCTCGTGATCACATCCATCCGGAGATTTGTATTACGCCTTTCTTGAATTGGGAGCCAGGATCTGCTTCACATGTTCACGGGCAGTAGGATCCTTTTATCGAGGGCACCCTGCATCATCCCCTACAGATTCCTCGCTCTAGTGGTTTTCTCCGACGTGGATGTAGCCTTTGCGATGTCTCGTTGTTGTATCCTTCCATCGCGTGCCAGCGTGCCGCCTAGTATGTCTAGGATGATTTTCTTGTCCGAACTCATACTAACAACGTGTAAATGGCTCTGTATATGTATATGTATGTCTTTAATGACTACTGCTTTGTGCGACTTTGCTCATTATTCAAGTTACATCATGAATGACTCCATACACCTGCTACAACCCTTGTTAAACTGCTCCCTGATGTTTCTAGCAGGATGGCTGACGATCCTCCACCTCCACCCTATATTGCCGCAATGATGCAGCAGTTTGAGCTGAATCGTCAGTTTATGACTGGAGTAATGGCTCAGTTTCCAAACTAGAATGCTCATCAACAGCTTGCCCCAATAACACTACTGGAATTTGTGCGCCTCAACCCGTCCATTTTCCGCAACTCCACCAATCCTATGGATGCTGATGATTGGCTTCGCGACATCCTGTTTGAGATGGAGTCAGCTAATGTTGCACCTGCCAGTTACGTCACCTTTGCGACATTTCACTTGAAAGGTCCAGCTGCTCGATGGTGGGAAAGCCACAGGGGTATGCTGCCGGCAGAAACTGTAACCACTTGGCAGAAATTTCAGTTAGCCTTCCGTGCATGGCACATTCCTCAAGGTCTGATGGACCAGAATAAGGAGTTCCGCAAACTCTCACAGGGCACAATGACTGTGGATGAATATCAGAGGAAATTCCTTGAATTGTCTCGCTATGCTACGGATGACGGCTCGCAAGCAGGAGAAATTCCGTGAAGGATTGCGTCCTGATATAAAGCTTGCACTTGTTGCTCATGATTGCGTAGACTTTGCGACGCTTGTCAGCCAAGCTTTTCGAACTGAAACTGGTCTGACTGAGTACCAGGAGTCGCTCAAGCGAACTCGAGATGTTGACTCATCCTCGAGTCAGCCTTCTCAGAAACGTCGAGTTTGGATCCCACACAATGTTCATCACTGACCTGCTCCAACACCAAGGCCGTCTTATGTTACACCTCGTCTGCCTCCGCCACCGAGACAACTAACGATTTAGGGTGGACATTCCAATGTTGTAGCCCCTTCCCATAATGTTAGTTTATGCCGCAAGTGTGGACAGTCAGGACACCTTACCCTCGATTGTCGCCAGTGTCAGCCGCAGAATGCATCATGTCCTTCCGCTAGTCGTAAGAAGAGCAGCCGAAACCATCATCCCAAAAGTTGTAATGCCAGGACGCCCGTAATAAGTTGTGGTCAAGTCACCCATGTCAAGATTGAAGAAGCTCGTGAGTCCTCAAAAATCGTGATGGGTACCCTTCACGTTAATTCAGTGCCAGCTTCTGTTCTCTTTGATTCAGGAGCATCACATGCTTTTGTGTCCCAACAATTTGCTAAGTTGCATGGGTTAGATATGGAAAATTTGCCCACTCCTTTAGCGATTCAATCTCCGGGATCCAAGTGGCAAACCACAATGTTATGCCCTCGCAACCAAATCGAGATTGGAGGTCTACTTTTTCCGGCTTCTCTCATTGTACTCGGACCTTCCAATATAGACATCATTTTTGGTATGGATTGGTTGACAGCCCATAAGGCTTTGATTGAATGTGCTACCATGACAGTCCAACTCACTCACCCTTCTGGCCAGACAGTCCAATACTCCACCCGAGCAGCTCAGGATGCCAAGAACCAGATATATGTTCTGAATGCATTGAATGCTTCACCTCTTGAAGGAATAGAGAACATTCCAGTCGTTCATGATTTTGAAGATGTCTTTCGAGAAGAACTTCTAGGAATACCCCCTGATAGAGCTTGTCGGCGTTCTGGGATCAGGGGTCCCCAGACTTGCCTGCCTGCGGCCCACGGCGTGGCTCTCCAAGCGGGCCCGTACGGCCCATCTTCACCAGCAAGGACTCAAGACACTCGCGAGGGGCCAAGCCGCGCGAGGCGGACGACACAAGACCTCCTCAAGGGCAGCCTCACCAGGCTGGCTCGCGAGGGGCAGAGAGATCAAGGCAAGGCGAACCTCGCGAGGTTCCAATGACGCAAGCCATGACGACTGCGGCCAGGCGGTGGCCAGGCGAGCGCCAGTGCGCAGAGTGTCCTCATTTCCTCTTAGGTGCTAAAGGGGCAAGCGCATGCGAGGAGTCCCGAGGCGCCAGGCAAAGGTTTCCATATCAGTGCAACGAGACCAAGACCAGCAGGACGGCAGGACGGAGGTCACCGTGGAGCCCAAGACGGCGTCCCCACCAGAGCCTTTGGCAGGTGAAGACTACTTTTGTTAGGATGAGCTGTACTAGCTGTCCCCCTTCAAACTTGGTCGTTGTGGCATCCCTTCCCGCTCAATATTTGGGAAGAGGACCAGGGCCTCTATAAATAGGGCTAGTCATCACCGTAGGAAGCAACTCATCTGGAGCAATCCTCACCCGCTCACCAGCTCACCAAGCACAAGAAAACCTCTCCTCAGGAGGTTGTTCTTCCCTTGTACTATTCATCCTCAGCCCAAGAGGCAATGCACCACCAGCGCACAGGAGTAGGGTATTACACCACAACGATGGCCCGAACTAGTATAAATCTTGTGTCCTCGTGTTCTTTGGGTTCGGCGAGCTTGTCCGTGAGATCGTGGAGTGCGAGAGCTTAGGAGAGGAGAGATCTTCATGCGCACCCCAGTGTTCGAACCTCAAGGGTTTTGCCGGAACCCGAAATCCGACATTTGGCGCAGCTGGTAGGGGTGCGCTGAAGCTTTCCTCTCGTCGATCCGTACTTCACCACTCCACCACAACCATGTCGGACGCTCGTCGCGCCCGCGCTGAGCGTCGGGCCGCCCTTGCCGCCCGCGTCGCCCAGACGGCTCTTGTTGACGGACCTCCCCATCGTTCTCCATCACCCGCTGCCAATGCTGCCACCGGCCCGGCTGGAAACGAGTAGCAGGTGTCCTTGCTGCACCCCTCGGTGCGGCGGGACGGTCGCACCGCTACTCCGTCGCTGACCCCCGCTAGTTCGTCATCTCACGCTCGTCGTGCTCCCACGGATGCGCGGGCCGCGCTACTCATGGCGCCCGAGCTCCTGCGTTACCGCCCAGTCAACGACCTCTACAAGGACTGGCTGGACCGCATCGCCGAGCTCGTCAGCGCCACAGGGGGCTCCCCTGCACCGTCCCTCTCACTGCCTTGTCTACCGCCGGCTACGGGAGACGTAGCTCACGGAGTGCCTCCACCACCTCTGCACCAAGATGGCGCCCTGGCGCCAAGGTGCGCAGCCCCGCGGCGCGACCCGCCGCGCCAAGCGCCCGCGCGTGAAGAAAGAAGCTGTCAAGAAGTTCCTCGACCGCAAGAGAACGCTCCACCGCTCCCTGCACTGCCACGTCAGGATCGCTTGCTGCGGCAGGGCCTTGCGCCACTTGCCGTGGTGGCGCGCGAGAACCAAGATCAAGCTCCACCTCCACGGCGGGCCCCGGTGACCACGGCAGGCTGCCGCGCCTTCACCCCGAGCTGCATACCTTCGCCTGGACGGGCAAGTTCAAGCCGGATCTGCCTCCTCGCTACGACGGCACCCCCGACCCTGCAGAGTTCTTGCAGCTCTACGAGCTGAGCATCGAGGCGGCCAACGGCGATGAGAAAGTCATGGCGAACTGGTTCCCCATGGCGCTCAAGGACGGCACTCGTTCGTGGCTCCTGAACCTACTCCGGGCTCGATCTCCTCCTGGGACGAGATGCGCGACTGCTTCGTCGCCAACTTTCAGGGCACTCGCAACCGCCCCCCGGCCGCGGGTGACCTGCGCCGCGTCAAGCAGCAACCAGGAGAGACCCTCCAGAAGTACATCCAGCGCTTCAACAATGTTCGCCTCAAGATCCCCAAGGTGACGGACGAGGCCATCATCTCGGTGTTCTCTGATGGCGTCCGCGACGTCAAGATGAAGGAGGAGCTCGCCATCCACGAGGAGCTGTGCACATTCCAGGAGCTGTTCAACCTGGCGACCAAGTGCGCAAGGGCTGAGGAAGGGCGTGTTTCCCTCCTCGAGCTCCCAGCTGCCCACCCGGAGGAGAAGAAAGCCAAGGCCAAGGACGTGAAGCGCAAGGGAGTGGTCGTGCTCGCGGCGGAGCCGGACATGAAGCGTGGCAAAGACCAGCCTGAGTCATCCAAGAGGAGCCGACCATTCTGCGCCTTCAACAACGTGCACAGCCACAACACCAACGACTGTCAAGAGCTCAGGGTCATTCGAGATGGACCCTTCGGTCGACGCCCCGAGGGCAACGACAGGGGCTACGGCCGAGGAGGAGGACGTGGCGGAGGACGCTGGGACGACCGTGGCCCGCGCCAGGAGTGGCGTGACCGGCCTCGCGAAGACCGTTGGCAGGACCAGCCTCGCAAGCGCGCCTGGAGGGATCAGCCTCGCGAGGATCGCCCTCAGGGCAATGCCGATCTCCCTCCGCTGCCTCCACCACCAAGAAGGAACGACGACCACCATCAGGACGAGGGGGCTGGGGGCTTCTAGGAGCCGCGCGCAATCGCCTGCATCTTGGGCGGAGCTCAAGCCCCGGCCTCTCAGCGCATCTTCAAGCAATTTGCTCGCGAGGTGAACGCAATCCTCCCCAGGCTCGAGGCCACGCGCCCGCTCAGGTGGTCCAAGTGTGCCATTACATTCAGTTCGGCAGATCAGCTCAAGTGCGCGGCAACAGCTGGCGCTCTTCCGATGCTTTGTTCACCCGTCATCAGCAACGTACAAGTCACCAAGACCCTCATCGACGGCGGCACAGGGCTCAATGTCCTGTCCGTCGAGACGTTCGACAGCCTTCAAGTGCCATACGATCAGCTTCAGCCTACCAAGCCCTTCTCAGGAGTGACTGACGGCTCCACCACACCGATAGGGCAGGTCCGCCTTCCCGTCACCTTCGGAGGACGCAACAACTACTGCACCGAGCTCATCGACTTCGACGTCACTCACATCCGTCTGCCATACAATGCCATCCTCGGGTACCCGGCATTGGCCAAGTTCATGGCAGTGACTCATCACGGCTACAACGTCCTCAAGATGCCGGGAAGCGGCGGAACTGCGAAGAAAGGGACGCGGTGTGCTCCCTTGAGCGTGCCTTTCAAGCCACAGCAATCGAAGACCCAGACACCAAGGGCGAGTATCCTCCTGAAGCCATCCCCAAGAAGAAGAAGCAGCTACTCCGCACAGGACCTCAGGGGAGCGGCGCCTCAAGCGGTGCCACGACAGAATCGGCGCCCGCGCCTGGGGCGCCTCCCTCCCTCGCATAGGAAGGCGTGCCCAGCGCCCTCCTTGGGCAGGGCTCGGGGGCTCTCTTCTGGATGGCCTCAGACCTCGCCAACATCACGAGGGAGGCGCTCAGGCACCACTTGGAGGTGTGCTTCACGGCACGTCTCCCTCAGGAGGACACGGGGCGAGGAGCTCCAACGCTCAAGAGTTCATTGCCAAGACTACTCAGGAACTGCAAGAAGCGAGAGTCATGCGCTGCGACCACCGCTCACCAGGCGCAGCTCCCCATCCAGGAGAGGATGTCGGGCTGCGCGTCTGCATCGACATCCCAGGGCTCAACATGTCCACATCTCAGGAGCTCTTCTGGCCTTCGCGCGTGGGACGCTTCAAGGGCCCACCTCACAGCTACGTTCCCATGCCCTTCGGCCTACCGAGCGTGGCGTCCGCCTTCCAGTGCAGCCTGTGGAGCATCCTGGCGGCTCAGGAGTCCAGGCACCATGCAGTCCTGGCGGAGATGGAGACGGTCCTCAAGGAACTGCCTGGACCCCCAGAGCCTCCCGAGGCTCAGGATCCCGGTGGCCCGTGGGGAGCAACCCCTGCGCCACGCATCTTCAGCTGTCCCAACACCCCTTCTACAACGGAACCAGGTGACATTTTCCAAGTTCATTTAGCTGGGAGTGCCCCTCGGGCTGCATCATTCCCAGGCCGCGTGGGCCCATCCCTGCAGCATGTATCCTTTTTATGTCTTTAGCTTACCTTGCTGGGGGCGCCCCACGGGCCGCACCATCCCCAAGTCGCTCGGGTCCGACCCGGTGGGACGTATCGCTCGTGCATTTACTTAAGTCAGTTTTCTTCTCATGTGTAATCTATCTATGATTGTCGCCTGCTTAATTGTCACCCGCCATGGGAGCCGTGCGCCGGTCGTATTTCTTCAGGACCCTTCGCGTGAGAGGGTAAGGCACGGCGTCTATGCTCGGGTCCGTCCCTGCAGCATCGATAAATCCAACGGCTGAGCTCTGTCTGGCGGGTCGGCCCCGTTCACGTCACCTCCTGGGGCCGTTGGTGCTTGGCCTTCTCACGCGATAACCTCAGGAGATTCGCTCGGTGTAGGTTGTCTAACCACCTCGCAGGACCGCCACAGCAAACAAGACTCAAGACCAGGCGCAACCCGCCTTGAGGTAGGGCCTCGTGAGTCCCGCGCTGGCTCACGAGTGCCCAGACACACCTCGTCTAGCCCTGTCGTGCAAGCCACGTGTCAGGGCGGGGCTGTACACGCCCCGGGGGCTCTCCACAGTAGGGAGTCCCCTCCCACGTACCAGTGGAAGCACCATGCTCCATGCTGGCCATCGACACTGCCGAGGAGCGGCTATGCCCGTCCAAGTGCGGAAGCGCTATGCTCCGCGCCGGTGATAAACAACTGAGGGCGGCCCCACGGCCGTATCAACTTCAGGGAGCCCTTGAGCTCAGTGTCCGGCCTCACCGCAACGCCTCCCCTCAGGAGAGTCACGCGAAGGGGCCGGGCACGGGGGCTGCGCCTAGGTCACGCCCAGGCATACGCCGCCCAGCCAGGTCCCCCGGACCTGGTCGTCGCGCGCCCTCCCGAGCCGAGTCTCGGCGAGGACAAAGGTATGAAGGTTGTTTGCGCGTCAAGGGGGACTCCTGAGCATCGTGACTCAGGAGCCTAACTGGTCATGTAGCCCCTCACTCCTTGGTTCCGCCCTGGTCTCCGGTCGGCCCAACGGCGATTGAGGTATGCGCGGGGCCGGGCCCTGCCAACGTAGAACACTAAACCTACTCCTTCGACTTCTTCCTATAAGCTGTTTGCGCGTCAAGGGGGACTCCTGAGCATCGCGACTCAGGAGCCTAACTGGTCACTTAGCCCCTCACCCCTTGGTCTCGTCCTGGTCCCCGGACAACCCAACGGCGGCTGAGGTCTGCGCGGGGCCGGGCCCTGCCGACGTAGAACGTAAAGCAAATAGGAAGAAAATCGCAAAATCTCAAAGCAAATATTACAAGATATATTGTTCTCCCAAATATCAAACACAAGTTTAAATGCCTCCACGAGGCATGATGCATGTTGCAGGAGTAAAACAGGAAGGCAGCCACGAGCAGGTCACCCCTGGGCACCGCCATCACCCGCAAGGGGTGCTCCATCCTTGATGGCGTCGCCCACACCTGTGCCACCGGTTGGGGCTGCAGGATCAGGAGCACCGCTAGTCGAAGGCGCGATAGTGAATGCGCGGAACTTCTTCCGCAGGGCCTCCACCTGACCCTTCACGGCCGCAACAGCGGCCACACAATGCTCGTCGTCCACAGGCTCCAGCAGCTCGTCAAGGCTGGCAGCGGGATCGCGAAGATGGAGGTGGCTGAAGACAGGCGTCAGTGCAGCTGAGGAAAGAACGTGGGCTTCTTCCTCGGCCATGGGACCGATGCCGCTCACAACCTCCTCAAGCACGTCAACCAAGTAGGGAAGCAGCTGGGCGGGGCCGTCCTTGTCGGTGGTCAGCGGCCTCTCCAAGCTCTTCTCGTAGAGTGCCTTCAGTGCCACGCGGGACCTCTCCTCGAGAAGCGCAAAGGCTGCGCGGTCCTCGGCCAGGACCTTCGCATTGGCGTCAAGACCGGCTTTCTCCGCCTCCACCTTCCGCTCCAGCTCCTCCGGCCAGCTGCATTCCGCGGCCTGCGCCTTCGCCAACTCTCCCAGCTCGGCGTCGCGATCCTTGATGGCGTTTTCCCGGGCCTTCATCTTCTCTTCCTCCGCCTCGCGGCCGCAAGCCTCTTCCGCACGCTTGTCGCGCAGGGCCTTTAGCTCGGCCTCCGGCCCCCGACAGCGATCCTGGGCGACTTCGGCATCCTTCAGCGCCACTTCACGAGCAGCTACAGCTTGGGCGGTGGCCTGATTCTCCTTCTCGAAGGTCGTCGCGGCCTGGCTAAGCGTCGCTCGAACAGACACGTCAGAATGAAGCCAGCCAGAGGCCAGTTCCAGGCGCCCGGCTACCAGGTGGGGGTCGGCACCCTAGAGATCTTCACGCGGCTGGGCCATCTCCAAAAGGGCGCGCTCCAAGACATCAGGAGAAGCAGAAGGACCTGGAATCAGCGGTGCAGCGGGAGGAGAAGGTATCGTCACCACAGCTTGGGAGACTGAGGGCTCCTGGGCCTTGGAGACCTCAGCAGCCGAGCCGGACACCGGTGCCTGCAGAGCCAGCGGGGCCACGGGGGCTGACTCCTCCTGAGGATTCTTCCCCAGGCCTCATGAGGACGACCGAGCCGGAGAGACATGAGCGCCAGCGCTGCCCTTCTCCACGGAGGGAGACGCAGCCGGAGCAGGCGGACTGGTCTTGAGCGGCACCATCGCCTCCTCCTTCCTCTTCTTCGCTGCAGGAGTCGGCCTGATCGCACGGCGAAGAAGCGTCAAGGTCAAGCAGCAGAAGCAAGAATGAAACAAGGCAAAAGCACTTCCTGGTCCACGGCGGTGTAGTCCACCCTCCTCTTGCTAAGATTGAAGCCCGAGAGCCTCCCGGCCTGGGGCGCGGGCGCACGGACTCCAGGGGGAGAGCAAGGGGCAGCAGATGGTCCGGAAGCTGCCCCCGGCGGCGTCAAAGCAGGAGTTGCGCCTCGGGAGACCAATGCCGACCTGCCCTTCGTCGGAATCACGGGCGGCTCCCCCCTCCGGAGGTCGTCGGTCTCACCGTCGTCGTCAGGCAGGGTGCAGAGGATGCCGGCCTTGCGCAAGGGGGAAGCTCCCCCATCCCCTCGGGAGTCACCTCCGAGTCATGCTCCTCGTCATCCTCCTCTTCCTCATCCTGGCAAGAGTCGTCAGAAGACAAGTCCACTTGCGCCGTCGCAGCCAGGACAGCAGGAGGCGCTGGTGGCACCAATCCGCGCCCATCAAAGGTGGGCATGGCGGCCGCAACCTGCGCCCCATCCTTGCGAAGGAACAAGGGAATGAAGGCACTCGGCGGGTATTCCTGGTCGTCCCCGACCAAGAGGCGGAGAGCCACGGCCAGCTCTTCGGTAGGCAGGGCTGCCGGGCTCAGGCGAAGCTTGTCTTCTTCACCCCCAAGCCTCCACAAGGGGCGCGTACACGCCTGAAGCGGGGCCACGTGCAGCATCAGCAATTCCCTCAGGAGCATGGCCCCTGTCACCTTCGCCGCCTTTGAGTTTCCCAGCTTCAGGTCGACGTTCATCTTCTCCAACACCAGCGCCGCCTAGTCGTCAGTGAGCTTCGCACAAGACCACCCCACGTCAGACTAGGGCATCTCCGTTGGTAACACCAAGCATGGGTGGACACACTAGGCGTCCATCATGACCCTCTTGCTCCTGAAGCCGTTGGCCTTCTTCCCGGCCTTCGAGATCGAGTTGGCCTTGCCGGCCGCGATGAAGTTGGCACACCCGGAGGTACAACCATCGTTGATGCGAAGGAAGAAGAAGTGGCGTAGCAGGGCCACAGACGGCATCACGCCGAGGTACGCCTCGCAGTAGAAGGCGAAGATCGACAGAAGGAGAACAGAGTTGGGATGAAGATGCAGCACCTGCAGCCTGTAATGGCCAAGGACCTCGTAGAATGACGAGGACATGACTACCTTGGATACGACCAAAAATATTGCATACATGCATATTTGTCAGGTGATTTCTAGTGCAAACTATTCAATAATCTATTTATGTTATCCAGAACAAAAATACTTCACACACTTTTGTGTTTTGTCTAATTGCAGGTGTATGGGACATTTGTACAATCCACATATGAAGATAGGGGGAAAGGAGAAGTTTAGGTTCTGTTCAAAAAGTCCTCTCACGTCACTTTTGGGCCAAGAGAAGATAGAGTCCAAGTCTCTCACGTTCTGGATTCAGATTCGGACTGCACAAACATACCTGACTCAAAACGCCAACAACTTTTTCATACGGACTCCGAATTGGGTGATTCTTTTTTTGTTGGAAAGTAGATTTCGTCCTCTTTCCAACTCAATTGGATTCACCTTTAAATTCGTCCGGAGCGTTGAGATATGGACGAAACAATCTGATGCTGCAGCAGAATCCGAGTCAAACAACAAGTCCAAAGGTGTTGCATCATCTCCACTTGGGCCCATGAGCCTTGTACGACCTAGGGTTGGTTTTAGGCTGCCTTGGGACGTTCTCCCACCTCCTTGGCCGCCACCCCTCGCTCCTATATAAGTAGATCCATCTAGTAGCTTTTTTCCTTGGGTTTTGTTTAGATTAAAAGTTCGCCATAGCCGCAACTTCGCGTACTTCGTTTGTGTTCAACGACCAGACAAAGGCGTCACATAACCCCACCTTGATCAATAAAGCTTTCCTCTTATATTCGCAATATCCAGATTGCAATCTTAGTTTCTTGCTTGTTCTTCGTTTGCCTGCAGGAAACAGACCTTCGTGGTCAGGTTGATCGTGCTCCGGCGTGGTCAATAACCTCTCGGAGTTGGTTTAGCGATTGTTAAGGCGCGACGTCCTCGCACGTTCATAGTCGGATCGTCAAAGTCGACTTCCTCCAAAACGATAGCCACCATCTCATCGAAAGACGGGACACCTTTGCCTCTATCATAGAAGAAGTCGGAGAAGGGGGGAACCAGCCCCGCGACGATGTTGTTCATGAAGAAGGGGATGAAGGTGATTCCCTCGGGCTCCGGCACGGCAAAGCCAGCCCGGAGCTCGGTCTTCCCCCTCTCGTTGCTCTCTCCCTCCGTCAGTAGGCGCGTGACGGCGAGGTTCTTCTCCGAGAAATTGGGCGCATCCAGAGCTGGCTCGTACCAGGCGGGCGGCGAAGAAGCCTTGACCTTCCGGGGCGCCATTGGTCGCTGATTCAGAAGGGGATGGGAGCAGATCTGGAGATTCGGAAGCAAGGGGCGAGAAAGGGGATCGGGAGCAAGGCGGAATGAAGCAATGAAGGCAAGCGTTGCCCAAGCCAGCCTTTTGTCAGTCGGGCAGTTGCCGAGACAGCGTGGGGAAACGGAGACGCCCACGTCCAATCAACCGCCACACGTCGACCGAGGCCGCAGGCTGTTGGGGCCCGCAGCGCTCCGCACTTGCCCTTTGGCTTTGCCTCGAAGCCAAGTCAGAGCGCGCCTTGGGCCCGGGGGCTACTGTCGGCATTCTGGGATCGGGGGGCCCCAGACTTGCCTGCCTGCGGCCCACGGCGTGGCTCTCCAAGCGGGCCCGTACGACCCATCTTCACCAGCAAGGACTCAAGGCCCTCGCGAGGGGCCAAGCTTTGCGAGGCGGACGACACAAGACCTCCTCAAGGGCGGCCTCACGAGGCTGGCTCGCGAGGGGCGGAGAGATCACGGCAAGGCGAACCTCGCAAGGTTCCAATGACGCAAGCCATGACGACTGCGGCCAGGCGGGCACCAGTGCGCACAGTGTCCTCATTTCCTCTTTGGTGCTAAAGGGGCAAGCGCAGGCGAGGACTCCTGAGGCGCCAGGCAAAGGTTTCCATATCGGTGCAATGAGACCAAGACCAGCAGGATGGAGGTCACCGTGGAGCCCAAGACGGCGTTCCCACCAGAGCCTTTGGTAGGCGAAGACTACTTTTGTCAGGATAAGCTATACTAGTTGTCCCCCTTCAAACTTGGCCGTTGTGGCATCCCTTCCCGCTCAATATTTGGGAAGAGGACCAGGGCCTCTATAAATAGGGCTAGTCATCACCGTAGGAGGCAACTCATCTGGAGCAATCCTCACCCGCTCACCAGCTCACCAAGCACAAGAACACCTCTCCTCAGGAGGCTGTTCTTCCCTTGTACTGTTCATCCTCAGCCCAAGAGGCAATCCACCACCACCACACTGGAGTAGGGTATTACACCACAACGGTGGCCCGAACCATTATAAATCTTGCGTCCTCGTGTTCTTTGGGTTCGGCGAGCTTGTCTGTGAGATCGTGGAGTGCGAGAGCTTAGGAGAGGAGAGATCTTCGTGCGCACCCCAGTATTCAAACCTCAAGGGTTTTGCCGGAACCCGAAATCCGACAGAGATGTTGAATTCATCATAGACTTGAAGCCGGGTACTACTCCTATTGCCAAGCGGCCATACAAGATGCCGCCACATGAACTCCTTGAACTTAAGGAGGAAATCGACAAATATCTTCACAAGGGATTCATTCGTCCTAGTTCCTCTGCTTAACCTTCTCTTTGTCAAGAAGAAGGATGGAACTAATCGTTTGGTCCTAGATTACCGACCTATCAACCAGGCAACAATTCAGAACAAGTATCCGCTTCCCAGAATCAACGATCTGTATGATCAACTTGCTGGTTCCTCAGTATTCTGTAAGCTTGATTTGAGGTTGGGTTACCACCAGATTCGGGTTCGTGAAGAGGATATTCCCAAGACCGCCTTCGTTACTCGCCATGGTTCATACGAGTACACCGTCATGTCCTTTGGTTTGACAAATGCTCCAGCGACATTCTCTCGTCTGATGAACTATATATTCATGGAATACCTCGACAAGTTCGTCGTGGTTTATCTAGATGATATCCTTGTATATTCCAAGAATAAAGAAGAACATGCTGAACACCTTCGACTTGTTCAGGAAAAGCTTCGAGAACATCAACTATATGCTAAGTATTCCAAGTGTGAATTCTGTCTACCCAAAGTGACCTACCTTGGACATGTCATCTCCAAGGATGGTATTGCCGTCAACCCAGAGCGAGTTCAGGCTATTCTTGATTGGACTCCTCCGAAGAATGTCAAGCCAGTCAGAAATTTTCTCGGACCCGCCAGCTATTGCCGTCGATTTGTCGAGAACTTCTCCAAGATCGCCAAGCCCCTGACTAGTCTGCTTCACAAGGGCGTCAAGTTCGAATGGACAGAAAAGTGTCAGGAAAGTTTCCAGGCACTCAAAGACAAGCTGACTTCTGCCCCAGTGCTTGCTCCGCCAGATACTAAGAAGGATTTCGTCATTTACTGCGATGCTTCACGACAAAGATTAGGCTGTGTCCTAATGCAAGAGCGCAGAGTGATTGCCTATGCCTCTCATCAGTTGCGCCCTCACGAAGAGAACTACCCAGTTCACGACCTCGAGCTTGCTGCCGTTATACATGCACTAAAACAGTGGCGACATTACCTTCTCGGTAATTGTTGTGAGATCTTCACGGACCACCAAAGTCTGAAGTATCTGTTTACCCAGCCAGACCTGAACCTCCGTCAGCAGAGATGGATGGAGATGGTAGCAGATTTTGACTTGGGTATTTCCTATACACCTGGCAAGGCTAATGTAATGGCTGATGCTTTGAGCCGCAAGTCATATTGCAATCACCTCGAGGTTCGAAAAGTTCAGCCCTCACTTGTTGAAGAATTCAGAAAGCTGAACCTCCATATTGTTCCTCCTGGTGCACTCGCCCCCCCCTCCTAAGGAGTTCCGCAAGATGAACCTCTGTGTTGTTCCCCAGGGTTAGTTGTCGAGCCAGATGTCGTAGAGTGCATCAAGAGGCTGCAGAAATATGACTCTCAAGTTGAGAAGATTAAGCGCTACCTCGCAGAAGGAAGGCCCTCATTCTTCACTCTTGAAGATGATGACACCTTGTTCTTTAAAGGCCGCCTAGTGGTTCCTTCAAAAGACAACCTGGATATGACTAAGGAGGTTATGAAAGAAGCTCATGACACTCCATTGTCTATTCATCCCGGTAGTACCAAGATGTACCAATACATTCGTCAGAGATTTTGGTGGTCAAACATGAAGCAAGATATTGCCCGCTATGTTGCTGAATGTGACGTTTGTCGTCGTATCAAAGCAGAACATCAAAGGCCTGCTAGCACTCTGCAAGCTATCTCTATTCCTGAATGGAAATGGGACCATGTTGAAATGGACTTCGTCACTAGATTTCCCAAATCACAGAAAGGTAATGATGCTATTCTTGTCGTCATTGACCGGCTTTCCAAAGTTGCACACTTTCTGGCCGTCAAAGAAACGATCACTGCTAGCCAGCTGGCAACCCTCTGTATGTCCAGAATTGTTTCACTTCATGGTATTCCGCTGGTAATCAGCTCAGATCGTGGCAGCTTATTCACTTCAAGATTCTGGGCAAGTTTCCAAGAAGCTATGGGAACTCATCTGTCTTTCACTACTGCTTTTCACCCTCAGCCTCAAGGACAAGTTGAACGCGTCAACCAAGTTCTCGAAGACATGATTCGAGCTTGTGTTATTTCCTTCGGCATGAAACGGGAGGAATCTCTCCCGTATGCTGAGTTCTCCTACAACAATAGCTATCAAGCTAGTCTGAAGATGGCGGCATTCGAAGTGTTATATGGACGAAAGTGTCGAACCCCTCTGAACTGGTCAGGAACTGGGGAACGTCCACTCTCCGGTCCGGATATTATCGAACACGCCGAAGAACAAGTCCGCGTCATTCGCGAGAATCTTAAGACTGCCCAGTCACGTTAGAAAAGTCAGTATGACCGCCATCATAAAGACATGGTCTATCAACCTGGCGAAAAGGCTTATCTTCGGGTCACACCAATGAAGGGTGCACACCGCTTCGGGATCAAGGGCAAGCTAGCTCCTTGCTATATTGGTCCTTTCACTATTCTCGAAAGGCGTGGAAAAGTGGCATACCAGTTGGAACTACCGTCGAACCTTTCTCGGGTTCACGATGTGCTCCACGTGTCACAACTCCGCCGCTGCTTCAAGGACCCAATCCGAGCAGTGGATCATGAAGTACTCGAGTTGCAACAGGACCTCTCCTATATAGAGCATCCGGTCCGCATTCTCGACCAAGCTGAACGCCGCACACGTCAGAAGGCGATCAAGTTCCTCAAGGTCTAGTGGTCGCATCACTCTGAAGACGAAGCCACTTGGGAACGCGAGGATCGTCTGCGTGATGAATACCCCGCTTTGTTTCCTTCTACCTCCTAAATCTCGGGATCAGATTTGTTGTAGTGGAGGAGAATTGTAACGCCCGGATAATTATGCTATAGTAAACCACTATTAATGGTGCCATGTCATCGACTTTTACTGTTGTTAAGTTCGCGTTGATTCAAAGTTGGTTCCAAAATCAAATTTAAAATCAGTAAAAAGAAAAGGAAAAAGTAATTAAAAGAAAATGAGAAGGCAATTAAAAAAAGAAAACAGAAACCCACCCTCCCCCAGTGGGCCTCGTGGCCCAGCTGGCCATTCCACCAGGCCAACCCCATGCCAGCCCACACCTCGGCTTACATACCCCCACGCCATGCCGAACCCGGCGCCCCGATGCCAACTGCCGTCGCCGGGGGCATCCGCAACCACACGCCGGGCCGCCCGTCACCGGACCTCCTCCCCGTCGCCGCCCGTCGCTCGCCGGACGCCTCGCCTTCCTCCCCGAAGCCCTGCTCGCTGGACCGCCTCGTCCCCACTGACGCCGTTCGCCTCGCCGCTGCGGACTCCGGCCACCCCAAGTCGCCCTTGAGCCCACTGCCCCCTCCCTACAGCTTCGCGGTGAGCTGCCGCGCCAGTTGCGCCTCCCCTCTCCTTCCCCTCTCTGCGCCCGTACTCCGCCGCAGTCGCCGCTCGCGTCGCTACTCGGCCACGCCCGATGCACGCGCCCGCGCACCGCCGTCCTCCCGATAGCAGTGCTCGCCGCGCCCCTTGCACGCCCACCTCCGGTCGCTGTCGCCCGCCGCGACCGCTGCGGTCCACTACTGCGCCGCTCTGCCTGTCGCTTCCGCCGCGGGCCGCCGCTGCCGCTCGCCCCGCCTGCCGCGCGCGATCCCAGCTCCGTGCTCCGCTACACCCCGTCCTGCTGGTCGGGGTTACCAGCTCCGCCCGCCGTGGACCTCGCGCCCCGCTACGGCAAGCCCCGCCGTGGCCACGGCCTCGCCCCGCCCCGGGCAGACTACGAGCGCCCGTTACGCCCGTGCCTGCTGTCCGCCCCGAATGACCGACTTACATGTGGGGCCCAGTCCCCAGGAACTCTTTAAAAAGATTAAAAAAATAGTAAATAATTATTTAATTAATTAAATGAATTAATTAACTTAATTAATCCTGATAATTAACCTACTAATGACCTGTTAGTTAAACTATGGCAATGACAGCGGGACCCATATGTAAGTTTGACCCAGTCAACAGCCCTGTTGACTGCTGACATCATGCTGATGTCATGATGATGTCATAACCCTGTTTTCCTTTTAATAAAATCTGTTAATTCCAAAATGTTTCAAAAAACTTTAGAAATTAATATAAAATAAACCGTATATTGGATGAAAATACTTTGTACATGAAAGTTGCTCAGAACGACGAGACGAATTCGAATACACAGTCTGTTCATCTGCCACACGTCCCTAGCATAGTGAACATGCAACCTTTCCCCTCCGTTTCGTCTGTCCGAAAATGCCAAACTTCGGGAAAGCTTTCCCGGATGTTTCTCCCTTCGCCGGTAGTGTGTAGTGCCGCGTTAGAACACGCCTAGTGCTGCTTATTGTCTTGTCATGCATCTATGTGCCATATATTTACTGTTTCTTCCCCCTCTTCTTCTCTCCGGTAGATCCCAAGACCGCTGCCAATGCCGCTGTGATTGACTACTTCGACGATGACCCCTTCTTCCCTTTCAGCGGAGCTTCCAGGCAAGCCCCCCTTTGATCATCCCAATATCGCCCATTCCATTCTCTCATGCTTGCATTAGATTTTGCTACTGTTATTGATTGCTCCTATTCTGATGCATAGCCTACTTTTGTAACCTGCTGTTGTACCTTACCTACTTATCCTAAACTGCTTAGTATAGGTTGGTTAGTGATCCATCAGTGACCCCCACATGTCCTTGTTGCCCCTGCTACATCATCGACGCCTCGATCAACGTGATCGATGACCAGAGCCCGACACCTCCCATCACATCACGCCCCTTTTGTTGCTCGACTCTACAAAGCTACTATCGAGTGCCGAGGGTGAATCCTCATAACGCCCTCCTGATGATAACTCTGTAGTGTAGCTATTCGGTCGTGGTCAACGAGGGTGGTTCCTCCTTCACCATTCCAGATACGGCTTTGTTGTGTAACCCCTCAAGTGTGAACCTCGAGGGTGGTTCCTCTTACATTCACCTTGATGATTACATCGAGTGGAATTCGCCTAGGGTGATTCCTCGGGGTTTCCCCTTGATGTTTGGACACACGGTTACCCGGACTTTACTTGAGACCATTGTTGAAGTCGGGTCGGCCTTGAGGGGTACCCGCGAGTTGATGTGAAAGTCGGGCAGGCCCGTGGAGCACTCGCGAGTTTTCTACATGGCACGGCCGGGCAGTCTGGGCCCTTGCCGTAAGTCCATGAAACGGGGCGACGGGGTCACATTATTGTGAGTCTCTGCTCGTCTCCGCGAGCCCCCAATGCACTAACAGGTTTGGGTATTTGTTCTGAGTTGGCCTCTGGCCTTTACGCACTAACCACCACGCGAGAATAGATATGGGCCTCGACGTCGCAGTATCAGCCGAAGCTTTGTCAGACGTCCAGTTCAGCATGGCGGCACGGTCGGATCGCCTCGACCATCCGAGGTGGCGCTGGTATTCACCCTGCGCGCAACGACCCGGAGTGCAACGGGCGATGGTCCCAAGACCCCGGGGAACTTAGGATGTAGACTGGCGGGGACCTCTTTGCTGAGCCTAGGTAGGGCTGTGACGTGTTGATTTTCCGAGGCCGGGCATTGATCCCAGAAAGGTGTGTCCGGCCAGAGTGATCGAGCGTGTTGGGTAACGTGGTGCACCCCTGTAGGGAAGATATATATTCGAATACTGTGTCCACGGTAATGGACGTTCAGACTTGTATCCTAATCTTATATAACTAGAAATGGATACTTGAGATATGTGATGGATATGTTGGCTCTGGGATTGCTTTCTCGTAGGGAGTCGAGGAAGGATCTTTGGGCGTTAATGCTACAACATGTTTGTTAAATATAAACTGCTATTCTTTACTCTTCTACATGCTGCAAGATGCTTGGAGCTGCTTGAAGATGCTATTCTTCGATAGGCTAGGCCTTCCCCTCTATTCTGGCATTCTGCAGTTTAGTCCACAAATACAGCCCTTCCATTTGATACCAATGCATACTTAGTGTAGATCTGATGCTTGCGAGTATTTTGGATGAGTACTCACGGTTGCTTTGCTACCCCCTTTTCCCCCTTCCTTCTTCTTTCCGGTTGATGCAACTAGATGGTGGATCCTTGGAGCCAGATGCCACCGCCGACGGATGCTACTATGTGGAGCCCGTCGACGACCAGGAGTAGTTAGGAGGTCCCAGGCAGGAGGCCTTGCCTCTTCGATCGTTGTTGTTTTGTGCTTGCCTTCTTAAGGCAGTCTTGTTTAACTTATGTATGCACTCAGATATTGTTGCTTCCCTAACTCTTGTGCTTCCGAGCTTCTGTATTCGAGCCCTCGAGGCCCCTGGCTTGTAATATGAAGCTTGTATTATTTTGATTTGTGTCTAGAGTTGTGTTGTGTTATCTTCTCGTGAGTCCTTGATCTTGATCGTACACATTTGCGTGCATGATTAGAGTACGGTCGAATTGGGGGCGTCACAATTGTGGTGGTCACCGGGATGATGAAGATGGCCACCGGAGATGATTCCCCCTCCGGCAGGGTGCTGGAACGGGGTCTAGATTGGTTTTCGGTGGCTACAGAGGTCTGCAGCAGCGGAACTTCTGATCTAGGGTAACCCCTGATGGTTTCTCTATTTATAGGATTTTTTTGGCGTTGGTTTCAAGCTAAGATGGGCCTCGAGGTGAGTGCAACCCATCGGGCCAAGCGAGGCCCACCAGGCGCGCCCTGGTGGGTTGTGCCCTCCTCGTGGCTCTTCTGGCCCTCCCATGAAGCTTCGGGGGTCTCTTTTGTTCCAAAAAATCGTCAAAAAGTTTCAACTCATTTGGAGAACTTTCATTTCTGCACAAAAAACAACAACACGGTAGTTCTGCTGAAAACAGCGTCAGTCCGGGTTAGTCCATGCAAATCATACCAAAACCATATGAAATTGTTGTAAACATGGCATGAATACTTCATAAATTATAGATACGTTGGAGATGTATCACAAAGTTAGTCTCGGAAAACGCATTAAGCCCTATATACATGGACAGACGGAGTACATGATACTAGCAAACACTCACCATTAGTAGTAGTTCATTGGTTGGTTTCGATTTTTGATTCAGTTGTTGTGCTGCTACCGTCCAATATTCGCTTGTGGTTGTTTCTAGAATAAAAAAAAGATGGTTGCTTCGCCGGAGCAACTTATTACTCTGGGAATATTGGAGTACCAGAGGATTCAACGAACAGAGAAATGATGGTTGCTTCGTCCGAGCAACTTATTGTGGCGAAGGTGGGGCTATGTGATTTTACTGCTCACTAGTCATTATTACTACGGCGCAATGACCGGGGTGAATCTTTCCCTGCAGTTGTGCACTCAATATTGATGCATGACAGGTGGAGCCGGATGAAGGATGTCCCACATGTCGGCGAAACGAAGTTGAATTGTTTCTGGCATTGCTATCAATCCTTTAGGATTTGTTTATATGTACCCATAATTTTAATGAAATTATACTATGATGCTATGAAGGTTTCAACTTTGGTTCCCACAGGAAAAAAGGTTTCAACTTAGGATTCATCTGCCCTCTTGCCTCAAAATTGTCTCGTTACAACATTCCATCAAATACAAATGAAACTACCATGCCTGCTAATGCATCTCAATGGTTCGCAGGTCAGCGCCAATATTCACATTACAACTGAAGACAAAGTTGTGAGAAGGTGTACAAATAAAGAAAAATATATAATTGATCAATGATGTTCGTAGGCATGGCTCCAATTCCTGGGCACAGTGTTCCTTGGTTGGCAGCTAGTTTCACCCAGCTCTAGCCAAAAAAGAGGTGTATGGAGGACATCACAATCCGATCATTTTGCACAACTCCACTAAAATCGAGCTGATCATCAATGTTTGCAAAGATATTCAGTCAGTCTGATTACAATAATAGTGGAACTAGATGATGAAACATAACACACACAAATAGAAGGCGATCACCTCTGCGATCTCTCTTTAGGACTAACTACTTGTTGGAGAAGATTAGGCACGTAGTTGGATGAGGAGGATAGCAATACCAATCTCCCTTTCTGCGGTCCCACAGAAATGTAAAAATGTTGCCCATGTGACATTTTGGCGGAACTGCACAAAACACTCTTAAGAAAAAAGTGATTTGTGCAGTTCACCAAAAGGTTGCAATAGCAACGAGGTGAAATGGATAGCCCTCTTTGCAAAAGGAGGTAGAAAGGAAACAATTACTGCCCAATAATACGAGTTGAAGACACATACGCCGACAAAAAGAAGCATATTCCATGTAATAAGGGAAAGATAGCAGCATGGTGGTTTATCGAAAACGGTTTGAAGACGAGATTGCAAGATGGAAAGTATGCCGGCCGAGATACATTTTAAGCAAACAACTAAAGAAGATCCACATGCAGGATTTTCCACATGCAGCAACATGGGAAGATGGGCAGTGGAGCAAGGCCGGAGGAAGCTGTACTTGAGGGTCGTCGGGATGTAACTAGGAGGGCGCCGGTGGCCGGGGTCTGCCCATACTGCGGCAGTGAGCAAGTGGCGAAGGCCCTACCGCGCCGGAGCTTGTTCAGAGAGAACTGTGGGTGCCGCAGATCGGGATGTGCTGCCTCAACACCGTCGAACGGAGTAACGATGCGCATCCTCCCTTTCCGCCGGTGGACGGGATGCGGCCGGATCAGTGACCAACGGTGAGAGAGAGAGGCCACCGCTGCCTTGTGTGAGATGGCGTGACAAGAGACAAACCCCGGCAGGCAGGCTCCATTGTATATAGTGGAATGGATTTTTCTTTTTTCCCGACGACAATCGTTTTATATTCTGTACGTGCCATTGAGGAATATAACTTTATTTAATACTGACGCGTCAAGTCGAACTTTGTTCCGTCTACGCGTGGTACACGACCCTCCTTCGAGAAAACAACCGCTACACGCATCAAATTATCACGTGGGCTGCCTTTTCGTACAGAAATGAACTCCACCGTGTACCCACGCGGGTGTGGCCGGGAACGAGACGTGAGTACGTGCGTCGTGCGTGCACCTCTTCTTTAGGTGCAGGTACGTACGTGGGTGGGTGTGAGAGAGATGGTTTGTAGGAAAGAAAGGCAATGTGTCGATGATATCTCAAACAAAAAATGTAACTTATGCAATGTGTGTGAAACAGAGTCATGGATATATCATATATAGAGGGAGCGATCCACGAGAAGAGAGTGGAGGGATCATCGGCGTGAGCAATCGATAGAGTTGAAAGCAGGGTTGAAGTGTGTGGGTGCGCGAACGATAAAGAGTGCCATCGAATTTGTGTTTGCCCACGTCAAAGATACAGGGCGGCTGGCCTACTGGAATGTGAGAGGGCAGAGGTGCAGTTTTTCTCTGTGGCATGGATACCTACCTACAACATTCGGCTGTCATTGTGTGTGTGTGGGGGGGGGGGCAAAGACCTAACTATAGAGAGGTAGATCGACTAGTATATGTGTGGAGAAGGAGAGAGACCTAGCTATGTATTGAGGGAGATCGATCGGTATCCATGCATATGTGTAGCAGAGGAGACAAAGGTAGAGTGTCGGAGGGTTGGTGGTGGAGTTGCTTCTCACAAATGGTGGGAGAGGCCTGCTAAACAAACGGAGGGTACGAGTGCAATATCAATAAGAGAGGGCCGGGGATGTCTGCCTGTCTATGCATGTGCGTGTGAGAGACGGGTCGGGAGGTATGCAAGGATGACGAGGGGGATGATATGGCTATGGTAAGCAGATGTAACTACATAGGAAGATCAACCGTCGTGTGTCCAAGAAAGGGAGAGACATAACTAGTGAGGTAAGTCTATCGGTGCGTGGGGAAAAATAATTATAGTCGACCTAGCTATATGTAGGGAGATCGGTATGTATACATGCATGCATGTGTTAGAATCAAATAAGGTCCGGAGGGACGGACAGGTGGAGAGGGGTGCGGCTAGGAGGTGGTGCGAGAGGCCTACTATGTCGAAGGGGAGGAGTGTGCGAGTATGAGATCGATGAAAAGATGGGTGGGAGTGTGCACCTGCGTGGAACCGTATTGGACATAGGGGGGCATGGACAGTGAGAAGAGAAGAGGGGAAGTGTGTGTTTGTGGTAGGCACACAAGGCTACAGAGGATCGACCGGTGTGTGCCGGAAAGAAGGAGCCGGGGGGATACACACACCGTGGGTGAACGACCTAAAGAGAAATAACGAATGTGCGTGATGGAGGGGACGCTGAGGGAGGTTGAGAGGGGGGCGGGCGTGTGCATGCACGATATAAAGTTAGCGCTAGCTAGCTACAAAGATAAGAGGATCGTGAAGGTGTAAAAGACCAACAGAGATGATAATTCATTATAAAAAGTGGATTCAGATATTTGAAGAAGATATCATAATGTAGAACATTGATTATAATTTGGGATAATGTGTGGCTTTTGCAGCTCAGCGCTAAATACTTGTCATAATGTAGGGGGAGGGGCACTATTATTTGTGTGATAAACAAGGTGTATGTATGGAACTTGGTTTAGATTATGAATATAGTTAGTACATCAAGTGTACTATTATTTGGAATCAACATCAAGTGTATTCAAAAAATTGAATTCGAGTTCATATAGTACACATAGTTCATATCCATCTCTATAGTAATCATGTGGTGTGTTGTTAAGGTAATACACGAATGATGGTTGAAGTGGCAATAATCATGATTGTAGATTCTTATTCAGATAGAGAAACGAATTCAAATTTAGTTCGGATTGCAGCGGTAGTATAGACATTTGGAATGCACTAAAAATGTTGGTATGAGTAGGTTACATGCATTATACAGCCAGCGAAAAAGTTTAATTGGACATAACATGGATTCATAGCTTTGAATAGCATTTGTATAGTAAAATGGGACAAGACTCTCTCTTTGTGTGGTGTGAATAGTTCTATTTTTTTCGTTTTTTCGTTGCAGGAAGTGCGAATTGATTTGGTACGTACAAGTACAATATTACACGTTAGGTTTGTCCCTAAAATTCAACCCGCGCCTTGTTATATCCCGAAAATTCAGATATCGTGCTCCCAAAACCCGCGCCTTCACAACCCGCGCCTTGCTATCCCGAAATTACAACGCGCGTGAAAACTCCCTCCAACTGCCAAATCCCGACACCGAAATCCCCCTTCTAACCCTGAGCCGAAAGGGCCGCTAGTTCAAATTGGTGGGGGTACTTTTGTAACACACCCTACATTTTGGACAAGCGCGTCCCTAAGTCATGGTTCCCCCTCCCATCGCCTCCTTTTCGCCATTCGAAATCCCAGGCCGCCATAACCTCTCTGCTCTAGCCTCGAAACCCCACCTTCCTCCGTCTGCCACCTCACCGCTGCCCAGCCAGAGCCTCTTCCCCGACGACGTTGTCCACCGCAATAGCTGGACGTCCCTCATCCACCTTCCCGGATGAGGATCCGTCGTCGATCTCGTCGTCCCGCCGGTCCAGCCGCCCCGTCCTCCACATCCAAGGAGCTGCTCTGACGATCGCCTCTTCTATCACGGCTGCTCCATCCCCACAGCGCCGCCTTGACCTGCTCCACCGGAACCGCAACATCCTCACTGACTCCTCGGACGAAGCCGAGGCCTACTCGGCGCCACCAAAGAGGTTGTACACTCATCACGTTGCACCTTGTCCTTAACTCGACCTCCCGGTGCCGACGGTGCTTCATCCCGCACCCCCATGGCGCGGCTACCTCGAAGACGGCGCCGCGGGCGACATCTCCACGGCGGCTCTCCCCCAGTGCGAGGCCCCTTCGGCGGCGGCATCCATACCAGCCGGATCTGCTGCTGCCGCTCCGACTCTCGCTCGCTCGCGCTGCTGCTCTACTCTCCCCCTCGCTCGTGCTGGTGCACCGCTCTCCCCCTCGCTTGTGCTGCTACTCTGCTCTTGCTCTAGCTCGCGCTGCTGATGCTAGTACACGGGCTGCTGCAGCTACATGAGTTACCGCTCCTCCAGGCGCTGCTGCGCCGGCTGCTATCTTCTACTGTGTTCGCCGTCGATCGCCTGCTGATTTAGATCACTGTTTCTCTACTACTAGTGCTCGAGCGGCCTAAACTACATGTGACATGCCTCTCTGCTACCAGCTCGTTTAGTTTCGACAGTAACATCCAGATTCCACAGTAAATTTCAATTTCGACAGTTAAGTTCAGAGTCAACAGTTTTTACCTCATCTGTTGTAGTCAGGTGTTTTTTGGTGATGTAAATTTTACATCTATCACCTTTTGGTAATGTATTTTGCATCATCTATTGGAGATGCTATTAGAATCCCACTTGAGATTGACGATGTCTGTCTTGTACTGCTTCAACCTCGACGTCTTACAGCTCGCCGGAGCTGCTCCAACGACGGAACCATCCATCACAAAAGAGTAGTGCCCTGGACGCCGTCTACAGATTCCTCAGATCTTTCTCCACACCTCCGACAACCACCTCTGCCTCAACTTCTTCAACGACCAACCCAATGATGCTGAGGTCGACACGGCTACGGCAAAGAGGTTGTACACTTGTCGCATCACTTATTACTCTACATTCATGTCGATCCATTAGGGTTATTTTGGTTCAAAGGAAAAACATAGCAATAGGAAATTTTCCTATGGAACTCTACTATTCAATTATTCATGCATTTTGTTGAAAGGAATGGAGCAAACATCCACCTGGACCTACTTTTCAAAATCCTATGCATGAAAACGAGACCAAGTGCATTAGTGGTAGAATAACATTCTAACTGTACACGCTTTCATATGGATTCACTTTAATTTGGCCATGTTTCTTTCCATTCCTCTACTCTTCCAATTCCTGTGAACCAAACACCCAAGTTGACAGAAATCCTGTGTTTACAAATGCTCTGTTTCCCACGTGCATTCGTATCCTATTCCGGTGTTTTTCCTATCCCTGCGTTTTTAGAATCCTGCAAGCCAAATGAGCCCTTACAGAATTACTTCAGTTACAGGTAGGTGTCTAAGAAAACTTTGTGTGGTTTGTCCTGCTCCTGCCGCGACATCGTCCACCTCACTTGAGCTGCTCCATCGATAGAAGCATCCACCAAACTAGACATCACGACTCCTGACCGTCGTTCGCCGCCTCAGATCTCCTTCCCTGTCGCTGGCACCCACCGCAACTGCATCACCATCATTGACTCAGTAGATGAACCTAAGGAGTACACGGGTCCACAAGAGAGGTCGCACTCTTTTATTTCTACTTATGTTATGCATTGCTTAATATTACCTGCTACTTTATCGTCCTGTTCACCTCTTAGACTCCAAGTCAGGTCCAAATTATTGTTCAAACCTGAGTTTTAAAATTACTTGTGAGGCACATATCGAGGCAGCTATGAATAGTATCTCTGTCTATTATCTCGTTCACCTATGGTATGCCTATGTTGTTCATCTTGGGTGGGAGACAAATAGTAAAGCAATCATCATCTGTCTTTTTATTAAATTAAAGCTATCAGCAGTCTGCTATCGTTATTTTTGGATCCATCCACTCGTTGTTACCATCACTCTAGATTTCTGCATGCCCTCCTTACATAATCTAACTATATTTTTTTCGTATCCATGTCAGATATTGTACACAGTCATGCTAAACATGTAGAGAAAAAGAGAAGAGTTCTGCGCAGCAATACAATGTCATGCAGACATTGCTCCATGGTGGGTTCAATGGCAAACCCTCCCACCTCTCCAGATTGTAATCTAGAGGAAGATATCTGTTCTGAGGCAGATTCAGACGCAGCTGACTACTCCTATTTAGCCGCCAAGGTGTTTGCTCTAACTTGGCATGATGATGTTGGTCATATCATGCATATGTTGCCTTGTAGTGCCTACTTTCGACATCATATATGTCATCTGCTTAGTTTAGAAATGTTCGGTAATGCCACCTGGTTAGTTTCTATATCATATATGGGAATTATGCAGTCTCATCTCTTTTAGCTAGCCATAATATATGTGAAATATGCAATGCAATCCTGTTTAACCAGGCATCATATATTTGAATGTTATCTTGCCCATCCTTTTCTTCATTACTTTTCCATTTGTCGACAATGTTTGTACATTAAACTACTCTTCCTGTGAATCAGCCATTTGAGTGGGTAATGGAAAAATCTCTACTCTTATAAAAAATAGAGTTGGTGATGATGGTGTGCCTGCCATCCTGCAATATAGGCCGTCCGATTTATATTTGACGGATAGGAAGGAAACTATGGCAATTTTGCAAAAAGATACCCACACCCCTCTCCACATTTGCAAATAAGGCCCTCTCTTGTTCATGCTTTTCTCCCACAACATAAACTACTCATACAAATGCATCTTGGTTTTCCATGCAATGCATGGGCATCTTGCTAGTCTAGAGTGAAAACATGGTCTTCACAGCAGACAGTGCTACCTGTCGAAGCAGATCTCTTGCTGGGTCCCGATAGCTCCTCAAAGATGGATTCAGGGACAGATGACCAGTCTTATTCCCCCACCAAGGTGTATGCTCTAATTTGGCACGGTTATACTGCTCATATCATGCATAAGGTGTCTTGCATTGCATAGTTTAGACATCATATACACAATATTCAACACCATGTTCTTAGTTCAGACATCATATATGTGAATGCCCTCTGCTTAGCATATAAATCACATATGTGAATTAAATCATGCGACTCTGATTACTTAGATAACATGGATGCGAATTATGTCATGCGAACCTGTTTACTAAAGACATCATATAATTATCTCATGACATCCTGTTTAGTTAGTCATCATATCTTTGAATTATGTCATGCTATGCTATCCAGTTTAGATAGACATCATATATGTGAAATTATGTCATGCTATCCTTTTTAGTTAAACAATATACATGTCAACTATTTCATGCCCTCGTTTTTCCACACTATCTGTTGCATCTATCTCTCATACAATGTCTGTACATTCAACTATGTTTCCTGTTTATCAGCCATTTGAATTGGAGCGGGTGATGGCAGTATCTAGCGGAGTAAAAACACGGTCTTCAAATAAAACAGTGCTACCCCTGGGTGGAGATAGCATCCCGGTTGTACATGCACGGGAACTAGCCCTACCACACATACCCCAGACTCTCGCAGATTGTACGCCTGCTGCGATGGACAGAGAAGTAGCTTCACCCAATCTAACCCTAGCAGATAGTAACCCAGTTCCTACTGACACCACACCTTCTCCACCACAGAGCTCCCAAACAAGAGCAGTTAGTAAGGTAGCTCCAGTGCCCAAAGCGCCAGTACTACCACGGCGAACCCCAACTCCACCAGTTAGTACACCTATTCCTGTGGAGGAAGCACAACCGGCCAGTCATAGTTTAGCATCTATCACATTTGATGTTGTTAAATCCTATGTGTGTATCTTCCCATCATGGAAATACTATATTGAAGATGAAGGAAAATTCCAGTTGCAGGTGTTTGTCCAGGAGTTATGTGTAAGTAATGTTATTCATAGCAATTACTTTGCTTTGTCCCATACATTCTACCTCCATGATGGTTATAATACATCAAATTTTCCCATTTTCCTCTATAGAGAAGGACCTCAGCGATCTTCAAGAATGCTTGGTGGCAGTATTGGGATTACGTGAAGAAAACGTACTTCACTGGCAAAGAAACTCATCAAATTCCCTTACGTTCTCCTTAGACACATTTACTGGACGATGATTGGGAACGCCTTGTTCTATACTAGTCCCAAACCAAGAATCTGCTAAGGTCTATGAGCTCATTTTCTATTTTTAAGTACTATATTCTTACGTCTTACTGTACTCTGTTCATGTAGAACAAGTGCTTAAACCTGAAGAACAACTGTTCTCATTAAAGATTTCATTGCTATCGTGCATACTGCTTTGCTCTTGTATCTCTGTGTTTACTCATACAAACTTATTTTTAAATTGAAGGATCCAATCAAATCACCAATGGCACAATAGGTAAGTTTACGCATGTTGCTTTAACAGGTTTGCTCTTATAAATAGCTCTGTTGATTTCAATTTCAATTGCGTATACAGTTGACTTCTCATATCATGCACATTACTAGCATCGCAATAGAGCCCATAGTGTTGTTGTACATGTAGACCCGTGGTACCCATTTGAAATGTTGTTGTGCCATGTAGTTTCCCACGCTTTGCATTCTTTCAGTGCTGCTTTGTCTTGAACTGATATGATTTGAACCATGTCTCTAGTTTGATTTGGCAAGACAATGCAGTGACCATAGGACATAGATATATGTTTGTTTGATGCTTGTATTATGTACTATTTGGCAATAGAAGACTTGGTAGTTTAATCTTGTCCACCTTACTAATGAACTGGTTCACCAAAATGAGTTTCATATACTAGTACATGCTAAACCTGTTATGCGTGACTGCTTGTTTCTCCTTTTAGAATGCTGACAGAATATTGGGGAAGAGTGCCTTATTAAGCAATGGTAAAGGAAGTAATGCAGATAAGGTTCAGGATAGTGAGACATCCTTGTTGGTCTCCAACAAAGCTGATAAAACAGCCAAGGAAAACTATTTTGAAGACAGTGAGACAACCCCAAAGTCTTGTCTTGGTTTAGTGTTCGAGTTATTGGCCACTACCGCTTGCATAAGCTATTCAAACTCACTGTCTGAATCAGTTTGGTTTCTTGAGTCTCAACTACAAGCTGAAAGACATCGATCAGCTGTGCTGCGACAAGAAGCGGAAGGACTGCGGAGGTCTCCTGAGCATTCAGATGCATACTTTCTGGTGCAACAACAAGCGTTGGAGGATTTTTAGCACCAAACAGGAGAAAGCTAATAAGATTGCTAAGCTTATTGCCAGCATGCTGGATACCTAGGATAACGTTTCTTGAGCTCTTCTGAAGTTGTTTCAGTTATGGACTTGTTTTGCTGCCGCATTTATTTGCACTGGTGGCCAGTTTAGACGGCCAGTGTATGTAATATGCTGCTTTGTTCCCTATATTTGCACTGGTGGCGAACTTTGATGCCTAGTGGATGTAATATGTGTAATAGCCATAATAGCCTAGCATTAGTTGCTTGCTTATTTATCTCCTTATTGTCTTGTTTAGTTGTTTGCTTGTAGTCACTGTAGTTCTTTTTCCGCGTATTTCTAGTGGCCACAATAACCTATTTTTATAACTAGGCCACAATAACCATGGCAATACACGGACTGTTGTGACCATGGTCCTGGTACCTGCTGTTGTGACCATGGCCCTCTACGAGCTGTACGATCCATGGGCCTTCTACGGGCCATAGGATCCATGGGCCTTCTATGGGCCGTAGGATCCATGGGCCTTCTACGGGCCATCTCATTTGGGCCTTCTACGGGCCGTATAATCGTTTCGGCAAACATGGGCCGTACTATTCGTGGACCAATAACGGACCGCAAAATGGGTCGTAAACGGGCTAGAGTGGGAATCGTCTGTTTATGGCCCGACCATAACGGGCCATTAATAGGTTGTATTTGATGATGCTATGAAAACAGCCCAACGGGTTAACGGGCCACAACACAGGCCGACAGTAACCACGGGTTGAATTTGGCCCGCAAGCGGAACAGGCCAGTAACGGACCATAAGTAATTGAATTCTGGAAATGAGCCCAAGAATAAATGGGCCCTTAGAAGGCCAAAAGTTAACACGGGCTGGAAACGGCCGATGGACTAATGGGCCGTTAATGGGTATAAAACGACACACTGTTCATTATAGGCCAGTTTCACTATGGCACGCCGGCTCAGAGAGATCAGAACGCCCTATATTCCGGCCAAGAGATCGAGGAGAAGTCTCTGGAATACGACACTACTTGACATAGAACAAATCAGCTCTTATTACAAAGGATAATGATACAAGGGTCTGATGTTACAAAGGATCAACTCAGCACGGCGACACTACGCCTGCGATACCACACTTGCTCTATGCTAGCAGCGGAACAGCAGCGGAATACTTCTAGCAGCGGAACAACGATGAAGGTGGTGAACTCCACACTGTAGGGACTCTGGCTGGGACACAATCTAGCTCGCACACACGGTAACCTCGAGAAGCAAAGCAATCAATCACGACATCACGTGCAATCTGGCATGACACGCCAGGTCCGTACATTGAATGTACTTGCAAGCTCACAACAACCAAAAGCATCATGGCAAGACAACAACATAGCGATTAACAGGTTAATTAAGGCCCCGTTTGGAAGTACTCCAGCTTCCCGACGGGGCCAGCTTCTCGACGGAGTAGCGCAAGCCAGCTTCCCAGCGGAGTCAGCAACGTTCGGCAGGCACAGGAGAGGAGCTGCGCTAGCCGCTGTGGTCAGGCCCACCAGGATGGGTTGTGAACAACGAGGAAAATGGTTCGGCAGGCACTTCGGTAGGCACAGGAGAGGAGCTGCGCTAGCCGCTGTGGTAGGGCCCACTAGGATGGGTTGTGAACAACGAGGAAAACGAGAGGAGCTGCGCTCGTCCTCCTCTCATACTCATTTTCCTCCTCCCTGGTTACAACATATCTTCCCTTTGCGTGAAAATCAAAGAGAGTAGGAGCAGGGAGAACAATATTGACGGCGTGGTGCCTGTCAAAGATTAGTCGGTACTAGAGAGGCGGTTCATTCCTCTCAACAAACTGATGGTGAACCATGGCATTAAAATCCAGATAAGAAGGAGGCAATTCCATATCATAATCACGAATAGGTATTCCAAGAAAATTAGCTAGACGGGTTGCATAAATTCCGCCAAAGAAATCTCCATTAATTCTATTATTATGCAACCTACGTGCAACAATGGCTCCCAAATTATAATGTTTATCTCCTAACACAACACTCCTGAGAACACTGAGATCAGGGACACACATGTGGCATGCTTCATCCTTACCATTTATGCACCTACCTATGAAGAGAGCAAAATAATGTATAGCAGGAAAGTGAATGCTCCCTATGGTAGCTTGTGTTATATCTCTAGACTCCCCCACAGTTATACTAGCAAGAAAGTCTCTAAACTCATATTTGCGAGGCTCACTAGTGCTACCCCATTGTGGAAGTTTGCAAGCAGTATTAAAATCCTCTAAGTCCATAGTATAAGAATTTTCTTAAAGATCAAACAGGACAGTTTGAGAATTACGTGAAGATGAAAATTCAAACCTTCTCACAAAGGAATCAGTGAGATAGTGGTACTGACGGCACTTATCTGCCTTGAAGCTCACAAGATCAGCATTACGCACATACGCGTTAAATTCTTCCTTGATTCCTGCTCGATCCATAAAGTCTTCTGCAGGCCATTCACAAGCCCACACTTGAGCTGCCCTCGGTGGTTCATCGTCCGCATCGCGTATTGCGGGCCTGGGTCCTTGCTTCCTTGAAGGACCACCTTGGTACATTTTCCTAAACATATTTCTTCCTTCGGAAAATTTCTGAAATTTTTAGTAACTTTAAATAAAAGTGAACCAAACTCAACAAAATTGATAGCAACTACTCCTACAAGTGCCTAGAGACTACGTCATGCATTAGAACTACTTGGAACCATATAAATTTGACATGCAAGCTCAAGAACATGGTCACCTAGGCAGCAAAAATTTGCAATGAATAAAGCACTAGAACAAAAACTAATTGGACCATTGGAGGAGTCATATACCAAGGAACAATCTCCCAAAGCAGTTTTGTGAGTGGAGCTTTGAGCAAGGAGATCGAAAATCGCAGCAAAATGAGCTAGAACTCGTGCTTGAGCTGGTTGGTGATTTTTTTGGGAGGAAGAAGGAGTGTGTGGGTGCAGGAATAAGTGGAGGGGAGCCACCATGGGCCCACGAGGCAGGGGGGCGCCCTGTAGGGGTGGGCGCGCCCTGGACCCTCGTGGCCAGGTGCTTGCTCCCCCTGCTGTGTTCTCAGTGCCAGATATTCTCAAATATTCCAGAAAAAAATCATATTTCAATTTCGGGGCATTTGGAGAACTTTTATTTTCGGGGTATTTTTTATTGCATGGATAAATCAGAAAACAGACAGAAAATACTATTTTTGCTTTATTTAATCTAAATAACAGAAAGTAAAAGGAGGGTACAGAAGGTTGTGCTTTCTAACTTCATCCATCTCATGCTCATCAAAAGGAATCCACTAACAAGGTTGATCAAGTCTTGATAACAAACTCATTCCGAATAACATGGAACCGGAGAAATTTCGAATAGCACTAGGTTACCTCAACGGGGATATGCACGTCCCCAACAATAAGAATATCATATTTCTTCTTGACAGTAGGAAGAGGAAATTCAAAACCTCCAAAAATAATAGATGGAATTTTTCCAATAGAGTTTATACTCTGAACTTGAGGTTGTTTCCTCGGAAAGTGTATCGTATGCTCATTACCATTAACATGAAAAGTGACATTGCCTTTGTTGCAATCAATAACAGCCCCTGCAGTATTCAAAAAGGGTCTTCCAAGAATAATAGACATACTATCGTCCTCGGGAATATCAAGAATAACAAAGTCCGTTAAAATAGTAACATTTGCAACCACAACAGGCACGTCCTCACAAATGCCGATAGGTATAGCAGTTGATTTATCGGCCATTTGCAAAGATATTTCAGTAGGTGTCAACTTATTCAAATCAAGTCTAGGATATAATGAGAGAGGCATAACACTAACACCGGCTCCAAGATCACATAAAGCAGTTCTAACATAGTTTCTTTTAATGGAGCATGGTATAGTGGGTACTCCTGCATCTCCAAGCTTCTTAGGTATTCCACCCTTAAAAGTATAATTAGCAAGCATGGTGGAAATTTCAGCCTCCGGTATCTTTCTCTTATTTGTAACAATTTCCTTCATGTACTTAGCATAAGGATTCATTTTGAGCATATCAGTCAAACGCATACGCAAGAAAATAGGTCTAATCATTTCAGCAAAGCGCTCAAAATCCTCATCATCCTTTTTCTTGGATGGTTTAGGAGGAAAAGGCATGGGTTTCTGAACCTAAGGTTTTCTTTCCTTACCGTGCTTCCTAGCAACAAAGTCTCTCTTATCATAACGTTGATTCTTTGATTGTGGGTTATCAAGATCAATAGCAGGTTCAATTCTACATCATTATCATTGCTAGGTTGAGCATCAACATGAACATCTTCATTAACATTATCACTAGGTTCACGTTCATTACCAGATTGTGTTTCAGCATCAGAAATAGAAATATCATTGGGATCCTCAGGTGTGTCAACAATAGGTTCACTAGAAGCATGGAAGGTCCTATCATTTTTCTTTTTCTTCTTTTTAGAAGAACTGGGTATATCAACATTGTTTCTCTGAGAATCCTGCTCAATTCTCTTAGGGTGGCCCTCAGGATACAGAGGTTCCTGAGTCATTTTACCCCCTCTAGTCATAACTCTAACAGCATTATCATTCTTCTTATTATTTAATTCATTGAGCAAATCATTCTGAGCTTTAAATACTTGTTCTACTTGAGTGGTAACCATAGAAGCATGTTTACTAATGAGTTTAAGTTCACCTTTAACTCTAGACATATAATCACTCAAGTGTTCAATCATATAAGCATTGTGTTTTAATTGTCTACCAAAATAAGCATTGAAGTCTTCTTGCTTAACCATAAAGTTATCAAACTCATCTAAGCATTGGCTAGCAAACTTAGTAGGAGGGATTTCAGCTTTATCATATCTATAGAGAGAATTTACCTTTACTACCTGTGTCGGGTTTTCAAGACCATGTGTTTCTTCAACAGGCGGTAAATTAAGACCATGTATTTCTTCAACAGGAGGTAAATTCTTAACATCTTCAGCTTTTATACCTTTTTCTTTCATAGATTTCTTTGCCTCTTGCATATCTTCAGGACTGAGAAATAGAACACCCCTTTTCTTCGAAGTTGGCTTAGGAGTTGGTTCAGGAAGTGTCCAATTGTTTTCATTAATCAACATATTATTCAATAGAATTTCAGCTTGATCAACAGTTCTTTCCCTGAAAACACAACCAGGACAACTATCTAGGTGGTCTCTGGAGGCATCGGTTAGTCCATTATAAAAGATATCAAGTATTTCATTTTTCTTAAGAGGATGATCAGGCAAAGCATTAAGTAGTTGGAGAAGCCTCCCCCAAGCTTGTGGGAGACTCTCTTCTTCAATTTGCACAAAATTATATATTTCCCTTAAAGCAGCTTGTTTCTTATGAGCAGGGAAATATTTAGCAGAGAAGTAATAAATCATATCCTGGGGACTACGCACACAACCAGGATCAAGAGAATTAAACCATATCTTAGCATCACCCTTTAATGAGAACGGGAATATTTTAAGGATATAATAGTAGCGAGTTTTCTCATCATTAGTGAACAGGGTGGCTATATCATTTAATTTAGTAAGATGTGCCACAATAGTTTCAGATTCATAGCCATAGAAAGGATCAGATTCAACCAGAGTAATTATATCAGGGTCGACAGAGAAATCATAATCCTTATTAGTAACAAAGATAGGTGAAGTAGCATAAGCAGGATCATATTTCATTCTAGCATTCAGAGTTTTTTCATTCAGCTTAGCTAATAATTTCTTAAGATCACTCCTATCATTGCAAGGAAGAAAGTCTCTAGCAGTTTCTTCATCCCTAACATAGCCCTCAGGCACAACAGGCAATTCATATCTAGGGGGAGAATCTTCATCATCACTTTCATCAATATTATCAGTTTCAATAATTTCATTCTCTCTAGCCCTAGCAAGTTGTTCATCAAGAAATTCACCAAGTGGCACAGTAGTATCAAGCATAGAAGTAGTTTCATCATAAGTATCATGCATAGCAGAAGTGGCATCATCAATAACATGCGACATATCAGAATTAATAGCAGAAGCAGGTTTAGGTGTCGCAAGCTTACTCAAAACAGAAGGTGAATCAAGTGCAGAGCTAGATGGCAGTTCCTTACCTCCCCTCGTAGTTGAGGGATAAATTTTGGTTTTTCTCGTCTTTCAAGTTATTCATAGTGATCAGCAGATATAAATCCCAAGTGACTCAAAGAATAGAGCTATGTTCCCCGGCAACGGCGCTAGAAAATAGTCTTGATAACCCACAAGTATATGGGATCGCAACAGTTTTCGAGGGTAGAGTATTCAACCCAAATTTATTGATTCGACACAAGGGGAACCAAAGAATATTCTCAAGTATTAGCAGTTGAGTTGTCAATTCAACCACACCTGGATAACTTAATATCTGCAGCAAAGTATTTAGTAGCAAAGTAGTATGATAGTAGCGGTAACGGTGGCAAAAGTAACAGTAGCAGTTTTGTACTGATTGTAACAGTAGCATCGGAAAAGTAAATAAGCGAAGAACAATATGTGAAAAGCTCGTAGGCATTGGATCGGTGATGGAGAATTATGCCGGATGTGGTTCATCATGTAACAGTCATAACATAGGGTGACACAGAACTAGCTCCAATTCATCAATGTAATGTAGGCATGTATTCCGAATATAGTCATACGTGCTTATGGAAAAGAACTTGCATGACATCTTTTGTCCTACCCTCCCGTGGCAGCGGGGTCCTATTGGAAACTAAGGGATATTAAGGCCTCCTTTTAATAGAGTACCGGACAAAAGCATTAACACATAGTGAATACATGAACTCCTCAAACTACGATCATCACCGGGAGTGGTCCCGATTATTGTCACTTCGGGGTTGCCGGATCATAACACATAGTAGGTGACTATAGACTTGCAAGATAGGATCAAGAACTCACATATATTCATGAAAACATAATAGGTTCAGATCGGAAATCATGGCACTCGGGCCCTAGTGACAAGCATTAAGCATAGCAAAGTCATAGCAACATCAATCTCAGAACATAATGGATATTAGGGATCAAACCCTAACAAAACTAACTCAATTACATGATAAATCTCACCCAACCCATCACCGTCCAGCAAGCCTACAATGGAATTACTCACGCACGGCGGTGAGCATCATGAAATTGGTGATGGAGGATGGTTGATGATGACGATGGCGACGGATTCCCCTCTCCGGAGCCCCGAACGGACTCCAGATCAGCCCTCCCGAGAGAGATTAGGGCTTGGCGGCGGCTTGTATCGTAAAACGCGATGAATCCTTCTCTTTGATTTTTTTCTCCCCGAACATGAATGTATAGAGTTGGAGTTGAGGTCGGTGGAGCTCCAGGGGGCCCGTGAAGTTTCAGGTCATTCCGAGAACTTTTGTTTCTGCACAAAAATAACACCATGGCAATTCTGCTGAAAACAGCGTCAGTCCGGGTTAGTTCCATTCAAATCATACAAGTTAGAGTCCAAAACAAGGGCAAAAGTGTTTGGAAAAGTAGATACGACGGAGACGTATCAGGCACCGGCGAGAGACACGGCAATAGCATCGCATTAGGGCCTTCCCATAAAGGTAAATGTGGTTGCACTGGAAAAGCCCGGTCTGTTGGCACCTGACCAACTTAATGATGGAATTTATCCCCAAAAATATAACAGTGATAACTGATACTCCGATATCATCTATCAACCTGTAATCCAAGTCATAGCCCTATCCAACGAATAATCCAAAGCATAATATTGTCATACCAAAATACGCCGAGGGTAACACTACTATCATGATGATTCCAAGAACGATAATACTACTACTCCAATAGCAAGAACAAGCTATCCGGCTAAGATCCACATGCAAGCATTATCTCCGAAATCACACTCCCAAAACATAATATCAACTACCATCATGATGAAAATAATACTAGCCACTAATAATCCAAAGGCAACATGACATCCAAAGTAATACTCCAAAATATAATACCAGATACCAACATGAAAATAATCATAATATCAGCCACTAATAAACTGCAAAATATTAGTCCTAGAACTCCAAGCAACATCATGGCAATAGCAAGATCAACATATTACTCCGAGAAATGCCATGAAAAAAAATCATACATAGCTAATGCAAAATTTTAAATAAGTTGAAATGATTTAAACCATGGCATTGCATTGTGATGTCTACTACACAACCTTCTTCTCGTAGACGTTGTTGGGCCTCCAAGTGTAGAGGTTTGTAGGACAGTAGCAAATTTCCCTCAAGTGGATGACCTAAGGTTTATCAATCCATGGGAGGAGTAGGATGAAGATGGTCTCTCTCAAACAACCCTGCAGCCAAATAACAAAGAGTCTCTTCTGTCCCCAACACACCCAATACAATGGTAAATTGTATAGGTGCACTAGTTCGGCGAAGAGATGGTGATACAAGTGCAATATGGAAGGTAGATATAGATTTTTGTAATCTGAAAATATAAAAACGGCAAGGTAACTAACGATAAAAGTGAGCGAAAACGGTATCGCAATGCTAGGAAACAAGGCCTAGGGTTCATACTTTCACTAGTGCAAGTTCTCTCAACAATAATCACATAATTGGATCATATAACTATCCCTCAACATACAACAAAGAGTCACTCCAAAGTCACTAATAGCGGAGAACAAACGAAGAGATTATTGTAGGGTACGAAACCACCTCAAAGTTATCCTTTCTAATCGATCTATTCAAGAGTCCGTAGTAAAATAACAGGAAGCTATTATTTCTGTTTGATCTATCCTAGATTTCGTACTAGAATAACACCTTAAGACACAAATCAACCAAAACCCTAATGTCACCTAGATACTCCAATGTCACCTCAAGTATCCGTGGGTATGATTATACAATATGCATCACACAATCTCAGATTCATCAATTCAAACCAACACAAAGTACTTCAAAGAGTGCCCCAAAGTTTCTACCAGAGAGTCAAGACGAAAACGTGTGCCAACCCCTATGCATAAGTTCATAAGGTCACTGGACCCGCAAGTTGATCACCAAAACATACATCAAGTGAATCAATAGAATACCCCATTGTCACCACGGGTATCCCACGCAAGACATACATCAAGTGTTCTCAAATCCTTAAAGACTCAATCCGATAAGATAACTTCAAAGGGAAAACTCAATCCATTACAAGAGAGTAGAGGGGGAGAAACATCATAAGATCCAACTATAATAGCAAAGCTCGCAATACATCAAGATCGTGCCAAATCAAGAACACAAGAGAGAGAGAGAGACCAAACACATAGCTACTGGTACATACCCTCAGCCCCGAGGGTGAACTACTCCCTCCTCGTCATGGAGAGCGTCGGGATGATGAAGATGGCCACCGGTGAGGGATCCCCCCTCCGGCAGTGTGCCGGAACAGGGTCCCGATTGTTTTTGGTGGCTACAGAGGCTTGCGGCGGCGGAACTCCCGATCTAGGTTATGTTCTGGAAGTTTGGGTATATATAAGAGGTGTTGGCATCGGGAACAAGTCAGGGGGGTCCATGATGCGGAGCATCCGTCGGTCATCCCCATGTACACTCGAGCCTACGCCATTGAACCTAAGGTGAACTCGCCCCTTTCCGAATCTTCCCTTTCCGCATGCAAGACATGGACGCTACTTCAAGCGCGGACCTTGTTCCTACTCAGGTACACCCAAGGAGACCATGGAGAACCCAAGGACCAAGGCCAAGCGTGCGCGGAAGCAAAGGAAGGAGAAGGAAGAAGAGACAGCTGCTTCAGGCCCCGGACATCCGGCCCCAGCCCGGACATCCGGCCCGACCCCCGGAAATCCGGCGCCCATCACAGAACGCACACGAAGCTGAACCCCGTCAGCCCGGACATCCGGCCAGAGGCCCAGACATCCGGCTCTTCCCGAGCCGCCGGACATCCGGCCCCCAGCCCGGACATCCGGACCCCGCCTATCCAGAGAGCTCCGAGACCGGCCACTCCAGCCCGAACATCCGGCCCGCTAGCCCAGACATCCGGCACCTCACGAAGGCCTGGACATCTGGCACCTCGCGAAGGCCCGGACATCCGGCCCCTCCCTGCCTGCGTGCAGCGCATCTGGGCCGAGGCCCATGTACCCCTTCGTCCCTTAGACTATATATACTCCCCCACCTCCTCCTAGTTAGGGTTAGCAAACGATTAGCTCATATGTGAGATAGAGCTTTGCTCATCCATTACGGATCTACTCCACGAGAGAGACCGCGGCCCCTCTACGGAGAAGATCCACCTTGGATTCAAGACCTCCTCACGGAGAAGACCCCCATCAAGACCTCCTTACGGAGAAGAACCGGTTACCTTTGTATCGTCCTTTTTTGGATTTGGATCTTGTATCTTACCTTTGTGTTCATCGATCTAGCGCATGTGTGATCTATTCTTGTTGGTTGAGTCATTCTCTCGTGTTTTCCCTCGTGTTCCCCCTCGTGTTCTTTGAGTTCCTCTTTGGGATCCGCTCCTTTCATGAAAGATCGGCCACCTAGGGTTCCGCCCTACATCATCTTGGATCAGAGCTTAGGTTTATCACGAATTTGGAGCCTCCCCGTTGTGTTTTCTAGCCTTGTTTTGTTGATTTTGTCCCAAATTCGAAAATTGCCCCACAAAAATAGCCCCCCAATTTTTTTGTGATTTGTTGGTGTGATGATGTTTTGTTGGATTTGATCCATGGATTTTCTTTATTACTAGTGGATCTGGCTTTCCCCCAATTTTCCCCACTTTCCATCCATGAAATCTCCGCAATTTAGCCCCCGAAATCATCAATTTCCGCCCCCAAAATCGAGTTCCTCGGGTTCATCCTTGGATTTGGAGCCCGGACTTCCGGCCCGTAGCCCCGGACATCTGGCCCCCCGGACATCCGGCCCGTAGCCCGGACATCCGGCTCCTGGAGCGCATTTTCGTGCAAGGTTCTGGACATCAGGTCCCGGAAATCCGGCCCAAGCCCCGGATGTCCGGCCCCTGGGATTTCAGCCTTCCCCGTTTCACCGTTTTGTGCATAACTAATTCATCCGGAGTCCGTTTTTGACGTTCTTTAGCTCGTTTTGAAGCTATTGACATCCCCCATCCCACAAAAATACTACCATCCCCATTTGACTCCATCAAATTTTTGGAACTTTGGCGTCTTTTCCTAGGGCTTCCACAATAACTTCCGCATTGCCACCACCGACTTCCGCAACCTAACCAATTTTGTTCCCCATAGCATTTGTGGTTGTTTGAGTTGTGATTCGAGTCTCCTAAGGTGTTTCGGCTACTTAGGGACGGTTGCTTCTTCATCAACCACCACCACCACTATAACTTCCGTATAGGCTTACCACCATACACTTCCACCACTCCATATAACCCAATTTTGTTTGTGTTGTGAGTTGTGTCTCCTAAGGTGTTTCGGCTACTTAGGGACGTGCTTCCAACCCCAACATCGTGTATAGTTCACCACCTAACCCTCCACTTCTGCATTGCGTCTCAAAACCCATCATTGCATTTCCGCAATCCCATTGCGCTTACGCAAAAACACCACCGCATTCCCGCTACCACCATTTGACATTTGACATTTGAGATTTTGAGTTCGCGGTTTTTCTGTTTCCTAAGGTGTTTCGGCTACTTAGGGACGACTATCCATCATCTTGGTATCTCCATCAAGATCACCGCCACTCATCATCACCTCGGGCGGTAACCTCCATATCATCTTGGTATCGTGGTATCCCTCCATTGTATATACCCTTGCCATTGCTTTGTTAACCCCTAGCCCATTTTGCGTCACTTGCCTATCGAGACTAGCCATTTGAGTATTGCCGGCAACGTTACTTGTGCACATTAGTGATCTATACCTCCCATTGCATACATACCATATCATATTGGTATCATATTATCCCTTGTGTCACAAGTTTGTTCCCGCATATACACAATTGCTATCTTGGTTTGTGCATTTCGCAAAGTGGCCATACATACAAGAAAAGAATAAGCTTTTAAGCAAAAGAGAAAGCGAAAAGAGCTTGTAAGCAAGTGCCATTGCATCATAACACATTGCATATAAGATTGTCATATCCGATCATCTTGGATCATCTTGAGAGAAACATCGGGAACCATACATACATAGCATACTTGGGATAGAAGTTTATCCATATTGCATATCATAGGTTGTGCACAAGTGTCGTATCCGCCTATAGAGCAGTCGTGCTAGCGTCTCTCTTGAGTTGTGCAACACGAGCGTTTTCCGTGGACTCCACATTTTGTGCTCATTCCTTGGTTGCACGACCCCATTTAACTATCCGTGTGTGTGTTTCCGTGTGCCATTCTTTGCTATTGGTCTACTTGTTTCACTTGCGAATTTGTGAATCTCTTTCAACATTATTGACTCTTGCTAACATTTTGCATCAAATTTTTGTGCCACTATCCTCACCGAGCTCCACCATAAGCCTTATTTGTGTAGGTGTGAGAAACCGACAAGAATTGGTACCAATTGTGCTATTTTCTTGTTACACATTGAGTGATCATTGATCCATTTTCAACATCGGTCAAGGTACATTTGGTATAGTTCTTCTCTTTCTCCCACTCATATTTGCTCGAGTCTTGTGATGGATAGGCAAGGCATTTCATCTCCGGTCTTCGACAACAACGACGGCTTTAACAACTACATCACCAAAGCGCCCATCTTCGATCTACAACGACAAATGCAAGGCACACAATCTACCTTGCGAGAGCGCCTCGACAACCTCGCCATCGACATACACCACTCCGAAGCAAGGAAAAGGGACTACATCGACACCAAGTTGGGCGAGCTAAAGGATCAACTACGAGACATGGTGGCCGACTACAAGTCTTCTTCCCCTTCATCATCCTCAAGGCGGCGGCGAGCAAGTCGATCATCTTCGGAGCGCCCACGCGACGCAAGCGCAAGTCGTCCACGTCCACATCTACATGGCGACCACCATCACGTTCGTGATCTACATCGTCATGAAGGGCAAGCCACCTCCAAGCAACATGTGCACGATGACGACGACGAACGACATCTACTACGAGCTCAAGTGCGACAACAACACCATCATCATGAAGATGCTCCACAGGTGCAAACGTACAAGTCCCAAAGAGCTCTACTTCACGCCAAGTCCAAGCTTCATGAGCATAAGAGAAGACCGCGAGACGAGCACCACCAAGACGGAGCTACGGCTACACCAACCACTTCGGCATCTTCGCCAAGTGTTCTCAAGGCATCTTCGCCTTTGGACGTACAGCATCTTCACCTACTTCCCATGAGTTCGCCTACATCGACATCTTCAACAACAAGGCGACCACCTACAAGCGAGGGCGGCACTTCCATCTTCGGAAGCCCCTCAAGGAAGATGGCCGAGCATGGGAGATTCCCTTCGGTCATGGAGATGAGCTACGAGGTGCCACATCATATGGGCCTCCAACAACAAGACGGCGACAAGAAGGTTGAGCATGGGACTATCCCTTCAACCAAGGCGGCGATAGGAGTTGAGCATGGAGACATTTGCACCAACATCTCTCCGACACCCACATATCATGAGATGACCCAATTGCCATGTGAGGAGAGCCATCCCACCATGAGTGATATGAGTGACTCAACCATATGTGACATTGAGCGCATTTCCTATGAGAGGATGAGTGTGACCACCACTAGTCCCACACTTCAGAGCATGCCACACATCCTATGTGAGGTTGAGAGCCATTTGAGTGACTCCACCAACCATATGAGTGAGAGCATCCTTGAGGGAGTGAGTGAGCCACAACACTTAGTGAGTGAGATAGTTGACACGGCATGTGAGGCCACTATGATTTCTCACAACTTAACCTCTACTCCGAGTGTGTTTTCTTTGGTGATAGGTCTCCTACATGACGACATGCCTATCCTTGACGATTCCATACCTCCAATGGGAAAACCGATGGCCATGGTGGACGATGATGAACCCCCCACATGGTACCATCAAGTTGCAACCTCACCTACAACACATGAGCTGCGCTCCAAAGGTAACATAGGTGATAGTGCTTCTCTTGTCCCACTAGTGGACTATCTCACGAATGATTGCTTGCATGATGTTGATCCACCTATTCCCATGCTTCATGCTAGTGCGACTTCTTCATGTCATGACTTACCAATTTATGATGAATATGATGATGAGCATGTTGAGTTGCCTAGTTGGGATGCTACGCTCCATAGGATATCATGTGAAAATTCTTTTGGTCACATCATGTTTGACAATCCATTGAACTTGTCATATGCTATGAATGAGATCTCCCATATTGCATCATTTCAATCTCAACATAGTAACTATGCATATCCCATTAAAATAAATCCCATTTGCACTTATGGCATAGATGACGAGATGATGGTCATTGGCTTTTGTTTTTCATGTGATGATATTGCTATGCTTCCTTTACATGATTTGTGCAATTCATCTACTATACCATGCCATGACCACATTGTTCCAAATATGTATTGTTTTGGATGTTGTCAATATTCTCCATGTGATGTTTCTACTAATGCTCATGAGGCGACCCCCATAGTTTCCTCATACATATTAGGAGATCTTGATGCATTCCATACTTTGCATGATTCCCAGAATTGCTTGCACCATATGCATACCATACATAACAATGCTCTAGATATCACTAGTGATGCATTATACAATTTGAGTCTCCATTATGCTATACATAATAACAAACCTCTCATGATGGATGACATGTTTCTATATCACGCATCTCATTTATTTGAGCATTGGCTATTTTGTGCTAACCAACACATGCACGTATGCATCATGATGGATGATGTGTACATCTACCACGCACACACAATTTTTCCTTTGCCTTTCTTTTGTGTAGGTACTCACGTACACTCGTCAACCTCACAATCCCATGAGTTGACGAAACGAGCTCTTGAGAGCAACGACGATTTGGGATCCCGTGGATTGTCCTTCCCACCATTCCCTTCGCGCAACGACTTCGCGCATTCCTTTTACTTGGCTCTCACACGGCTTTGGGCTATATATCACTTGTTACGTTATGCCCATTTTCCCGTGTTCACTTTGCATGCTATGCCTCTTTCTATGATTTTGCCATGCAATTGTGACCCTTGCTTGCTCTTACCCATGATTCACAATTATGATACTCCCATGTGTATTTGCATGCTTGGTGGAGATCCTTGTTGCTATTGCCATGTTTATCATGTGCCCCATGCTATTGATGCTATTTTGCTCATATCTCGCCTTTATGCTTGTGAAATGTCATGTGCATTATATATGCCCACTATTTGCACACATGACATGCTTGCCATGATTCCTCCTAGTACGTTGCATCTTCGCACTACTAGCTTGCTTGACTTGATCACTATGATTGATTGCTTGGTTGCATCACCCATGTTCCATTACTCGCTTTCTTGGGTTGATGACATATATGCTCATGCCTCTCACATGATATATCTTGTTTATTGTCGCTTGCCTCCAATAGTTGCCTCTATGCTTATTGATCTTGGAGACTTTGACACCTTACGTATGATGCATGCTTGTTGGATTGAGCCTATTGTATTTGGTTGTAGTTGCATCATATGCTTTCATACCATACCACACCTTGTCCTTTCTTATGATAAGAATGATGAGAACACTTGTTGGGTATTTACCACTCGAATGATAGGTGCTACATTTGCACTAACCTCATTTGTTTTTCCAAGTGTTTGTCATGTTCTTTCATTTTGAGGAATTCACAAGGCGGTACCATCGCGAGACATATTGGTTATGTGAAGGCGTACATGATGTGCAACACCAACATTTTCGACATCCTCATAAAGGTGAACTCTTTCCCTTGGAGCCATTCTCAAATACGCAAATTGGATGGGTCATTCTTTCATTGTTGCCTCTTTATTGTTGTCTACATGATACATCTATTGGATGGAGGATCGACATTGGAGATGGACCCTATGGACCTTCAAGTTGAGGAGTACTCGGACTTAGTGGATGCACCACTGGAACAACACTTCTACCACGACATTGAGCTATGGTACAACACCACCAATAACAAATTTGCATCCTATGCATGGATTGACTCACATTATGATTGCCTTGTTGCATCTTCCATTTCTATGTCATCCATGATATATGAGCTTGCGCATTTCCTTAGCAAATTTGTTGTGATCTTTCTTGATGGCATATTCATACATAATGATCATATTGCCTACCATCAATTGCATGATAACTTATTCATATTGAGCAACCATTACCATATTCATGCTATTGATAAACCGGCTCACTATGACATCATTTTGCACCATGGTTGCATTCATCATATTCACAAAGTGTGCACAATGAATGCTTTTGCTCCCATGAATGCTTTACATCTCATTCCATATCATCTTGCTAAGCTTCATGTGCTTTGTCATGAACAACCTTGCCTCGCGGACTCATTCTTACATGATGGACACCTTGTGTGCGCTAACCATTGTATTTCCAAGTGTCATTTGTGTTTGCTCTTTTTGCATGTGTACCACTCCGGAAACACCTTGGAGTACTTGGATTGCGCCATGACTTCCACTCCGTCCAATTACAAGTCTGTCCACGACTACCGTTTCCATGGTGATGAGGATTTCGATCTGAGGTCGGATCTTTCCCAAGGGAGGGGAGATGGTGCGAAGCATCCGACGATCATCCCCATGTACACTCGAGCCTACGCCATTAGACCTAAGGTGAACTCGCTCCTTTCCGAATCTTCCCTTTCCGCATGCAAGACATGGATGCTACTTCAAGCGCGGACCTTGTTCATACTCAGGTACACCCGAGGAGACCATGGAGAACCCAAGGACCAAGGCCAAGCGTGCGCAGAAGCAAAGGAAGGAGAAGGAAGAAGAGACAGCTGCTACAGGCCCCGGACATCCGGCCCCAGCCCGGACATCCGGCCCAGCCCGGACATCCGGCCCGACCCCCGGAAATCTGGCGCCCATCACAGAACGCACCCAAAGCTGAACCCCGTCAGCCCGGACATCCGGCTCTTCCCGAGCCGCCGGACATCCGGCCCCCAGCCCGGACATCCGGACCCCGCCTATCCAGAGAGCTCCTAGACCGGCCACTCCAGCCTGGACATCCGGCACCTCGCGAAGGCCCGGACATCCGGCCCCTCCCTGCCTGCGTGCAGCGCATCTGGGCCGAGGCCCATGTACCCCTTCGTTCCTTAGACTATATATACTCCCCCACCTCCTCCTAGTTAGGGTTAGCAAAGGATTAGCTCATATGTGAGATAGAGCTTTGCTCATCCATTACGGATCTACTCCACGAGAGAGACCGCGACCCCTCTACGGAGAAGATCCACCTTGGATTCAAGACCTCCTCACGGAGAAGACCCCCATCAAGACCTCCTTACGGAGAAGAACCGGTTACCTTTGTATCGTCCTTTGTTGGATTTGGATCTTGTATCTTACCTATGTGTTCATCGATCTAGCGCATGTGTGATCTATTCTTGTTGGTTGAGTGATTCTCTCATGTTTTCCCTCGTGTTCCCCCTCGTGTTCTTCAAGTTCCTCTTTGGGATCCGCTCCTTTCGTGAAAGATCGGCCACCTAGGGTTCCGCCCTACATCAGTCCACGAGGCGGCCACGAGGTAGGGGGCGCACCCAGGGGGTAGGGCGCGCCCCCACCCTCGTGGTGGCCTCGGGACTCTTCTGGTCCATCTCCGGTACTCCGTGGGCTTCTTTTGGTCCAAAAAAATCTCCGTGAAATTTCAGTTCAATTGGACTCCGTTTGGTATTCCTTTTCTGCGATACTCAAAAACAAGGAAAAAACAGAAACTGGCACTGGGCTCTGGATTAATAGGTTAGTCCCAAAAATCATATAAAATAGCATATAAAACATCCAAGATTGATAATATAATAGCATGGAATAATAAAAGATTATAGATACATTGGAAACGTATCAAGCATCCCAAGCTCAATTCCTGCTCGTCCTCGAGTAGGTAAATGATAAAAACAGAATTTTTGATGTGGAATGCTACCTAATATATTTATCAATGTAATCTTCTTTATTATGGCAAGAATATTCAGATCCATAAGATTCAAGACAAAAGTTTAATATTGACATAAGAATAATGATACTTCAAGCATACTAACTAAGCAATTATGTCATCTCAAAATAACATGGCAAAACAAAGCTCATCCCTACAAAATCATATAGTTTGGCTATGCTTCATTTTCGTCACACAAAATGCTCTCATCATGCACAACCCCGATGACAAGCCAAGAAATTGTTTCATACTTTAGTATTCTCAAACATTTTCAACTTTGACGCAATATATGAGCGCGAGCCATGGACATAGCACTATGGGTGGAATAGAATATGATGATGGAGGTTGTGTGGAGAAGACAAAAAAGGAGAAAGTCTCACATTGACGCGGCTAATCAACGGGCTATGGAGATGCCCATCAATTGATGTCAATGTGAGGAGTAGGGATTGCCATGCAACGGATGCACCAGAGCTATAAATGTATGAAAGTTCAACAAAAGGAACTAAGTGGGTGTGCATCCAACTTGCTTGCTCACGAAGACCTAGGGCATTTGAGTAAGCCCATTGTTGAAAAATTCCCACTAGTATATGAAAGTGACAATATAAGAAATTCTCTATCATGAAGATCATGGTGCTACTTTGAAGCACAAGTGTGGAAAAAGGATAGTAGCATTGTCTCTTCTGGCCCTTTCTTTTTATTTGGCCTCTCTCTATTTTTTGACCTTTCTTTTTTTATATTTGGCCTTTCTCTTTTTTTTTCTTCGGGACAATGCTCTAATAATGATGATCATCACAGTTCTATTTACAACTCAAGGATTACAACTCGATACTAGAACAAAGTATGACTCTATATGAGTGCCTCCGGCAGTGTACCGGGATGGGCAATGAATCAAGAGTGACATGTATGAAAAATTAAGCATGGTGGCCTTGCCACAAATACGATGTCAACTACATGATCATGCAAGGCAATATGACAATGATGAAGCGTGTCATAAAAAACAGAACGGTGGAAAGTTGCATGGCAATATATCTCGGAATGGCTATGGAAATGCCATAATAGGTAGGTATGGTGGCTGTTTTGAGGAAGATATAAGGAGGTTTATGTGTGATAGAGCGTATCATATCACGGGGTTTGGATGCACCAGCGAAGTTTGCACCAACTCTCAAGGTGAGAAAGGGCAATGCACGGTACCGAAGAGGCTAGCAATGATGGAAAGGTGAGAGTGCGTATAATCCATGGACTCAACATTAGTCATAAAGAACTCACATACTTATTGAAAAAATCTACAAGTCATCAAAACCAAGCACTACACGCATGCTCCTAGGGGGATAGATTGGTATGAAAAGACCATTGCTCGTCCTCGACCGCCACTCATAAGGAAAGCAATCAAAAAACACTTCATGCTTCAAAGTTGTTTCACAACGGTTACCATACGTGCATGCTACGGGACTTGCAAACCTCAACACAAGTATTTCTCAATTTCACAATTACTCAACTAGCATGACTCTAATATTACCATCTTCATATCTCAAAACAATCATCAAGTATCAAACTTCTCATAGTATTCAATGCACTCTATATGGAAGTTTTTATTATACCCATCTTGGATGCCTATCATGTTAGGACTAATTTTATAGCCAAAGCAAATTACCAAGCTGTTCTAAAAGACTCCCAAAATAATATAAGTGAAGCATGAGAGATCAATAATTTTTATAAAATAAAACCACCACCGTGCTCTAAAAGGATATAAGTGAAGCACTAGAGCAAACGACAAACTACTCCAAAAGATATAAGTGAAGATCAATGAGTAGTCGAATAATTATGCAACTATGTGAAGACTCTCTAACATTTAAGAATTTAAGATCTTGGTATTTTATTCAAACAGCAAGGAAAACAAAATAAAATAAAATGACACTCCAAGCAAAACACATATCATGTGGTGAATAAAAATATAGCTCCAAGTAAAGTTACCGATGAACGAAGACGAAAGAGGGGATGCCATCCGGGGCATCCCCAAGCTTAGGATCTTGGTTGTCCTTGAATATTAACTTGGGGTGCCTTGGGCATCCCCAATCTTAGGCTCTTGCCACTCCTTATTCCATAGTCCATCGAATCTTTACCCAAAACTTGAAAACTTCGCTACACAAAACTTAACAGAAAACTCGTAAGCTCCATTAGTATAAGAAAATAAATCACCACTTAGGTACTGTTGTGAACTCATTGTAAATTCATATTGGTGTAATATCTACTGTATTCCAATTTTTCTATGGTTCATACCCTCCGATACTACTCATAGATTCATCAAAATAAGCAAACAACACATAGAAAACAGAATCTGTCAAAAACAGAACAGTCTGTAGCAATCTGATTTGTTCGAATACTTCTGGAACTCCAGAAATTCTGAAACACTAGGACAACCTGGATAATTTGTATATTGATCTTCTGCTAAAGAATTAGCATTTTATCACATTCTGGTGAATTTTAACAATTATTTCCGTGAGCACAAAGTTTCTGTCTTTTTCAGCAAGATCAAACAACTATCACCCAAGAAGATCCTATTGGTTCTACTTGGCACAAACACTAATTAAAACATAAAACCACACTAAACAGAGGCTAGATGAATTATTTATTACTAAATAGGAGCAAAAGGCAATGAACAAAAATAAAATTGGGTTGCCTCCCAACAAGCGCTAACGTTTAACGCCCCTAGCTAGGCATGATGATTTCAATGATGCTCACATAAAAGATAAGAGCATCATGAAGAATATGACTAGCACATTTTAGTCTAACCCACTTCCTATGCATAGGGATTTTGTGAGCAAACAACTTATGGGAACATGAAACAACTAGCATAGGAAGGTAAAACAAGCAAATATTCAAAACTTTAAGCACATAGAGAGGAAACTTGATATTATTGCAATTCCTACAAGCATATGTTGCCCCCTCATAATAATTTTCAGTAGCATCATGAATGAATTCAACAATATAACCATCACATAAAGCATTCTTTTCATGATCTACGAGCATAGAATTTTTATTACTCTCCACATAAGCAATTTTCTTCTCATGAATAGTAGTGGGAGCTAACTCAACAAAATAACTATCATGTGAGGCATAATCCAATAGAAAATTTAAATCAAGATGACATGTTTCATGGTTATCATTATTCTTTATAGCATACATGTCATCACAATAATCATCATAAATAGGCGGCATGCTATCATCAAAATAAATATTCTCATCAAAACTTGGGGGACTAAAAATATCATCTTCATCAAACATAGCATCCCCAAGCTTGTGGCTTTGCATATCATTAGCATCATGGGTATTCAAAGAATTCATACTAACAACATTGCAATCATGCTCATCATTCACATATTTTATGCCAAGCATTCTATGTAATTCTTCTTCTAGTACTTGAGCACAATTTTCCTTCCCATCATTTTCACGAAAGACATTAAAAAGATGAAGCATATGAGGCAACCTTAATTCCACTTTTTTGGAGTTTTCTTTTATAAACTAAACTAGTGATAAAACAAGAAACTAAAAGATTCGATTGCAAGACCTAAAGATATACCTTCAAGCACTCACCTCCCCAGCAACGGCGCCAGAAATTGCATGATGTCTACTACACAACCTTCTTCTCGTAGACGTTGTTGGGCCTCCAAGTGCAGAGGTTTGTAGGACAGTAGCAAATTTCCCTCAAGTGGATGACCTAAGGTTTATCCATCCGTGGGAGGCGTAGGATGAAGATGGTCTCTCTCAAACAACCCTGCAACCAAATAACAAAGAGTCTCTTGTGTCCCCAACACACCCAATACAATGGTAAATTGTATAGGTGCACTAGTTCGGCGAAGACATGGTGATACAAGTGCAATATGGATGGTAGATATAGATTTTTGTAATCTGAAAATATAAAAACAGCAAGGTAACTAATGATAAAAGTGAGCGAAAACGGTATCGCAATGCTAGGAAACAAGGCATAGGGTTCATACTTTCACTAGTGCAATTTCTCTCAACAATAATAACATAATTGGATCATATAACTATCCCTCAACATGCAATAAAGAGTCACTCCAAAGTCACTAATAGCGGAGAACAAACGAAGAGATTATTGTAGGGTACGAAACCACCTCAAAGTTATCCTTTCTGATCGATCTATTCAAGAGTCCGTAGTAAAATAACACGAAGCTATTCGTTCCGTTGGATCTATCCTAGAGTTCATACTAGAATAACACCTTAAGACACAAATCAACCAAAACCCTAATGTCACCTAGATACTCCAATGTCACCTCAAGTATCCGTGGGTATGATTATACGATATGCATCACACAATCTCAGATTCATCTATTCAAACCAACACAAAGTACTTCAAAGAGTGTCCCAAAGTTTCTACCGAAGAGTCAAGACGAAAAGGTGTGCCAACCCCTATGCATAAGTTCACAAGGTCACTGGACCCGCAAGTTGATCACCAAAACATACATCAAGTGAATCAATAGAATACCCCATTGTCACCATGGGTATCTGATAGAGGAAAAGGTGTCCCGTCTTTCGATGAGATGATGGATATCGCTTTGGTGGAAGTCGACTTTGACGATCCGACTACGAACGTGCGAGGACGTCGCGCCTTAGCAATCGCTAAACCAACTCCGAGAGGTTATCGACCACGCCGGAGCACGATCAACCTGACCACGAGGGTCTGTTTCCTGCGAGCAAACGAAGAACAAGCAAGAAACTGAGATTGCAATCCAGATATTGCGAATATAAGATGAAAGCTTTATTGATCAAGGTGGGGTTCTGTGACGCCTTTGTCTGGTCGCTGAACACAAACGAAGTACGCGAAGTTGCAGCTATGGCGAACTTTTAATCTAAACAAAACCCAAAGTCTAAACGACGCCCTAAGGGCTGTATATATGGAGGAAGAGGGGGGGAATTTCGTAGCCCTTGAGGAAGGGGTCCGAAACCAACCCTATCTCTTGTTACCCCACACATACGGACTCTAAAAACAGCCTATACTTATGTATTTCGAAATTACATGGGCCTGGCCCAATAATAAGGTGACGCAGCACCTAGAATAGCCTCTGGACGAAAGTTATGAAGTAGCATCTTGTATATTTCGTCCAAGGCTTCATGCACGCATTATGGTGGCTTCAACGTCCTGAAATCATCACTTGTAACTCCGTTCTTGTTCCCCATGCGCATGCCATCATCTCCATGCTTGTTCTTGCTCCAATGTTCATCCTTCTCAAAGCTAGGCCCTTCATTTGTAAGCAAAACAAATGTATCCAATTTAGGCAGCATCATATTCTCATGAACATTAGAATCATTAGCAAGAAACGAAAGTACCTGGTAATTTAATTGGCGTGCGCGAGCTCTAGTAATTGGTCCAGTATGTATAGCAGCAGGGCCTGTGGGTGTAACAATGGTATTGATGTCCTCATCAGTATCCCATGCAAGACATACATCAAGTGTCCTCCAATCCTTAAAGACTCAATCCGATAAGATAACTTCAAAGGGAAAACTCAATCCATTACAAGAGAGTAGAGGGGGAGAAACATCATAAGATCCAACTATAATAGCAAAGCTCGCGATACATCAAGATCGTGCCAAATCAAGAACACGAGAGAGAGAGACCAAACAGATAGCTACTGGTACATACCCTCAGCGCCGAGGGTGAACTACTCCCTCCTCGTCATGGAGAGCGTCGGGATGATGAAGATGGCCACCGTTGAGGGATCCCCCCTCCGGCAGGGTCCCGAAACAGGGTCCTGATTGGTTTTTGGTGGCTACAGAGGCTTGCGGATGCGGAACTCCCGATCTAGGTTATGTTCTAGATGTTTGGGTATATAAGAGGTGTTGGCATCAGGAACAAGTCAGGGGGGTCCAGGAGGCGGCCACGAGGTCGGGGGGTGCACCCAGGGGGGTAGGGCGCGCCCCCACCCTCGTGGTGGTATCGGGACTCTTCTGGTCCATCTCCGGTACTCTGTGGGCTTCTTCTGGTCCAAAAATAATCTTCGTGAAATTTCAGGTCAATTGGACTCCGTTTGGTATTCCTTTTCAGCGATACTCAAAAACAAGGAAAAAAACAAAAACTGGCACTGGGCTCTGGGTTAATAGGTTAGTCCCAAAAATCATATAAAATAGCATATAAATGCATAGAAGACATCCAAGATTGATAATATAATAGCATGGAACAATAAAAAATTATAGATATGTTGGAGACGTATCACATTGCAATCATGCAAATGGAGGGTGTGGCTTTCCTCGGATGGATGGATACACCAGGAAGAAACGCAAGAAGCTCGCAGAAAGAATCGCCAGAAAACGTTCTCTCTCGGAGGGGGCTGAATAAGGGCAAGGGCATAATGGTCATTTTCAGAATGTTAACGCATGGTGAAAGTGATACCAATAGAACAGGCTCGACGAGACAGAGAAGTGGGCTTTGGAATCACCTCATTTGGAGTTGTCAGCAAAAAGATATGAGTGTTTGACTGCCACGGACCCATATGTAAAAATATAACCACAAACAGGCCCCTGAGTGATTAAGTGGAAAACGCACTTTCTGGAAGTACGCTTTCACTGAAGTGAAAACGCATTCCTGGCTGAAGCAGAAGAAAAATACGCTTTTGAGAAGTGAAAACGTATTTCTTACCACAACCGGCGGGAATATGCCTTCTGAACAATGAAGACATAAACCCCGGAAGTACGTTTCCATTTAACGCGATGGGCCTAGCCGACTGGGTCAACATCCTGAGGCTTACAGGCGGGCCCCGCTCCATCTCTTATGTCTCCTCTCGCCTCCATCATCTTCCTCGTGACGGGTGCGATAGAGGGACGAAGCTGGGCGCTGCTGGCCCCGGCGCCTCTGGCCACCCCTGGACAAGGTGAGGGTACCTGCGGGCTCGGGACGTTGAGGCGCACCCATCCAGATAGGACACGGGCCCCGAGAACAGCAGGCATGGGCGCCCCTTCGGTCATGGCGACGACCGGCGCTGGTGAAGATGAGCAGGGCAAAGGAGGCCACGGGGAGGAGGGGAGGGTACATGGGTGACTCCGGGCTGGTGGTGGAGGTGCCTGGTGGTGAAAGAAGGAGAGGAAGAGCTCGAGATCACCAGAATTTAGGTGGACAGGAGCGATAGCCGTGGCGAGCATTCGCGGTGTGGAGAAGCTCCCGAGCGAGGGGAAGTGGATGGGAGGGGAAGAGGAGTGCGGCGAAGCTACTGGAGGGGTCGTAGGGGTCGGGCATGGCTTATATAGCCAGAGCAGGAGGAGGTCGAGCTGGCGTCGCCCCGGACGCGTGGCCAGAGCCACGGACGCCTGTGCAGACGCTCGAGCTCGGAGGTAGACGACGGGAAGGCACTGGGAGTAGCTCACGGGGGCAGAGGGAGCCAAGAGGCACGGGAAGGAAGAAGACGGGCTACATTAATGCCATGCTGGCCACTGTTCGCCCGTGGGCGCGCAGCGGCGAGCGCCGACGAAGAGGTTTCCGGAGGGGGAGAGCAGTCCAGGGAGGTGGATACTATGAGGCACAGCCGCTAGACACGGTCACGCGCGCGAAGACGACGAGGGGAGGAGGTGCCGAAGCCCAAACGATGTCCTGGACGCGCCACAGCGAGCAGAGCGCGTGCACAGGCTTGCCATCGTCGTAGTCACCACGTGAACCGGGGCACTCAATGCTGTCTGGCACCCAAAATGTTGTCTAGCTGATAGTCCTTCCAATGTAGATCATTAATGAGGCTATGGCTTGATCTGTGGCACTGTGGTTAAATGGTAGTGATCGTCTAAAGTTTGTTGTAGCAAATTTGGCTGTGCATTGGTGATCAACAGAGAATTGATTGAAGCGAAATTTGTTGTCTAGGGTGATTAACTAAGGAAGGACTACAATGCTGTGGAGTTTGAGGAGAAATGGACCAATGCTTAATATAGTTGCTTTGCAACTCACCAAAATGGTCCGGAAAAGATATCAAGATGATGCACTCAAATGAAGAAGCCACTTGAGCTGAAATTTGGCAAGGCAGGGTTATCTGGCCATATGAAGATGCTGTAAAAATTTCATACCAAATGGACTTGCCAAAATGGTACTCGTTTCACAAATATCCTCCTTGTCAAGAAACTAGAAATAATATTGGTGAGAAAATGGTTCCATGAAATGATCCCAAATTTGATGGAAACAAGTGATCTGTGTAGGAGCATGATCTGGTAATTTTTTTAGAATTAATGAAGCAATATAAAACATACTTGCTTCACAGCCCGAAAATATTAACAGAATCAAGGATTTGAAGCTATGCTCACATGGATGATTGGATGAAGCTAAAAATTGGAGGAGTGTGATAATATTAGCACATGTAGAGGTGTCCAAATTTCAACTCATTTGGATACTCCTAGCTAGTACTTCCTTCACAATGCCTTCTGTCTTACAGACACTTTGAAAAATTGCTGAGGAAGATTGACTAGGCAAATAAGTTGAATTTTTGCATGGGGCAATGATTTGGATGATCTATCACGCCCAAAAAGTTTGGGATCAAATCAATAGGATACGTGGCACTTCCTTCACAGAAAGCCACACTGGACAGAAATGAAGAATAATTATTGGGGAATTTTTTTGGGCTAGGACAGGAAGGTTTGGGCATATTTAAGCAACTTATGACCCAAAGAAATTATGAGAATTATATGGGAATTTTGGGAGTGACAGAAATATAGGTTGCTTCACAATGTAGGGCAGACAGGGTTATTTCTTTAATAGAAAAAGGAATATTCCTGAGAAAAAGAATTTTAGGGTTGGGCTAGAATGAAAATGACATGGTCTTGGGAAAGATTTGAGAGTGATGATCCACTTGGGAGAAGAAATGATGGTGATCTCCTAGGTTGCAAGGCCACAGATCCACTCCAAAAAGAAAATCAGAGCAAAAACCAATAAATCAAACTGAAAAAGAAAAGGGCCAAAAACCAGGATGTTACATTCACCACAGGCCGTTAATGGGCCAAGAGTTAACAAAGGGCCACATATGGGCCGAAAGACGTCATGGGCCATACATGGGCCGGAAGTTACAACAGGCTGGAATCATATTGGACGGCCCAGATGACGCTACTGGGCCTAATTAGGATAAGCCGTAACGGGTCATGACTTAGCGGGCTGTAAATGGGCTATATGTGAACAGGCCATTAGCAGGCCTTCCATGGGCCGGCCCGCTACCTTTTGACAAGGTCAAATGGGCCGACCTTTTCACTGGACTCGGCCTCTGTTGGGCTGTCCCACGTGGCGACGTATCATAGGCGCCTTCGGTCCAAGGAGTGGATGACATATGTCCCAACGGTGAGTCGACATGCGGTTCCTCTGGCCATTTAGAAATTTACACGTGGAAAATCCCCATTGGTCTGGGCTGTTAACGGGTTTTCGAATCCAAATCAAAACCCAATAGCTTAACAGCGACCCATTACGGTGGATGCCCCGTGTCGGTTACCCTTGTGGACACTTTCGTGATGATAATTTGGTAATATCATGGAACACTTCTACGACAGCACGGGTATGCCTATCTTGATTCTGTCATAAAATCGTCATGGATGTACATGCATGAAAGAAAACGTGACCTACTATGACAAACACGTATCATCACGGAAGTGTATTTTTTTTATATTGTCCTTAGCTGTTGTCGACCTACTGTATCTGGTAAACAAGCAATGCCACCATATCCCATATTTGACGAATGCCATTGCTGATCATAATGCATCTGATAACATGAAGCAATGCTAACTTTTAAAATTTATATTGTCCTTGCGTGATTGCCATGAACATAATGAAGATTCTTCTTTTCAATTTGTGTATGTTTCATATCTTGTTATTGACCTATAACTGTTTTCTTTCTATCTTTTTGTGCGGATAGGGATATCCATTTCACCTCATTGCTATTGTGAACTGCAGAAAACACTTTTCTTTGGAATGAGTATCTTGTGCAGTTCAACTAAAATGTCACATGGGCAATGTCTCTCAATTTTGGTGGAACTGCACAAAATGGTGATCGAAGTTTCCAACATCTCCATCAAGCTCTGTTGGTAATCTCGTGCAACATTTTATTAGCCTTTGCAAGATGAGCCATCACTGTCACCACAATGGCACTTTATTTTAGTGGAACTTCACAAAAGGATAAGGAAACTATAGTTGCACCTTGCATGAGCAGGACAGCCAACCTTAATGTTGCTCAATTTTAGTGCAACTACTAAAGAAGAACCTGCCAGCTCATGAGAGCAAGTACTTCTTGCTAGCTGCATGATGCAATCTTTGCTTCATTTCAGGTGAACTGCAGAAAAAGTCACATGAATTGAATCATCCTAGTGGATCTGTAGGTTCACCACATCGAGTCGTGGCGGCGTAGGGCCCCTCTCTCAGTTATGGTTCCCATGACCGGGTATGTTCCTTTTTGGTTGATTTTGACACTGCATCCAGCTAGTGATCATGTGCTACTGTTTTGGCACTGCTATGAGAAAGCAATAATGATATTGTTTTTGCATCTTAATTTAATGCCACTAATAATTTGAGGCGATCTTTTGGCACCGCTACTGCCACTGATAAAATGAAGTAATAATACATTTAAAATAGAGTTACTGTCTTAGCTACAATTTCATTTCCAATGTAGATAACTTGTAGAAGACCTATCCGTCAGGATCAAGTCCATGTGCACTGCATCAATCACATAGCTGCACTGAACTAGTTGAGTCCATCACGCGTACCATTGAGGTGGCGCGGGCCCCTCTCTAACTGGCGGGCGCCATAATTTTAGTTGAACTGCACACAAAAAAGTAATTGAAATGAGTCGACGCTCCTCCTTCTACTGCAACACTGAGGTGTTAATGGATGTCAACGAATCGCCCTCATGGCAAGATACGGGGACATGAAGAATAACTTGAACTCCCAAAGTCATCTCACACATGTCAGTACTGTCCTTTTTCAACATGATTGTGCTTTGTCATACTGTGCTATCGTTGTATTTTTTAAATAAAGCTATTTTTCTCGTTTTGGATATAAATTTGCTTCAACTAGTGCCACTATTATAGTAATCATGCTATTTCTTATCTGTGCTCACAGGAATACTCAACTACAGATGTTGTGATGGTCAAGAGCATTCGCCAAGTTCTTGGGTTGTATGACATGGCTAGCCAAGATGAATTTAATCCCGAGATTCACTTTATCCAAAGGCTCTAATGGGTTGGTTCTAAATCTTGCAAGCTGGGAATCATTGAGATGTGTAGGCATCTTTGTTGTACTTATTATTTGAATCTTATTGGTTGGTTCTGAAACTTGCAAGCTGGGAAACATGGCTTGATGATGCAGAGGATATCAACCATAACAAGTTGTTCAAACTTGCTAGTATTGTCTGTGTGAAAGTGCGGAAAATGAGTTGATCATATGCGTCCTGAGATTAATAATTCTAATTGTTGTGCATGTTGATCCTGTGGCACTGATAGAACGAGCCAATGTTTTTCTTGTTTTAAGAAAAATATATTAATTAAAGCTAATAAAAATTTAAGTAAAGTGACCACTAAAACTTGCTATTACAGTACCAATATAGACCCGCTCGTTAACCGACGTGTGGCCGGAATAGGTTTCTCGGCTTCCACGCGGGTTTAATGGAGGCGTTTGAATGCATCGAGGGTGCATGTTCTGCCGGGCATGCAGTGGGCGAGGGAGGGGTAGTAACTACTGTTGCATGTACACACTCAGTTTGCTGTTGAATGCAGTTCCCCAAGAGGTGAAAAACAAACTGCTATCGCGGCCTACCCACTCGTTCACTTGAAGAGACTCCAATGGCGATCCGAGGGGTGAGCCTGCTGGATATGGACTTCAGCAGGGAGTTCACCTTTGAGTTCACCATTCAGACCCATGACATCACCAAGTTGAATGTGATGTACACCAACGATCCGGACTCGGTGAAGCTCTTCCTCGCCAAGTTCAAGCAGTACCTACAGGAGGAGAAAGCACAAGGTCGTGGGACTAGGCCTTAAGCCCATCCATTCATCTCCTGACAGGGACCAGCGGATCATCGTTGCCTAGGTATGCGTGCGGGATGAGGTTCTAGTCTACCACTGCTGTAGGGCCATCAGAGGTTCTGGAGCATTCACTCTTTTCATTGGCACTGCCGACTGCACCTTCTCTACGGTGGAGAGCAGGAAGAACGAGACTGTGCTTTACGATTTGGCCATCTGGTGCAACCAGCTTGTTGACATCCAGAAGCAATACAAGATCATCGGCAACGGGCAGAAGAGGGACTCCGCGGTTGACCTTGCCGCGACCATCATCGACCGTTGCTATGCCAACATGAAAGAAGACGTTGATACCAAGAACCTGAACACATGGGAGGTACCTCTGAATCTAGCCTACATAACCTAGGCGGCCAAGGATGCATACGCATGCTATGACATGTATAGGCAGATCTTGGACATGAGGGCGTGTCTGCTTCCCGTAACCGACGAGTACACAGACAGCCGCAGCGTCATGATCAAGCATGCCAGGAAGGTCTAGATGATGTACTTTATCTGTTTAAGCACCTTTATCATCTGAGTGTTTCATGAATTAGCCTATGTGTCGTAATTATTTGCTTTGTCCGAAATATTTCACCTAACAACCCATTAACCTATTTGCTTTTCTTAGTGGCTATTTGCTTATGTATGTAACTAGTTCACTGCGTTGCCGTGCTTTGAATATCCTTCCTCCCAACATATTCCCCTTCTCAGGTGGACCCAGTAGGTCGCATACACAGACATCTGGGACCAACCACCTATCCATTTGTATTTATCTATTTTGTTCAATCTTTCGTCCTCTTCCTACAGCGGCTGGCGGCGCTACCGTGCACGCCTCGGTGAACCATCCTAGCCTATGGCGCTGGCCAGGCCATCCCTCTACTCCCACACAGTCTCCGGCGGCGACAGCTCCACCGGCGCACCCTGCACCCGAACAAGTCAACCCTCGTACTCCCCTCCGCCCGCGTCTTCCCTGGCTCCGGTTCATTCCAGTCTGAGGTCTCAACATCCTCCTCCACCTTGGTGCTCTAGCCACAGCGCCGCCGTCTGCCGTTCCCAACATGGTCAACAAAACAAGAGGAATTGGGAGACGACTGTTTGTCAAGAGGCTGACAGTCCGGGCCCACCAGGACCAAGGTTTTGTTGTTTAACACGCGCAGCCCACGACATGCAGACACAGTTGATCCAGCAGGTTTGAAGGTCCAGCAGGTATCAAGCGTCCTCTGGGCCTCCCAACCTAGCTTGTCTATAACATCAACATCCCATGTTATGTTTGTTTTTTCAAGACAACGCACAGTTCTATTTTTCTATAAGAATGCAAATCTGAACCTATGTTTTCCCTTCTATAATAGTATATATATAAATACACTTATATTTCTACTTATATCTTATTTATTACATATATATAATAGAAACAACATAAGGTTCCGTTAAACCCACCGTTCGTCCAACCATTATATAGACCTTCCCACTTCCTTTATTTTTCGTTTTTATTAATCCTATATCTGAATTTTCTCCCACTTACTTTTTCGATGTAATCTGAGTTTTCTCCCAGTACTTTTCCCTAGAACCAACTCAACTATCCCACGTCTAGCCGAAAAAAATAATACCCCACGTCCTATTAACACATCAAATTAAATGATATTTTATTTCATAAATCAAAAGTTCTTACAAAATAATAATAATTGTTTATATATAACTTGGCAAGTTAACTCCTGGTGATTGCGTACATAAGCTTGCAAAGATTTTACTGACCAATCAGTAATAGACGTGCAGTCATGTGTTTATGTTTTTATAACATTTCTCCGTCCTGCCCAACATGATATTTTCACCCAGCCCAGCACGGGATTTAAAAATAATGCAAATGGGCTTCCAATTCTAACATAATATATAAAAGGGCTGCATAGACTCTACATCATTATTTCACCCAGCCCACCAAATGGACTAGATGACATGTGGGCCAGTAGCTCGAAGCCTAAGCAAGGCGTTGGATTTACATCCAATGGCCGACATTCTTCTTCAATCTTTCATATTTTTCCTCCAGCACTGCGGGGACCGCCTGCTCCAGCCCCCGACGTCCAGCAGCGTTGTTTCGCGCCTCGTAGCAAAACACTACCCCACCGATGGCCAGGCCATCCCTCCACTCCGCTGCACCTCCTGTTATTCTCTATCGAGTGTAGGCCCACCCTGCACCAGGACCAGTCAAGTTTCACACTCCTTCCCGTCTGCAACTCCATTGCCGCGTCTTCCCCATCTTCGGGTCTTTCCAGTCTGGGGCCTCGCCGACGTCCACCGGCCTTGGTGCGCTCGGCACGGTGTGGTCAACATGGTCAACAAACGAGAGTCATCGGAAGATAACTGTATGTGCAGAGGCTAATAGTGGGGACGCACCATGCCCATGGACGCATGCATGTAACTGCATCCTTTTTACCCTGAAAAATAATGTTTTCTCCCCCTGACAGCTGGGCCCACTAGCTACATCTTCGCATGCAAGTAAGTGCGTCCTTATTACGGGCAATAAAATGGTTCCTCCCCCTGACAGCTGGGACCCATCAGCTATATCTTCACATGCAAGGAAGTGCCTCCATATCCTCCCTGACAGGTGAGATCCACCCCGTCGAATCGTATGTACGGTTGTCTCTCTGGTCACGAACATGGATATACATATTGGTCGATCGGTCTCTCTGCAAGGATGAACCGTGGCCGAGCAAGGAGCGACACATGTAACTTAGCTGTTGAGGCAATCCTGTATAAATCGTGTACACGTACGTAAAGCCACACTGCTAGAAAGGAAATATGGCTACGTACGTACATATGGGCGGGGTCTCGAACGCGTACAGCGACGCTGTCCTGTTCACCGGCAGCCAACCGGCTGGGCCGGAACGGTGGAAACCGCGTCGTGTTCATCGGGAGGCAATCGACTGGGTCGAAATGCGTCATGTTCATCGGGAGCCAACCGACTTGGATGGAACAGCCCAAACCGGGTCCTGTTCATCGACTTGGGGTCTTGTGTCTCGCAAAACAGAGGAAACAAAGTTCTCTTCGACCGCCTACGATTGAAACGGGGTCATGTTCATCGGGAGGGGTCTTGCGTACCGCAAAACGGATGAAACAGACTTCTCTCCAACCGCGTACGGTCAAAACAGGGTCCTGTTCATCAGGAGGGGTCTGGCGTACCGCAGAACGGAGGAAACAGACTTCTCTCAACTGCCTACGGTCGAAATGGGGTCCTGTTCATCGGAGGGGTGTGTGGCATACCGCAAAATGGGACTCCAGGCGCTATTGTTCATCCAGCCTCCACGGGGTCCTGTTCATCCACACTAACCGGCTGGGTGTGTGGCCGCCTCCTCGGGGGTCCTGTTCATCCAGCGGCAACGACATACTACCACAGGGTCATGTTCATCCAGTAGCAAGCGAGTACTACCACGGGGTCCTATTCATCCAACGGCAACCGCCTACACACGGTCGTGGTCCTGTTCATCCAACCCCCATCATTAATTGTTCATCCACACCCAACCCAACCGGCTCGACTCACCAGGTCTTGACTCATTCTACGTATCGCGCACGCGGGAGCAACGAGCACTCTTCATCCAGAGGCAACCCAATCGGCTAGCCACGGCTCGCATGGGGGTTCGATCGACTTCAGTAAGCAGAAGCAGCAATCGATCCGGTTCAGTTAGCAGCGAAGGAGCCGGTCAGGTTCAGTTAGCAGCGAAGGGATCGATCGATCGACTTCAGTATGTAGCAGCACGCGATCGCTCGGGTTCAATAAGTGAATGCCTCTAGCTCGGGTTCAGTTATAGCGACACGGCTTGCACCACGAGCGCGTACGAAAGAAAAGCGCGAACCACAGTGCATCGCTCAGCCCCGACCAACCCATCGTAACCGGGAACTCCGTGAAAATTTCCTCGCACTCACTTCTACCATGATTTTTTATGTCATGGGCGGCCCAAAGAATGTCATGCTGGTGCGTCACCGCCCACCCAGGACTAAAAGCCCATTTTTTGTCATGATTTTTTCATAGAAGTAGAAGCCCACCACATCTATGATGATACGTGGTTTTGTCACAATTATCATCATAGAAGTGTCATAAGCATGGCAGATTTTTTTCGTTCGGGCCAAAATGTCACGGATGTGTCTTTTTTTGTAGTGTTGGTGCGATGAACATCCGACTGTGTCTGCAACTTCATCATCATGTCCGACAAACAGTAGGCCAGTTCAAGCAGAATGTTGTGGGAGCACAGGAGTTTGCCTTCTGATGCGAGGAACAACAAGTAAGTCCACGTAGTCATACTCCTTCTTGATGCCCTTGGCAAGCAGCTTCTTGCGAGAATAATGTTGTCTCAGCAGAGTCCAGGAGCGGTTCTTTGCTTCCTCTTCATGCAGAAGAGTTTGACGAGCATAATTATGAAGTGTCTTCACCTCAGTCATCAACTCCAGCTTTTTCTTTTGATCGAGCTTGATGTGGCTCTCCAATGCTTGCGTGCGAATACAGATCTCATACAGAGATGGATTTTCCTCATGAGGGATTTCAACTCTGGCTTTCTTAACCTTCGGAGCATTTTCAGACGCAGAAGCAGTACCAGCAGCATCAATAGGTTCCTTCCCTTTTCCAACATCCTTCACCATACGGAGAGTATCACGTACTAGTGGCATGAAAGGAATATAAGCCTAGAAGACTTTTTCATTGATGAGTTGCTCAATTGCAAACATGATCCGTGGAGCGTATGGCTTTAGTGACTGGGGGCTATTAGTAGCACACGCCAAATTGCGAATGAAAAGATCTAGGACATCAAAGCGTATTCCTTAAGAGATGGCTAGGAGAGCATTTCCCACGATGGTATTGATAGAATTTGGTCTGTTCATTGGCATGAGAGTATTGCACAGAATATGAAACATGACTTTGTTGTCATAGGCCAACTTCTTAGGATCTACATCAACGCATTCATCACCAACCAAGTTGGGATCCATCAGAATGTGGAGTTGTGCTTCGGACACTTCCCAGTAATGCAGCATGTGTTCTCTATCTTTTTCTAACTCGCGCCGAGGAAGATTCATCATGGCCAAAAACTGATCTGCCGAGCATTTGATCTTTTATCTGCATGTCATCCATTCGAGAATCCAGGCTGAGGTGTTTCCAAGCTCTCCTAAGATATACAATGTGGCATAGAATTGAAGGATGATTTCTCTGTTCTAGCCATGATTGAAGCGCATGAATCCTTTCAGGAGGGCTTGTTCAATACGCTCGTTTGCATGGAGGAAACATGGCATTTCTTCGAGCTCAGCAAAGTTTAATATCTTGTGATTGAAAATTCTATTCTTGCCAAACAATATCCGAGCATAATATATAGCTTGCTCTTCTGTCTAGAACCTGGGTGATAGTGACGTCCTTTCTCCTTCATACGGACTGATCCCAAAGAGCACAAGCTTCGAAAGATGAAGCTGCTCATTGAACACAGGACCATTTGGGCCATATCCACTAGGGAACGAAGGAAATGTTTCCTAGGGATTTTTTCGATTTCTTCATTGCTAATTTCCATCGGCTAAATATCATCAAATGTTAGCACATTTTCATCGATGGGCTTAAGTGGAGCAAGGGGCCTTTCATCTTCTCTGGTGTTGATGGCATTGGGGCACTAGTCTGACCTTCATTTTCTTTAACTGGAACTCCTTCAACGGCTTTCTGGCTATCAGGCACTAGGCACTACTGCAGGTTGCTGCTAACGTAACACTAGGATCGGAGACCCTTCGACGAAACTGTGTGCGATGCAATAATTGCAAACAGTGGTGTAAAAGAACCGTCAAAATGGTGCAAAGCATTTGTGATGCCGGATGCATCAAACACGGTTCCGATTTTAATTAAGTGTGTGATGCAGGGCATACGGTTCAGTTTAATGAACTATTTGCGATGAGGCGGAACAAAAGAAACGGGCAGCCAGATGAAGGTGTGTGCGAGATACAGCATACGGTTCACTCGGATGAACTGTTTGTGATGAGGAAGAACAATAGAAACGGGCAACTAGATAAATGTGTGTGCGATTGAGGGCATACGCTTCAGAAGGATTAACCGTTTGCGATTAGGCAATAGAACAGAAACGGGTCAGCCAGATCAAAGTGTCTGCGATTGATGGCATACACTTCACACGAATGAACTGTTTGCGATTAGCCACAAAAAACAGAAACAGATAGATATATCAACGTGTGTGCACTAGACGGGCACACACATTCTAATTAAAAGAAGCGTGCGCGATGGTAATAACGAGTGTGCATGGTTATTGGAACAAGACGTGTGCTGACATTGCCTATTGCAGTGCACCCTATGGTGCAAACATCATGTACGCGGCCGAGAAGGCATGCCCACGTTACGACTTCCGGGAATAGTGCCGCACTTAGAATCGTCGATAAATTTTGAGCCTGTGTCCCGTCACATTCCAAATTACTGCCACACTATATTTAATTGCGAACCTGTTCACACCAATCAAAACCTAAACGGTTTCACACTTAGGAGTGTATTAGTACTTGTTTATAAATACTACTACTCCAAGATGACTACACATTCCTCCTCAACTCCCCATTGACAAAAACAAACAAGTCACTCATCATCGTTCCCTTGCGTCTGCCATGGCCAGTGTGAGTTCTGGGTCGAGAGATTGCCACCAGGGAGATGCGAGCATGGAAGGAAGCATGAGAGATGTCCCGCCTTGCCGTGAAAGCAGCCGGCATGTTCCGCCGCGCGGCCGTAGCAGCACAGAGGTCCCGCCGCGCCGCCGAAGCAACACGGAGGTCCCGCCGCGCCGTCGATGCAGCAGACTTGTCGGGTGGTAGGTGCGACATATGCCAACGGGTGGATTATCATTGTGGGTGCCAGTAAGACATCGCCGGTGCTTGGAAACGGGATGAGGCGAAGACATGCACGCCAGCGGATCTTACCCAGGTTCGGGGCTCTCCGTGGAGATAACACCCCTAGTCCTGCTCTGCGGGGTCTCCGCATGATCACTAGATCAATACAAGTAGCTACAAGTGCTCCTTGAGCTGTTTAGCTAGAGGAAGAGGAAGGGCAAGGCTAGCTCTCCTTTTCTCTCTATGTGGTGCGTGAAACTCTATCAGATCAACCCTTTGCATGGGTGTCCCGGGGGGTTTATATAGGCCTACCCCCAGGGGTACAATGGTAATCCGGCTGGGCGCGGGTCCCAGCCGTCAGTGTCTATGCTCGCCGGCTTCTCCGCCGGCCATTGGGGCCCGCCGACTGGTGCGTCCCGCCGGCTGCCGGCCCCTTGGCCGACAGGCCGGCCCCACCGCTTGGGCGCCTTGTCGGCGGCTGGTTACTGTTGCCTCGCCTCTGATGATGAGGGCTTTCTTGAGGTAAGCGTGGCTACAGTGCCGCCGCCTTGCGGGCTCTCACTGTAGCCTTACCTCGTCTTGTCTCCTTAATGAGGCACATGTTTAGAGGGAGGGAGGTAGCCGGCTATTGGGAGCCGGCCACGCCCCTGGCCGACTAGGGGAGGTCGGGCCGCCTTCGAGTGTCTCTCTGGCTAAAGGGGCCCGCCGCCCGCGGGCCGTACTGGCGCTTGTCGTGGGTGACATCGAGGCCAGCATGGCTACAGTGCCGCGCCGGACGGGGGATGGTTGGCCCGTACGGCGCCCTGTGGCCATGCCTGCTTCGGGATTCGGTTAGGCTACCCGTGGCCATTTACTCCGACAGTAGTCCCCGAAGCTGGTTGGGCTTCGAGGCTGAGAGGAGGTCGAGAAGCTCGGTCAACTTCTTATCTTGACGAGCCAGCAGCTGGGAGCCAGCCTCAGTTGGGCGCGCCGTCTTGGCGAAATTTCTAAAGTCGGAAGGCGGGAGCCTGTTGGCGCGTGCGCCGGGCCGCGGGCCGGCCGCTCACCGCCTGCGAACCACATGGCATCTTCTGGCTGAAAAAAGCCTGCCAACCCACGCGCGCGACAGGACATCGCCGCAGGCCGGGGGCCCACCATTCCTACGCCTAGGCCCAGGCGCGGATCCTCTGTGGCCCAGAGCTGTCCGCACGTCTTCCGGCGGCGGTTTCCGCACGCCGTTAGGGCATAATAATCGCGGGACGTGGGGGAGTGGGCGCAGTTAATCCCACGTTCCTCCCCTCGTCTCGCCTCCTGGGCTTCGCCGCACGAGGCTATAAGTAGGGGAGGAGGGGAAGCGGCAGACGCTTGCACGCTCCTCTCGTCTCCGCCATCTTCTTCCTTCTGCTTTCCCTCGCAGCAGCACCTCGCCGCCGCACCGCTCCACCAATCTTCACTCCGCCCCGCAGCTTTGCCGTTGCAGGGCCGTGCTTTCTCCGCCGCCGCACTCTTCCTCGTTAGCTTCTCGCCACCATGCAGTACGGCGGGGACTGGGACGGCTCCCTCGTCCATATGGACCACATCGAGTTCCTCCGCAAGACGCGGCGGTTGCTCGGCAAGGACCAGGTGCGGGTCCGTCTCGCGCCGGAGAAGGAGATCACGCCGGCGCCGGAGGAAGGCGAGCGGGTAGTCTTCCGCTCGCATTTCCTGCGCAGCCTCGGCTTGCCGGCGAGCGCCTTCTTCCGCTCCTTCCTCGACTTCTATCAACTCCAGCCGAACCACCTCACTCCGAACACGGTGGTGCTGCTGTCCGCCTTCGTCACCCTGTGCGAAGGCTTTCTTGGCGTTCTCCCCACCCTCGAGCTCTGGGGGGAGTTCTTCCAATCTAAGCTCGGCACCCGCATGCAGGGCGTGCCGGCTTATCATTGCGCCTTCATCGCGATGCGGAGGCTGGCGGCCGACAACCCCTTCCCCTTCATCACGCTGATCCAGTCGGTGAAGCTCTGGCAGAAGTCGTATTTCTACGTGAGGAACGTCGCCCTGCAAGGCGACTACGTCAACTTGCCGGCTTATGTAGCCGGCCCGCCGGCTGGGAGGCGGCCCCAGTGGTCCTATCGGGCCATGACGCTGTCGCAGGCTGGAGCCGCGGCCGTTGCCCGACTCCGAGTGATGATCCAGTCGGAGGGCCTGACTGGGTCCGACTTGCTGGCCGCCTTCGTCGCGCGCCGGGTGCTTCCGCTTCAAAGCCGCCCTCACCTGATCTGTCATATGAGCGGCCAACTCGATCCGAGTCGGATGTGCACCAAGGTTATGCCGCACGACGAGGTGGCTCATATGGTGAATTATCTTGCGAACTGCAAGCTCTCCGCAGAGTGGCGGTTTGGCAAGGAGCCATACTCCCGTGCACATCCTCCGCCTACGTATGCTCTCTTTTACCCTTTCTTCTCTTAGTTTTGTCGCCGAGTTTTTCTTGGCCGACTCTGACCAGTCGGCACGTCTTGGTAGAGCCCTCTCCTTCGACCTGCGGCCCAGTCGGGGGCGGATCGCCGATTTCTTCCCGACCGGGCGGAGCATGACCTGGAGGACCACGACTTGGGGGCGGCCGCCATGGACGAAAACACCGAGGCGGGAGGCGGCGAAGCCGGCGGTGAAGCAGGCGGCTCCGGGCTTGGAGCCAGCTTCGACGACTGGCCGGATGACGACGAGGCGGAAATCGTCCCACGCCGCCAGCCGGCATCCGGTCATGGCGCGGGTTCCTCCGCCGCGCCGCCTGCTCGGGGTGGCGGGCAGAAGCGCCGGGCCGCGTCGGGCTTATTCGGCAGTCGGCCGAAGAAGCCCAAGGGCGGGGCGGCAGCGACCAGGCGGGATGAGGCGGCCGCGAAGGCGGCCCGCTTCCGCAAGGTGCTGAAGCAGCCGCAGACGGTGTCGGCGTAAGTGTATATTCCTTTGCATATTCTTTCTTCTTTTCTTGATTATTTCTGAATCCTTGCCCTTTCTCAAAAATCAGGGCTCCACTTTCTCTTGAGCGGGTTGCTGCCGCCTCCGTGGTTGGATCACCGGGAGCACCCGCCGTGTGGACCCCCGCGCCGAGCTTCAGGCGGCGACGGAGTGAAATGCGCGGGAGGCGCGGGAGGAGCGGGAGGCAGAGGAGCTGAGGGCGGCCGCCGCCAAGGCGGCACAGGAGGAGGAGGAGTCGGCGAAGGCGCAGGCCGACGCGGCGGCCAAGGCCCAAGCGGAGGCTGCGGCCGCAGCAATAGCGGAGGGGGCCTTGCTTGTCACCCCTCTGCGTGTCGCGGCGCCCGAGGTCCCGGAGCCCCCACCAGAGGAAGCCGGCGGCGACCTGCCGGGGCTGGAGAGGGAAGGGGACGACGTCGTCGTCCCGGAGAGGGAGGCGGCACCGTCCTCGCCGACTGGGGCGGCCCAAGGCAGCCGGCCTAACATGCCGCCTGCGCAATTGGCTGGGGGCGAGCCGGCTGCGAGGATGGACCTGGTGGTCCAGTCGCCATCGCGCCAGCGCGCGGGGAAGGCTACTTCGGACCCGCAGAAGGCCACGGGCTCCGGCTCGTCGGCCCGGGACGTGGAGGCGGCCAGCGCCAGCTCGGGGGGACGCCGGGTGGAGGGACGGCCGTGGTGAATGCGGCGGCGCAAGAAGTCCGGAACCGGCTTCAGTCCCAGGCCGCGGCGTTGAGGAAATATAATGACGAGTTCCTTGCGACGCGAGCGGCCATTCGGGTAAGCCTTCTCGTTTTTGCTTTTTGACCTTGGTTTCTTTCATGGGGGCGCGTCAGCGCACCCACTGGGTGTAGTCTCCGAGTTCCGAGTCGGCTGCTGAGCAGGCGGCTTGGAACTTCTTAGCGGGCTTTGTTTGCTGTCTTGTCCTTATTTGCTTCTCTGCCTGACTTGCAGGACTACCACAACCTCCGCGCGGCTGCCTTCAACTCCCAGGCTCAGGAGCTGACCCAGAAGAATGCTGATCTATCCGAGAGCCGGGGTAAGTGCTTCATCTTTTATCTCATGTGGGGGCGCGTCAGCGCACCCACTGGGTGTAGTCCCCGAGATTCGGGCCAACTGCTGAGCAGTCGGGTCGGATCTTTCTTGACGACTTCTTCCTTATTGCTTCTTTCTTCTCTGCCATGCCTGTAGCAGCCAACGCCAAACTGAGGGAGCAGCTGGGTGGGACTCAGGCCGCCCTTCGCGCTAAGGAGGCCGAGTTTGACGCCTTGGCCCAGGAGCGTGACCGCCTGGCCAAGAGGCTGGCCGACCAGGAGGAGAGCCACAAGGCGGCCCTGAAGGCGGTGGAGGACAGCGAGGCCGCCCTTCAAGCTGAATATGAGACAGAGGCGGCAAGCTGGGCCGAGGCGAGGCAGTCGTTGATCAACGGCTACGGCCAGATTGAAGACTTGGTTGACGGTAAGCCGCCCTCTTCTTGGTCCCTTGCTACCGCTTGCCGTTTGGTTCATTTTCTAACTTGGTGTTTTTTTCTCTTCTTTCTCTTTCTTTCTTGTGCAGAGTACATCCCTGGCTACTCTACTGCCGCCAACCAGGTCGTCGAGGCCCACCGCGAGGCACAAAGGCAGGCTGGCGCCGAGATCGCGTCGAACGCTCGTCGGTCGCTGGAGGAACAGCTCTTGGCGATTCAAGCCTGCCTCCAGCCGGCTCACCGCATGCTCCACCGGCTTCAGCGTGTTGGGGCGCAGGTATTGGCCGCTCTCTGGCCTGGTGAGGTGATTCCCGGCACCCCCAGTCGGACTACCGACTGGCTGGAGGTGGCGGCCGGCCGCTTCGAGGCCTGGAAGGCTTCAGCGGCTCGGTCCGGCGCCAGGCGGACGGTGGAGTTCGTCAAGGCCTGGTATCCCGAGCTGAGTTTGGACCAGCTGGCCACCTGGCAGCAGGAGGCCGACACGGAGCTGGAGCCGGTGCGGCCTGCTATCATCCAGCGACCCTCGGCTATCGCTGACTACACCGACACCAGCGCCTTCGCTCCTGAGGTGGACGACAACGTCGTCGCCCAGCCGGAGGAGTGGTTCGGGCTAAACCCGGCAGATGGCGAGGACTCGGCGGAGGAGATCGACTCCAGCGACGAGGGCGAGGAGGAGGAGGAGGAGGAGGGTGAAGACGCCGCGCCAGATGGTGGAGCGGCCGGTCAGCCTCAGCTTGACCGTGCCTCCAGCAACAAGGCACGCGCGGGCGCACCGCCTGCAGCCGGCGATGATCAAGCCGAGACTCGCCAGCCGGCCACTCCTCCAGCCGGCGCCGCCGTCTCCACCGACCAGCCCGGTTCCCCTGCTGCGCCCTTAGTCTAATCTGCTGCCTCTACTTTCCTATTTTATTACTCTTGGAACAGTATTTTGTTAAGTTTGCACAATTCCACCCACTAGGGTGTATTCGAACTATATTGACCGCCGGCCTGTTGAAGGCCTTATGTGTAAATATAATTATGCATGCGTTGGGCTTTCCCTTGTTCTTTGCTTTTCATCCTTCGGTTGTTTCCTTTGCCGCCCTCCCTTGGTTGCCGCCTTCCCAGCCGGACAGCTGCTCTGCAGTCTGTGGCTGGAGAAGTGCTTGTCCGGTTGGGAGGGAAAGTACTCTAGCTTTGTTGGATTATAGTGAAGTGACTGGGAGGCCGGTCAGCCGGCTGTTTTGACAGCCGGTAGGCGTGGTTGGAGGCCGGCTTGCGTTATATAAGTTCGTTAGTCCTTAGCCATTTTTCGTGTGGGCATCCTTTCTGCCTAGCTCTTGCCAGTCGGACAGTCGGTTCTTCGAGCTGCGACTTTCAACAAGAGAGGGCTCGGGTGCCGGCACACTACTTGTCTGACTTTAGGTAGAACTTTTAATATAACTTAAGGCGGCCAGTCCCCGGGCCGACTAGTCGAACCCGGTGCCAGACAGAAAATCAAATGTAATAATACATTCATGGGTATGACACTTGTCATTCATAGATAAAGGAGGGCAGTCCCCGAGTGCGCCTCGGGGGGCCCGTTGTCTCGTACTTAATACAAAAAGGTAGCATGATACATACTGCTTTTAACTGTAAAATCTTCTCAGGAGGTTGGCGTTCCATGGTCGTTCCGACTCCTTGCCGGAATCATCCCTCTTGCGCGCTCTTGGCTTCTGTGCGTCGATTAGGTAGTAGGAGTCGTTGCCTAGTGCCTTGCTGACGACGAAAGGGCCTTCCTAAGGGGCCGAGAGCTTGTGCTGGCTGGCTGTTCGCTGGATCAGCCGGAGCACAAGGTCACCCTCTTGGAAGGATCTTGGCTTGACCTTCCGGTTGTGGTAACGGCGCAAACCCTGCTGGTAGATGGCGGACCGGCTGAGTGCTAACAGCCGGCCTTCTTCCAGCAGGTCGACGCCGTCTTCTCGTGCTTCCTTGGCCTCCGCCTCCGTGTACATGGTGACCCGAGGCGAGTCGAACTCGGTGTCAGTTGGGAGGACAGCCTTGGCACCATATACAAGGAAGAACGGAGTGAAGCCGGTTGACTTGTTTGGGGTAGTACGCAGACTCCAGAGGACAGCCGGCAGCTCATCGAGGCAGCAGCCGACCGAACGCTCTAGTGGTACGACCAGTCGGGGCTTGATGCCGGAGAGGATGAGGCCGTTTGCTCGCTCGACCTGGCCGTTTGACTGCGGGTGGGCAACGGACGCTAAGTCCAGTCGGATGCCCTGTGTCGCGCAGAAACGTGCCAGTGCTCCCTTGGCAAAGTTTGTGCCGTTGTCGGTGATGATGCTGTGTGGCACACCATACCGAGTAGTGATGTCGGCGATGAATGTCACGGCAGTCGGCCCGTTCAGCTTCTTGATCGGCTTTGCTTCGATCCACTTGGTAAATTTGTCCACGGTGACAAGCAGATGTGTCATGCCGCCGCGGGCTGTCTTGAATGGGCCCACCATGTCCAGCCCCCAAACGGCAAAGGGCCAGGTGAGGGGGATGGTCTTGAGTGCAGAAGCCGGCAGGTGTTGCTTGGAACTGAAGACTTGGCATCCTTTGCAGCATTTGACTATTTCTTTGGCATCTTCCAAAGCAGTCGGCCAGAAGAAACCATGGCGGAAAGCTTTGGCCACAAGTGATCTTGAGGCTGCGTGGTGGCCGCATTCGCCTTGGTGGATATCCTTGAGGATTGCTATGCCCTTCTCTGGCTCGACGCAGCGCTGGAAGACTCCAGTGACGCTACGCTTGACAAGTTCTCTGTTTATTATTGCATATGCTCTGGCTCAGCGTTGCACTAGTCTTGCCAAGATCTCATCGGTCGGTAGTTCTCTGTTGACTAGGAAGTTGAGGATGGGCTGGGCCCATGATGGAGCTGTGACTTCTTCTACTGTCAGTACGGCCACTGTGACCCGGGTGGGCGGGTTGGGTTGTGGAGAGTTGGAGTCGGCCACCGCCCCTTGTGTCGCTGCAGTCCCCGGGTCGACTGCTGCAGTCCCCGGGCCGGGTTCTGAAGTCCCCGATCTGGGTGCGACTACGGCAGTCCCCGGGCCGCTTATCGAAGTCCCGAGCCGCCTACTGGGTTCCTCCAGTCGGATCCGGCTGCATCAGGGGCGGGCGGTACGAAGATAGAGTCCGATTCTCGAGATGGCTTGATAGACGGTTTGAGGAGGCGCTGGAGAGAGACACCGGTTGGTATAGCCTGTCGGGTGGAGCCGATCCGTGCCAGGGCATCTGCTTGGTCGTTGTCGGCCCGTGGCACGTGAAGGAACTCGCACCCTTCGAAGTATCCACTGATCTGCTGGACGAGGAATCGATAGCTCGCCATGTTTGCATCCTTGGCGTCCCAGTCGCCAGATGACTGCTGGACCACCAAGTCCGAGTCGCCATAACATAGGATCCGGCGTATACCGACCTCTTTGGCTAGCCGGAGCCCGTGTATGAGCGCCTGGTACTCAGCCACATTGTTGGAGGCGGCGAAATGGATTTGCAGCGTGTATCTGAGCTTGTCGCCTTTGGGAGAGGTGAGGACGATGCCGGCTCCCAAGCCGTTGCGCATCTTGGACCCATCGAAGTGCATCCGCCAATGAGTGGAGTCGGGAGCCGGCGGTAGGTACTGGGTCTCGGCCCAGTCGACAAGGAAGTCGGCCAATGCTTGGGACTTGATGGCGGTGCGGGGCTGGTAGACGATTGTGTAAGGAGCCAGCGCAATGGCCCACTTAGCCACCCGGCCGGATGCATCCCGACTGCCTATGATCTCGGCAAGCGGGGCGGTGCATACGACCGTGATGGGATGCTCTTGAAAGTAGGGCTTCAGCTTCTTGGCGGTGAAGTACACTCCATAGCACATCTTCTGGTAGTGCGGGTAGTTTTGCTTTGAGCTGGACAGTACTTCGCTTAAATAATATACCGGCCTCTGGACTAACTGGGCTCGGCCTTCTTCTAGGCGCTGGACCACGATGACTGTACTGACCACTCGGCTAGTCGCGGCAATATAGAGGAGCATGGGCTCCTTCTCAGTCGGTGCCACTAGGACAGGTGGAGTAGTCAGCATCTTCTTCAACTCATGGAAGGCTTGGTCTGCTTGGTCGTTCCACTCGAAGTGAGTGGATTTCTTCATGAGTCGGTACAGGGGGAGAGCCTTCTCCCCTAGCCGGCTGATAAAGCGGTTTAGGGAGGCCAGGCACCCGGTGAACTTCTGTGCGTCTCGCAACTTGGTGGGAATCTCCATTCTCTCAATGGCCTTGATCATCACAAGGTTGCACTCAATGCCGCATTCGGAGACCAGAAAGCCTAGAAGCTGGCCTGCTGGTACTCCGAACACGCATTTCTCGGGGTTGAGCTTGATCTGGAATCGGCGCAAGTTGGCAAAGGTTTCTTTGAGGTCTTCCAGCAGGGTGCCGCGCTTCTCCATCTTCACCACAATATCGTCTACGTAGACGTGGGCATTTCTGCCGAGTTGCTTGAGGAGGCATTTCTGCATGCAACGCTGAAAAGTGGCACCGGCATTCCTCAAGCCGAATGTCATAGTCAGGTAACAAAAAGCTCAGAATGGTGTGATGAAGGCGGTCTTCAGGCGGTCAGCTGGGTCCAACTTGATCTGGTGGTATCCTGAGTAGGCATCCAAGAAACTCAACAGCTCGCATCCGGCTGTGGAGTCTATCACTTGATCAATCCGTGGTAGGGCAAACGGATCTTTGGGGCAGGCTTTGTTGAGGCTAGTGTAGTCCATACACATGCGCCATTTGTTATTCTTCTTCAACACTAAGATCGGGTTGGCAAGCCACTCTGGGAAAAACACTTCCATCATGAAGCCGGCGGCCAAGAGCCGGGCTATCTCTTCTCCTACGATTCTTCTCTTCTCCTCCGACAATCGGCGGAGAGGCTGCTTGACTGGGTTCGCGTCCGCTCGGACGTGTAATTTGTGCTCAGCGAAATCCTTCAGAACACCCGGCATGTCCTTTGGGGACCATGCAAAGATGTCTCGATTCTCACGGAGGAAGTCGACAAGCTCGCCTTCCTATTTACTGTCCAGGTTTGCACCAATGACAGCAAACCTCTCCGGGTTCTCCGGGTCCAGAGGTATCTTCTTCGTCTCCTTGGCCGGCTGGAAAGAGCCCTGAGCATCATATTCTTTGGGGTTGGGGGACAGGGCCGGCTGCTTGCCGGCCATGGCCACAACTCGCTCCAGCATCTTCTTCTCTTCTGCAACCACGAGGGATTCGGCCAGCCGGCTGCTGGCCGCAGCGCACTCGATGGACTTCTTGTAGTCGCCGGCTACAGTGATGATCCCCTTTGAGCTCGGCATCTTCATCTTGAGGTAGGCGTAGTGGGGCACAGCCATGAACTTGGCCAGGGCAGGTCGGCCAAGCAAGGCGTGGTAAGGGCTCTCCAGGTCCACTACCTCGAACCAGATTGCTTCTCGGCGAAAGTGATCTTTGTCTCCGAAGAGGACATCCATCTTGATCTTGCCGATTGGGGAACAGGACAGGCCGGGTACGATGCCATGGAACATGGTCCGGCTTGGCATGAGCTGCTTCGCCTTGAGGTTCAACTTTTCCATGGTGTCGCGGTACAGTATGTTGATACTGCTTCCGCCATCAATCAGTACGCGGGAGAATCGGGCAGCTCGCCTCTCCGTTGCGAGGGTGACATCCAACACCAATGCGTAGGAGCCAGGGGACGGCATCACCTCTGGGTGATCGGCCAGGCTCCAGCTGATAGGCCTTTCGGACCAATGCATGAACTCGGGGTTGCTGGAGGCGACTCCGTTGACCTCTTGGTGCTGTCGGCGCCGGCTGCACTTGTCTTCAACCTGGCTCGTGAAGACGACGTAGGCGGCGTGCTCATCTGGGAACTCATTGTCAATGGCTTCGACTGCTGGTCGAGCAGCCGACTGCTGGGGGGCTGGAGGCGGCGGGCCGGGAGGCGGAGGCAGCACCAGCCCCTCGCCCTTGGAGATCCGTGTAAGCCAGTGGCACTTCCGGGTCGTGTGGTTGGACGGCTTCGCGCCGCTGTGGAATTTGCAGGGGGCATCAAGAGTCTGCTCGTAGGAGAAGGCCGGCTGCCAAGCCGGCCTGCCGCCCTTCTTCTTGGGAGCGGGCCGTTCTTCGGGCTGCTCGTCTTCGACAATGGCCACCTGCCGACTAGTGGAAGGCGGCATAGGGGCCTTGCGCTTGTGGTCGTTCTGGTAGGGGCGCCGGTTGGAGTCGCCAGTCGGCGTCTTGGGAGCCGGAGTGAGCACCTTCCCAGAGGCGTCCACTCGGAGCTCGGTCTTCATCGAGGAGTCGGCTGTGGCGTACTTGTCTGCTATGACCAGCAGCTCGTCGAGGGTAGCCGGCTCGTCGCAGAGGAGTCGGTGCTTGAGGAGGGTGCCCTCTCGGCACCTGGCTGTGAAGTATTCTATGGCTTGAACCTCGTGCACCCCCTCGCAGGAGTTGCGGAGCTTGGCCCACCGCGTGAGGTAGTCGCGGGTCGATTCGCTGGGGCCTTAGACGCACAAGGAGAGCTGGCGGGGCTTGGGAGGCCGCTTGTACGTGCTGGTGAAGTTGCGGACGAAGACTTCCGTGAAGTCCAGCCAGCTGTTGACGCTGTAGGGCTTGAGGCTGTTTAGCCAGGTGCGTGTCGTGCCTTGAAGCATGAGAGGGACGTACTTCACGGCTACGCGCCTGTTGCCGTTCGCTATGCTGACAGCGGTAGAGTAGTCGATGAGCCAATCTTCCGGCTTCACAGAGCCGTTGTACTTGGGCGTGTCTTTGGGAAGCGAGAACCCTTTGGGGAAGGGCTCGTCGCGGATGCGGGGGCCAAAGCATGGCGGGCCGACATCGTCTTCTTCTTCTAGCGCCAGGGATCGTGCTAGGCGGTCGATCCGGTGGCGGGCGTCGTTCTCGCCGACTCCTTCGTGGTGGCCTAGTCGGCCACCGAGAGTCAGAAGTGTGACAGGCGGCGGGGTGGGATATCTCTCCCCACGAGGCGGGGGAGGAGGCGGATTGCCATGGCGCTCCACCGCTCGGGGCGGCCTTCTGCGTCGCGCTCGATGGTGATTCAAGTCCGGCTGCGGCTAGCAGCCGGCTCCTTGTCTTTCCTCGCGCGGGCGCCGCTCGCAGTCGGCGACCGGGATGTCGCAGCGTGTTCTCGGCATGGGGGAGGACTCTCAGCGCGAGCGTCGGCTTCATGCCGTTCTGCGGCCGCCTCGATCAGCTGCTGGATGCGCCTTGTCATGTAGGGGAGCTCATCAGCCCCCAGCCCGTTCAGCTCTTCTGCGGCCGCCTTAGCGGCTCGCAGATTCTCGAGCGGTGTGGCGTGGACGGGGCGGTGTGCCCCCAGCATGCTGGCGATGGCCGCGCCGCGCTTCTTGACGAGGCCGGCTCGGCTCGCCATGAGGCGGCGTACCAAAGGCGGCGCGGTCGACTTCCCGCTGGTGAGCTTCAGTGAGGCGTCTCATGGAGGCTATCTTCTGGCCCTCCGCGATGAGGGCGAGGCGGCGTGCCTCCAGAGTCTCGGCGTCGGCGTCGGCCGGGATGGGGACGGACAAGTCATGCATTGCTTCTTGTAGGGCGTCGTGGGCGTTCTCGCCCGAGTCGGCGCCGTGGCTGATGACCAGCACTTTAGTGACAGCGCTGCTGCCACTGTCGGCTCGAGGGAGAGGGTCGTCAAAGACTACCACGTCGGAGGGGTAAGCGTCGAGCGATGCCGTGTCGGAGTCGACAAGCATCGGGTCGGTGGAGCCGACCGACTCCAAGTCCACAGCAAGCTCGCTGGAGACGTGAAGCTGGTCGAGGAGGCTAACGAGGCGGCTCTCGGGGTAGTCCGTGCCCGCGTCGGACGCGGGCTCGTCGGAGATGCGAGTTTCGCCAAGAAGATCGGCGAGGCAGCTCGCCGCATAGGCGTCGTCGACGCCTTGCAGCGCGTCGGGGCAAGCGCCATCGGGCGTAGCAGGCTGGCTACGCTAGCGGGGGAGGAAAAGGGTTCCCGTCCAGAACAGGTCTCCGGACGACGGTGCACCTGGCCCCATGGTGGGCGCCAAATGTCGGGTGGTAGGTGCGACATATGCCAACGGGTGGCTTATCATTGTGGGTGCCAGTAAGACATCGCTGGTGCCTGGAAATGGGATGAGGCGAAGAGATGCACGCCGGCTGATCTTACCCAGGTTCGGGGCTCTCCGTGGAGATAACACCCCTAGTCCTGCTCTGCGGGGTCTCCGCATGATTACTAGATCAATACAAGTAGCTACAAGTGCTCCTTGAGCTGTTTAGCTAGAGGAAGAGGAAGGGCAAGCTAGCTCTCCTTTTCTCTCTATGTGGTGCGTGAAACTCTATCAGATCAACCCTTTGCATGGGTGTCCCGGGGGGTTTATATAGGCCTACCCCCTAGGGGTACAATGGTAATCCGGCTGGGCGCGGGTCCCAGCCGTTAGTGTCTATGCTCGCCGGCTTCTCCGCCGGCCATTGGGGCCCGCCGACTGATGGGTCCCGCCGGCAGCCGGCCCCGCCGCTTGGGGGCCTTGTCGGCGGCTGGTTACTGTTGCCTCGCCTCTGATGACGAGGGCTTTGTCGAGGTAAGCGTGGCTACAGTGCCGCCGCCTTGCGGGCTCTCACTGTAGCCTTACCTCGTCTTGTCTCCTTAATGAGGCACATGTTTCGAGGGAGGGAGGTAGCCGGCTATTGGGAGCCGGCCACGCCCCTGGCCGACTAGGGGAGGCCGGGCCGCCTTCAAGTGTCTCTCTGGCTAAAGGGGCCCGCCGCCCGCGGGCCGTACTGGCGCCTGTCGTGGGTGACATCGAGGCCAACATGGCTACAGTGCCGCGCCGGACGGGGGATGGTTGGCCCGTACGGCGCCCTATGGCCATGCCTGCTTCGGGATTCGGGGGTAGTGGGCTGTACTGCGGCCACGCCCTGTCTTATCACCGTTATGTGGATACAGTCTTGGTGGGTGCAGTCTTGGCCGGCTTCTGGGAGTCGGCTTTCTTCATGGCCGGCTTCGAGGAGTCGGTCCTCTTGGGGCTGGCTCCCTGGAGTCGGCCATCTCGTATCTTTTTTGGGGAAGGTTTCTGAGGCCGGGTCGCCTTCTGGTAGTCGGCCCTGGGGATAGCCGGCCGGGGGAAGGCGGCCCTATGCTTTGTATGCTTGAAGGCTCGAATGGCCTGATAATTTTTCGAAGAGCCAGGGGGAGTCGGTTAGGCTACCCGTGGCCATTTACTCCGACAAGACTGGTCCGGCCGCGCCGCAGAAGCAGAAGAGATGTCCCGCCGCGCCGCGAATGCAGCAGAGATGTCCTCCCATGCCATGGCGTCCTGGGAAAATGTCTCGTGGGCAGGCGAGGACTCTTACAGGCGCATGCATGCGATCCTCCATAGCCAGATGGATCAGATCTCCGGCTGGGCGAGGTTACAGGACGACATGAAAGCCTCTTTTGAACATGCTACCGACGTCATCCGGGAACTAAATGAGAGCAATGCAAAGTTCCTGGCCGAGCGTGACCTGCTGAGGGCGAACATCGTCGGAAGTGCGGAGCAGCAGGAGGAGACCACTGCCTTGTTGAAGAGGACCGGCGTCATCGTCGAGAAACTTATGGACGAGAATGCCATGCTGCGCATCAAGCGCAGAAGGCTGGTGGAGGAATCCGTGGACGCTCTCAAGCAGCATCTTGAGAACAAGAAAGAGCTCATCACCGCTCGCCGTGGAGACTAGTTCCCGCGGCCTGCAGCAATGCATCAAGAAAGTAGAGATCAGCGAGCCAGATCATTGTCTTCCTTCTTCTTTTGCCCTTGTGTATTTTGGGCGTTGCCACATGTGGTTTTGTTTAATTATGTTCCTAAATATGTAAGACAATTATAATCCACTGTCATCGTCCTTATATTCATCATGCTTGCTATAAGTCGCAGTCGATGCTATATATGTCCGTTGGATCTTACATCAACATCTGTGCAAAACTTTCTTTTTGGATTTTCATTTTTCTCTCTTAAATCTCAGTCCAGTAAGACATAGCCACGCCGTAGAACAGGGGCTCGGGGGCCATTAATGGAGACGTTGAGAGGGAGGTGCACGGTGGGTAGAGGTCAAAGGGATCTCCTCCCGATGAGCACGCGCGAGGGTCTGATCGCACACCTCCCGTACTCAAATAGCTACCCCGCACGGCACCTCCTAGCCAATAAAAAAAGGGACGCATGGCGGCACGTAATTGGTAAGTAGAACGCCCACGGTTTCAATAATACTTGTGTTTCCGATTTGTAACGTGACAGCACTTCTTCCAAAATGACTTTTTTGATTGTTAATGTGTGCGCCTTCGCAAATCGGACAAAAAAATTACCACAGCATGTTGGTGCCATGGCATGACACCATGCCAAGTTTCATGATTTTCAGGCGTGTTTTGGTTTTGCAGGAATTAAAAAACCAAGTTTCTCAACATTTCCGGCCAAGCCATGACGCCCAGATGTTTGAATTTCATACCCATTTCTTGCATGGGACCTACAAATTCACCCAAGGACACACATGTGATTTTTCAACCAACTTTGGTGCACTGGAGCATGTGCTTGTACTTCAAATTTTAATTATGCACATTAAATGCCCAGAAATGCAATTAATGTATAAAAAGGCCAAATGAACCCGCAATACTTCCAAAATTTAGAACGATACTTCTATTTGGTCTAATCTGCCTGTGTAAAAAAATTAAGGCGGGAGAAGGCAGTGTACGTATGTCATTTCGCACACGGAGGTGACACATTCCCTCTCGGAACCACGACCCTTCTTGAGAGAAGCTCCGGTTTGCAAGCCACTTACACCAAAGCTTGTCCCAATTCGGCCAAAAAAATTACCGCAGCATGTTGGTGCCATGTCATGACACCATGACAAGTTTCATGATTTTCAGGCGTGTTTTGGATTTACAGGAATTAAAAAACCAAGTTTCTCAATATTTCCGGCCGAGCCACGACGCCTAGATGTTTGAATTTCATTCCCATTTCTTGCATGGGACCAAAAAATTCACCCAAGGACACACATGTGATTTTTCAACCAACTTTGGTGCACTGGAGCATGTGCTTGTAGTCCAAATTTGAATTATGCACATTAAATGCCTAGAAATTCAATTAATGTATAAAAAAGGCCAAACGAACCCGGAATAATTCCAAAATTTAGCACGATACTTCTATTTGGTCTAATCTGCCTGTGTAAAAAAATTAAGGCATGAGAAGGCAGTGTACATATGTCGTTTCGCACACGGAGGTCACACGTTCCCTCTCGGAACCATGTGCCTTCTTGAGAGTAGCTCCGTTTTGCAACAAGGTTACACCAAAGCTTGTCTCAATTCGGCCAAAAAAATTACCGCAGCATGTTGGTGCCATGTCATGACACCATGCCAAGTTTCATGATTTTCAGGCGTGTTTTGGATTGACATGAATTAAAAAACCAAGTTTCTCAATCTTTCCGGCCGAGCCACGACGCCCAGATGTTTGAATTTCATTCCCATTTCTTGCATGGGACCTAGAAATTCACACAAGGACACACATGTGATTTTTCAACCAACTTTGGTGCACTGGAGCATGTGCTTGTAGTTCAAATTTGAATTATGTACATTAAATGCCCAAAAACTCAATTAATGCATAAAAATGCTAAACGAACCCGGAATAATTCCAAATTTAAACATGACACTCATATACTAGTTACATGTTCACTGTACGTAAATGTTCTAGCTATTCAAACACCATCCTTTCCCTCTGTAGCACCATTTTGTCTTTCAAATCATAATGAAAAAATCAGGTATACCACAAATAGTTTACTAGAAAGAATCGTGTGGGATGTGATATAAAATATCTTGGCGCACCATCTTGTTTGGCTTACGCAGGAAGCTTCGTCGTCTACAGTCCACCCCCCCCCCCCCCGCTTGAACCACACTTGCGCGCTAGTTTCTCGTGGCACCGAGCGAAATTTTTTTGCCACCGCGGAAATATCTATCTCCCCGCCCCCTCCCTCCCGCCAAAAGCCACATTTCCACTGTTCCTCCTTGCTTTCCAAGTTCAAACCTTCACTGCTGCTTACTGGCAGCTCAGCCTCCTCGCTGGCGACCCTTCTTCTTGCAGCATCGTCTCCTCGCCGGCTACCCTTCTTCTTGCAGCGCGCCTCCTCGCCGGCGACCATTCTTCTTGCAGCGCCGCCTCATTGATATGGTCAGGTAATTTGCACCCCACCCACACCATCCTCCTCCTTTCCCGTCCCACATGCCCCGACCGACGGCGCTACACCTTCCGCCGAAAACACTGTCCCCCTCCTCCAATTAAGCGTCGCCCACAACCATTTTGCACGCAATAATACATGGAGCTCAGTAGCATGCGGCCGCACGTGGGCACGAGGTCGCTATGGCTGCCATGCATGCCGACCACCAGATCTTGGAGGAGCACCTCGTCTTCGAGGCCACCGTCGACACCGCCACGCGGTTTTCTACTTTAAAATACAGTTCGTGCTATTTTCTCGAGGCCACCGCCAGTTCCTTCTAGTGATTTTTCCTCTGTAATGTTAATATGCAATCTGATGTTCAGTTAACAGTTTGGTCCTCTGAAATGTAATGTTCAGTTAACACTTTGGTCCAACAATTGCTACATTTCGTAGTACTGTTCTCAAGCATTCTTTGTTTCGTTAATTGTCTTATCTTCTAGTACATGTTTCTGTTATGCAATGTGGTGCTCAGTTAACTATTTTGGTTCATTTGGTCTTCTGTCCATTTAACTGTTTGGTTCAGTTCTGCAATTTGATTTTCGTTTGCTATGGGTACAATTTTGTATTGTTATGCATGCGAAATAAATCGAATTTGGCTGTACTCAATACATATTCTACTGATAGTATGGCAACTCTCAGTTAACCTGATCAAGATCTTCCTTATGTGTGTTGCAGGGAAACATTGGGAGACACTGCGGTTTACCATCAAGGTTTGTTCAAGCATGGTCCTTTGGCTAATAGCACATTATTGTGCAGTTGCAGGAATCATTCTAATATTTAGGTTTCTTACAATTTGGTCTTGCACATGTAGGTCCTGCTGTGAGAGGTTTAGACCCACCACTCGACTCATTTTTCATATGGGGAAATGAGATGTCCATGAATATGAGTCAAGTCAAGAAACTCGGAAAGATTGTTAGGATGAAGAAACTTGTGACGAATAACTGCAAGATCTTTGTTTGCACAATGAAGAAGACATCAGTCTACTATAGGATGGTACTATCTCTTTTACCTTGTTTCTACCCCTTGCACCATTTCAAAATTTATAACAGCAATTTATGCATCTCTTTGTTTTCAGTACTTTTCAAAGCAGTTCACCAATGATTACCTCTCAAACCACCTGCATGGTCAAGAGGCGAGGAAGGTATTCATTCAACACCCACGGTACAATATTGAAGTCTTGCTGAAGAGGACGAAGGTTGGGCGGGCAATTATCCATAGCCACTGGCCTAAATTTGCAAGGACATTCAACATCACTGAAGGCTCAATATTTGCCTTCCGCTTCTGCAGTTTCCCAGATGAGATTCATCTGTCTATTTACCGTGTATGATGCTACTTTCCAAAGGTTTTTGATGTTGCATGTGAAACTTGTTGCTGTTGTGTAATGGCATAACTGAGTGCCGAAGCTATCTGATGTAATTCGATTATGAAATCCTGGTTGCTGTTATACGAATATGAAATATCTGGTGTGTTTTATAAGAAATATCAATTTGATTAGTTCATGGATTATCAATAATAGGCTAATTACCGTGCTTATTGGGGTTTTCTATTGTAGACGGTTAGTCAGACAACATCATGGGCGATGAACTCAAACAACCCGCACGACTTCTAGAAAGTAAGCGTGATCGATCAACGACGGTGTGCGAACGGAAAAGAACACAAACAATCACGCACGGCTTCCGGCAAAGAACTATTTGCGTTAGGCCACCTAGCACAAACGTTTCCACACAAAAAACTGTGTGTGATATACATGCGAACGGAAATGATTTTCTGGGATTCACCGTGTGGGATGTACATACGAACGGAAACAATTGGGTTTCGATGCCCCGCCAGATCGCACACGAGCTCATTTTGCCCTAGCCTGTGTGCCAGGAGGGCCTATCCCCGATGGTTTCTGGGTCGTGTGGGAAGGACCCCCCTATCGCCCACATTCACTTGGCAACGGTTCCAAACGCCGTCGCGGAAAGGGGTTAAAAACTATTTGTACATCACGTCGTTGTACCAGTAAGGGCCTTTTCTTTTGGTGAACTCTCAACAGTGGGTGGCACTACAACCTCTTCGGACACTTGGGTCACAACAGCTTCTCTTTCGGTTTCCTGGGGTAGAATTGGCGGTGCAACTTGTTTGTGAGCCATGGGCTCTCCAGACATCTGTTCTTCTTGTTCTGGCTGTGAAGCCAAAGAACCAGGAGCATGATCAACCTCCATCTGGGTAGGGGCACCAGATGAGGTGGCTGAGGTGGTATTTCCTCGGTAAGCATTTTGCTCCCCTTCAACTTTATGATCCTCCTTGTTGGATCCGGAGGGCTCAACTTGCATATTCTTCAGAGGCGATGAAAATGCCTTCTCAACCTCAATCTCTTCATCAACTTTCTCTTCCGGGGCTTGCTCCTCGGGCAAGACATTTTCTTCGTCAGTCTTGTTCAGAAAGATATCCACCACATCGGGTTCTTGAGCAACTGTGGTAGGAATGATAAGTACCGCAGGCTCTGCTTGTTGCATGGTTTCTTCTGCTGTAGTGGAGCACTTGTGTCGTCAGGAGCATCAGTTGCTACAGTTTGAATACGGCGATCTTTTATAGCCTTCGGCTTGCTGGCTCTTGCCTTAGCTTTCTGACGCTTTTCTTCCTGTATTCTTCATCGAGCAAGATCTGCTTGACATTTAATCTCATCATTTCTTCGATCACAAAGCTGAGAAACATCCATCTTCAGCCTTGAGTGCCACTCAATCTTATTATTCCTCATAACAGTGAGGGCTTTGTTGACCTCAAGAATCTCGTTGTTCAGCTCCTTCCTTTCAGAATCAGTGCTGGTATCCTTCCTGATTTTCTCGAGGATTTTCTTGTCCTCGACAGCTTGGTTCAGTTCCTTGGTAATCTCTCCCGACTCAGTGAAGTGTTTTGCTACCAACTTGGTAACATCATCATGAAGATCCAAACTGCTTAGATCAGTGGGTTTTGCATCATAGGCAGCACTTTCAATAAGATCAATCATCAGGTCCAAGTAATACTTTAGTTCCTCTGTGGGAGTAGGAACACTTTACTTGGCTTTCTTAACTGAAGCAAAAGCTTTTTCTTTGGGCAATAGCTTTGTCTTCGCAGATGGGGCAGCAGAACCCGTTGGTTTCTCTGAGACTGGAACAGGTGCAAGCCTTGGTGCCATTCTCAACAGAGGTGAGAATTTTTCTGGTGAGGGAGTTTGATACGGCTTGTCCAGAAGAGCTCGTTGATCATACATTGGAATTTCCTCGGCAACATTATCATCAGAGGAATCATCAGATGAAGTAGAAGTTGCCTTCTTTGATTTTTTGGCAACTGATTTCTTTCTCGAAGCACGAGGGGAAACAGACTTCCTCTTCTTCTTTTCCTATTGGGTAGGAGCCCGTCCTTCTTCTCTTGCACATCTTGCCGAGTCAACTCAACATTTCTTTGTTCCACTTGATTTTTCTTCGCGACCTTGGCTTCACGCTTGGCCTTTGCTCTCTTTTCCCCTTCTTCGGGAAAAATAGCAATTGTTTCCAGTGAGTTAGCATGAGCATTTGCAGGAGGAGGAGGCCCGACTTTTTTCATCATCTGGACCGAGGCAGCCTTCAGCTATGCAGTAATTCCAGGGTGGAGTGAATGCGAACAGAATTAGATATTTCCTTCGGGCATTCTCATGATTGAACCACTTCTTCTCCCAGTGATGGCGAATCCTTTGCAAAATGTTATTTCTTTTGGTTGCTGTTTCAACTCTGGGTGGTGTTTTGTAAGTCTTGGGATCAGACATCTCAGCCGAGGTGTTCCTTTCTCTACCGCGACCACCCTTCTTGGCATTTCCATTAGATAACATGGTCTTTGAATTGGTGATTTGTTCATCCTCAGGCTGACTGTGAGCCGAGGGAATATCATCATCATCTTCTTCTTCTTCTTCTTCTTCTTCTTCTTCTTCTTTAGATTCAGATTCAGTTTCTTCTTCGGAATCTTTGGTGGCTTAGATGCTTTTCTTTCACCAGCCAACTTTACTCTTTCAGCCACATGCGGCAGCTGATGTATTTCTTCTTTAGACCCAGACTGCTCTTCCGAACTGTGAGCCATGACCACTCCTGAGAGAAAAACAACAATGTGAGGGAAAACAGGAAAGGGTCATAACATGCTCAGAAGCATTTTGACTAAAAACAACAAAAAATTTCGGAAGCAGCCAAGGAATACATGGTATATATTTGGAAGATATCATCGATAGAATTGCGGCACACCATAAGGCAGAGTAACAACTTATCTAATCTTTCAGAAAAAATACATGAACCCTAGATCTCAGATGACTGGTACGAGGGAAAACTACAAACCGTACAAGCCATGACTTAGAGAGCCATAAAGATCTACCGGAAGAAAATAAAGCAAGGGAAATTCGTGTCCGTAAGAACAATCCAAGAACAGAGGAATAGACTGTGCTAGCTCCAGATCTGTGCACCCTAACTTGGTAGCAGAGATCGACTACAGCAATGTGGAGAAAAACAAGTACCGCACTGGGATGACCAACAATGGCGAGGCTTCACCGGAGTTGAACGGCGAGGCGCGACGACTGCGCTGCTTCGAGCTCGGGCTCGGGCGGAGAGTGAGAGGGGGTTTGAGGATGAACTGAGAAAGAACAAATGAGGAACACGCCTAGAGGGGGGGTTTATATAGCCCGTAGGCAAAACCGCTTCCTCCGAAATCTACGACCAAAAAACATGGGACTTACCACATTCAATGAATGAGATCACGATTGTGAGATCATGGGCACGTGCCAACCATTTCCTGCGAAATTCTTGGAAACTGAACGGAAAGCTGAACGGTTTGAAGAAGGGCAAACACCAAAATAGATTAAATTTCAAAGTTGATTTCATTGGTGACCAAGAACATCGGATTGAGATCTTCTTCAGATCAACTTGCATCTTTATGACGAGGAAGAACAGAGGGAAAACATAGTCCAACACAAAATTCTCAGCCAAATGAAAGAAAACACAAAACTATGGAGCTCTAAGAGATTTTGTCGTTCGGACAGAACACGAACACAACGAACAAGAAGATAAGAAAGAAAACACAAAGAACCAGCACCAGCAATAGATCTCAGGGTAAAAGATGGATGATGAATATCCCTGAGATAACATCTGCAAGAGGGGGTTAGTTCTTTTTCGCAACACACACTTGCGTGGCCAACGAGGACCTTATTTTCTTCGTCTGAGCACCAGCATTCTTGCGGCGAGATCTGTGCTGTGCAGTTTTAGAGTAATCATATGAATAAGCATTGAAGTTATTTCCAAAGACATGAGTATAATGATTTGATTAGGTAGTCATGTATTCCTTCTCTCAAAGGTTTGACCGATACCCATTCGAGAATTTTGTTGTGCCATTCTGCGAATCATAATCATTTTCTCAAAGAAAATTACTCTGCATGTTCAAGTTAGCAATGACAGATAGATTTTCAATAATGCACTTCTTCACCCAGATTTCCTTCTTGGGCGAACCAGACCTGTAGTTAGTTCCAACATATCGAGTGAAAACCTTACCATTCTATTGTTTGAACAATTTGTATCTTGAGTCATCAGACTCATCAGAAATGGCAGGAATGGAAGAATCATATCCTGGTAGGATTGCAGGTTCGAGTGTCTTGATTTTAAAAAGAACCCAACTCATTCGAGGATATTGCTCGGGAGTCCAGTAAGTTCCATCAACGTTGAGTTTCCTTTCGAAACCCAATCCTTCCTTTCGAGGATTTTTGTGTAGTATAGACTTCTTGAGAACATCACATAGGGTTTGATGCCCTTTTAGACTTCTTAGTATTCCTGTCTCAAGGAAGTACTTTAGCCTGCAATTTTCATCAGCAATAGCAGCATATTCCTCGGAGGAGGGGTTAGAGTTATCATTTGTAACTGCTGTAATATTCTCGATAATAGCATTAGAAGTTTCAGCATGTGAATCAGCATTACTACACTCTATGCATTTTAAGCAAGGAGGATCAAAATCATCAGGAAGACGATTGGATTGCTCGACGAAGAGAGAAGCTTTTTCTTTTGTGATGAGGACATGAGTACATCAATACCATTGTTACACCCACAGCCCCTGCTGCTATACATACTGGACCAATTACTAGAGCTCGTGCACACCAATGAAATTATCAAGTACTTTCGTTTCTTGGTAATGATTCTAATGTTCATGAGAATACGAGGCTGCCTAAATTGGATACATTTGTCTTGCTTACAAATGAAGGGCCTAGCTTGGACAAGAGAGATGAACATTGGCGCAAGATTAAGCATGGAGATGATGGCATGCACAAGGCGAACAAGAACGGAGTTACAAGTGATGATTTCAGGACTTTGAAGCCACCATAATGAGTGCATGAAGCCTTGGACGAAATATACAAGATGCCAGTTCATAATTTTCGTCCAGAGGCTATTCTAGGTGCTGCGTCACCTTATTATTGGGCCAGGCCCATGTAATTTCGAAATACTTAAGTATAGGCTGTTTTTAGAGTCAGTATGTGTGGGGAAACAAGATGTAGGGTTCGGACCCCTCCTCCAAGGGCCACGAAATCCCCCCCCCCTCTTCCTCCGTATATACAGCCCTTAGGGCGTCGTTTAGACTTTGGGTTTTGTTTAGATTAAAATTTTGCCATAGCTGCAACTTCACGTACTTAGTTTGTGTTCAACGACCAGACCAAGGCGTCACAGAACCCCACCTTGATCAATAAAGCTTTCGTCTTATATTCACATATCCATATTGCAATCTTAGTTTCTTGCTTGTTCTTCGTTTGCTTGCAGGAAATAGACCTTCGTGGTCAGGTTGATCATGCTCCGGCGTGGTCAATAACCTCTCGGAGTTGGTTTAGCGATTGCTAAGGTGCGATGTCCTTGCATGTGCGTAGTCGGATCGTGAAAGTCTACTCCACCGAAACGATAATCAGCATCTCATCGAAAGACGGGACACCTTTGCCTCTATCAAGTGGTATTAGATTTCCAGGTTGCTCGGTGAGATTTTACAGTTTTTCATAGTTTAGATCAAGTCTGTTCTCCATACCTACAGTCCACGAAAAAGAAAAAAAATTAGGGTTAGTTCATCATATCCGAACCAATCTGAGCCTTTGCATAATCTTTTCTGTATTTGCTTTGTTGGATATGCGGTTGCATCGTCGTGTCTAGTTGCTGGTCTTAGCGTCTAGTCTTTTAGAGTTTCGAGTTCTATTCACGGGTATTCACGCCGCCGCCGCACCATCATCATCCGCTACCATATACCACCACCACACCATATTCATCGTCCGCTTCCATATACACCACCACACTAGATTCATCATCCGCTGCCATATACCACCACCACACCAGACACATCGCCGCCGCCAAATACCACCATATATCCGCCACAAATCCGAGTCATATATACCACGCCTCCAATCCGAGTCCACATATACCACCGCCTGTCCATCACCAATCCGAGTTCTTTTCATATTAGGTTTGTTTTCGAGATTCATCTAGTTTTCGTTTTGTGTTTCCTTGCCTGAGTAGGTTTCGAAAAAAAAAGTCTGGAGACCCCTGGGCAGTTTAGGCCAAAATTTCAGCGACCGAAAATATTTTTTCCCTGCCCTGTTTTTAGGTCCCAAAGGAGTGTTTTGAGACACTCGCCATCATAGTGATTTTTTGTCGCACTTTTTCGTCGTCGCTGCCCTAATTTCCGAAAAAATAGTCAAAAAATTTCGTGCCTATCCTGTTATCTTGACTTGGGAAGAGTTTTGAGACACTCGCCATTGTAGTGATTTTTTCGCAAAAAATAAATAAATATAAGAGGAGCACAAAAAAAAGAGCGCAAAAAAATTCAGAGTGTGCTTTTCCTTTGTTTACGTGCAGCGCCGTGATTTTGTTAGAGTTCTAGGCTCACGTCTCTAGCACGTTCTAGCCTAGGACCAGCACAGTACCATCATTGAGCATTTATTCAACTTTGCATCTCTGAATTGATTATTGCTGAGCCTTTTTGCTACCATATTATAAGTCTTCCCATCTCCACATACATCGACGCCGTGCGTTTGACTCTCCCTGGTAATTGCTCTATCCAAGCTTTAAGAGTTTTGACTACAAGCTGGGAAAGAACTGGTAAGAATTTGAGATTAGCTTGACGGATTTGTGACACCCCACCACTGCCATTTTCTAGTAGTCTGTAGGATCATCTTCTTGTGTGTTTCTATTGCTGCTAACAATGGCATGATCACAAGCCGACGGGACTGACTGGGAGAACATGACGAACAAAGAGTTGCGTGATAAGTTTCAGCAAATGATGAATGGACAGGAGGAAGATGTGCTAAACAGATTTGAAGAGGCCATGGAGAAGATAGATGGTATTGAGAAGGCGTTCAAAACAAAGCTCGCGCGTTTTCCACAACCACCGCCCGCTGCACCTGTCGCACCTCTACAACAACAACAACAACAACAACAACATCGCCTTCCAAATCAAGTGGGACGAGCACAGCGCGTTCCCCTTGAGCCTGGTCAAACTTCTGGTGCCGCTGTACCTACTGTTGATGCTTCTATAGCTCCTGCTGCTACTGCAGAGGTGGAGGACCATTACGAGGATGAGGTTGATCAAAATCAGAACTACGTGCAACCACCAGCACCACCAGCAATAGGTCGTCCTCATGCATATCATCGCAACGGTAGGGCTGCACCACTTGAGGTACGAGATCATGACCATCTTCCTAAACTAAAATTGAATATTCCACCATTTGAGGGTAGATATGTTCCTGATATATATCTTACTTGGGAGTTAGAAACTGAACAGCGATTTACATGTTTACGATATCCTGAGGAGAGACGTGTTCCTGCTGCTGTTTGTGCTTTCACTAGCTTTGCATGTGCTTGGTGGTCTCAACATTGTAGATTATATCCTATTCCAGCTACTTGGGATGCTTTGAAAACTGCTATGCGTACTCGTTGGGTTCCACCATATTATCAACGTGAATTACTTCAAAAATTGCAGCGTTTAAGACTAGGAAAAAATTCTGTAGAAGAATATTATCAGGAATTACAAACTGGCATGATTGGATGTGGTATTGTTGAGGAGAATGAAGCTATGCTTGCATGTTTTAGGGGTGGATTAAATAGAGAGATTCAGACCATTCTATAGTATAAGGAGTATAATAATATGACTCGTTTATTCCATCTTGCTTGTAAAGCTGAACGTGAAGTGTAGGATCGACAAGCATTGGCGCGAACTAACTTTTCTGCAGGTCGACCTTCATCATGGACACCACATGCATCCTCTACTTCCACTGCATCAGCACCTCCATCAGGTGCCAACTCCAGCCGTGATACAAGAAAGCAGGCACAACCACCACTATCTGCCAAGAGCACACCTGCTGGGCCTGCACAGAGCTCTTCTTCTTCCATGGCATCAATAGGGCACACAAGTGATATTATTTGTCGTCGTTGTAAGGGAAGAGGTCATTATGCGAGAGAATGCAAATCTCAACATGTGATTATTGCTATTGAGGATGGTGGGTATGAGTCCGCTAGTGAGTATGATGAGGAGACTTTGGCTCTTATTACACGTGACGAACATGGTTGAGATGATTCTGATCATGAGACGCAATACATGGCCCTGAAGACGCTGACAGGTATGAATGTTTAGTTGCTCAACGTGTTTTGAGTGTGCAGGTCACACAAGGTGAGCAAAATCAGAGGCATAATTTGTTCCATACAAAGGGAGTTGTGAAGGAACGTTCTGTTCGCGTCATCATAGATGGAGGGAGCTGCAACAACTTGGCTAGCATGGAGATGGTGGAGAAGCTATCTCTCACCACAAGACCACATCCACATCCTTACTACATCCAATGGTTCAACAACAGCGGCAAGGTTAAGGTAACACGTACTGTTCGTGTGCATTTTAGTATCTCTACATATGCTGATTATGTTGATTGTGATGTGGTACCCATGCAAGCTTGTTCGTTATTACTTGGTAGACCATGGCAATTTGATAAAAATTCTGTACACCATGGTAGAAACAATCAGTATACTCTTGTTCATAAGGATAAACATATTACTTTGCTAACTATGTCTCCTGATTCCAGTCTGAAAGATGATATTAATAGAGCTAATAAAGCAAAACAGGAGAAAAACAAGAGTGAAAATCAGATTGTGGCAAAAGAATTTGAGCAACAAATGAAGCCTAATAATAAACCATCTAGTGTTGCTTCTGAAATAAAATTGAAAAGTGCATGTTTACTTGCCACCAAATCTGATATTGATGATCTAGATTTCAGCAAATCTATTTGCTATGCTTTTGTGTGCAAAGAGGCATTACTTTCATTCGAGGACGTGCCTTCCTCTTTGCCTCCTGCTGTTACTAACATTTTGCAGGAGTTCGCTAACGTCTTTCCACAAGGCATGCCACCGAGATTACCACCTATTCGAGGGATTGAGCATCAGATTGACTTAATTCCCGGTGCTTCGCTACCCAATTGTGCACCATACCATACCAATCCAGAGGTGACGAAAGAGATTATGCGTCAAGTCCAGGAGCTGCTCGACAAAGGTTATATACGTGAATCCCTTAGTCCTTGTGCTGTTCCTATTATTCTAGCGCCAAAAAAGGATGGTACATCGCGTATGTGTGTTGATTGTAGAGGCATTAATAATATTACTATTCGTTATCGTCATCCTATTCCTAGGCTAGATGATATGCTTGATGAATTGAGTGGCTCTACAATATTCTCCAAAGTTGATTTGCGTAGTTGATACCATCAAATTCGTATGAAATTGGGAGATGAATGGAAAACGGCATTTAAAACTAAGTTTGGTTTATATGAGTGGTTAGTGATGCCTTTTGGGTTAACTAATGCACCTAGTACTTTCATGAGATTAATGAACGAAGTTTTACGTGCTTTCATCGGACGATTTGTAGTAGTCTATTTTGATGATATACTGATTTTTAGCAAATCTTTGGAGGAACATTTACGTGTTGTTTTTATTGCTTGACGTGATGCACGTTTGTTTGGTAACCTTGGGAAGTGCACCTTTTGCATCGACCGAGTATCTTTTCTTGGCTATGTTATTACTCCACAGGGAATTGAAGTTGATAAAGCCAAGATTGAAGCTATTGAGAGTTGGCCGCAACCTAAAATGGTCATACAAGTCAGGAGTTTCCTTGGCCTCGTTGGTTTCTATAGGCATTTTGTGAGAGATTCAGCACCATTGCTGCACCTCTCAACGAGCTTACAAAGAAGGATGTGCCTTTTGTTTGGTGTACCGCACAGGAAGAAGCCTTCACGGTATTGAAAGATAAGTTGACACATGCTCCTTTACTCCAACTTCCTAATTTTAATAAGACTTTTGAGCTTGAATGCGATGCCAGTGGAATTGGGTTAGGAGGTGTGTTATTACAAGATGGCAAACCTGCTGCATATTTGTCTGAAAAAATAAGTGGGCCTAGTCTGAATTATTCTACTTATGATAAAGAATTATATGCTCTTGTTCGGACTTTAGAGACATGGCAACATTATTTATGGCCCAAAGAATTTGTTATACATTCTGATCATGAATCCTTGAAACATATTAAAAGTCAAGCTAAACTGAATCGTAGACATGCTAAATGGGTTGAATTCATTGAGACTTTCCCTTATGCCATTAAACACAAGAAGGGTAAAGAAAATGTTATTGCTGATGCATTGTGTCGTCGCTATACTATGCTTTCACAACTTGACTTCAAAATATTTGGTTTGGAGACCATCAAAGATCAATATGTGCATGATGTTGATTTTAAAGATGTAATGCAGAATTGTAAAGAAGGAAGAACATGGAACAAGTTCGTCGTTAATGATGGATTTGTGTTTTATGCTAACAAGCTATGCATTCCAGCTAGCTCCGTTCGTCTTTTGTTGTTGCGGGAGGCGCATGGAGGAGGATTAATGGGACGCTTTGGCATGAAGAAGACAGAGGACGTACTTGCTACAAATTTCTTTTGGCCAAAGATGAGACGGGATGTTGAGCCTTTTGTTGCTCGCTGCACTACATGTCAAAAAGCTAAGTCATGACTCAATCCTCATGGTTTATATATGCCTTTGCCTGTACCTAGTGTTCCTTGGGAGGATATATCTATGTACTTTTTTTTAGGTTTACCTCGAACAAAGAAGGGGAGGGATAGCATATTTGTTGTCGTGGATAGGTTCTCGAAAATGGCACACTTTATACCATGTCATAAAAGCGATGATGCTATTAATGTTGCTGATTTGTTCTTTCGTGAAATTATTCGCTTGCATGGTGTGCCAAATACCATTGTTTCAGATCATGATACTAAATTTATTAGCCACTTTTGGAGATGTTTATGGGCTACGTTGGGGACTAAACCGATTTTTAGTACTACTTGTCACCCCCAAACTGATGGACAAACTGAAGTAGTGAATAGAACTTTGTCTACTATGCTTAGGGCTGTTTTGAAGAATAATAAGAAAATGTGGGAAGAATGCTTGCCTCGTATTGAATTTGCTTATAATCGTTCATTGCATTCTACTACTAAGATGTGCCCTTTTGAAATTGTGTATGGTTTCCTACCTCGTGCACCTATTGATTTGTTACCTCTTCCATCTTCGGAGAAGGTTAATTTTGATGCTAAACAACGTGCTGAATTGATTTTAAAAATGCATGAGTTAACTAAGGAAAACATTGAGCATATGAATGCTAAATATAAACTTGCTGGAGATAAGGGTAGAAAACATGTTGTGTTTGCACCTGGAGATCTTGTTTGGTTACATTTGCGTAAGGATAGATTCCCTGATTTGCGCAAATCAAAGCTAATGCCAGGTGCTGATGGTCCTTTTAAGGTATTAGAGAAAATAAATGATAATGCATATAAACTTGAGCTGCCTGCATGCTTTGGGGTTAGTCCCACTTTTAACATTGCAGATTTGAAGCCTTATTTGGGTGAGGAAGATGAGCTTCCGTCGAGGATGACTTCATTTCAAGAAGGGGAGGATGATGAGGACATCAATACCATTGTTACACCCACAGCCCCTGCTGCTATACATCCTGGACCAATTACTAGAGCTCGTGCATGCCAATTAAATTATCAGGTACTTTCGTTTCTTGGTAATGATTCTAATGTTCATGAGAATATGAGGCTACCTAAATTGGATACATTTGTCTTGCTTACAAATTAAGGGCCTAGCTTGGACAAGAGGGATGAACATTGGCACAAGATTAAGCATGGAGATGATGGCATGCGCAAGGGGAACAAGAACGGAGTTACAAGTGATGATTTCAGGACTTTGAAGCCACCATAATGAGTGCATGAAGCCTTGGCCGAAATATACAAGATGCCACTTCATAAATTTCGTCCAAAGGCTATTCTAGGTGTTGCGTCACCTTATTATTGGGCCAGGCCCATGTAATTTCGAAATACTTAAGTATAGGCTGTTTTTAGAGTCCGTATGTGTGGGGAAACAAGATTTAGGGTTGGTTTCGGACCCCTCCTCCAAGGGCCATGAAATCCCCCCCTCTTCCTCATATATGCAACCCTTAGGGCATCGTTTAGACTTTGGGTTTTGTTTAGATTAAAAGTTCGCCATAGCTGCAACTTCGCGTACTTCGTTTGTGTTCAACGACCAGACCAAGGCGTCACAGAACCCCACCTTGATCAATAAAGCTTTCATCTTATATTCGCATATCCAGCTTGCAATCTTAGTTTCTTGCTTGTTCTTCGTTTGCTTGTAGGAAATAGACCTTCGTGGTCAGGTTGATCGTGCTCCGGCATGGTCAATAACCTCTCGGAGTTGGTTTAGCGATTGCTAAGGCGCGCCGTCCTCGCACGTTCGTAGTCGGATCGTGAAAGTCTACTCCACCGAAATGATAAGCACCATCTCATCGAAAGATGGGACACCTTTGCCTCTATCATTTTGTCAACTCGTTGTGAGACTCTTTCAGTGACACGAGTTCTTGATCTGTAAGGGAATCATATCGATTGGTAAGATCATCAATAGTTGAAGAAAAAGTATCCTGCTCTTCGATCCACTTTTGATTCTTCTCCATATCTTCGACCAGCAATCCTTCGTTTTTCCTAAGATTTCTCTCAAGCATTTAAAGTTCATCTTGTTGAGATTTAGCTTAACAAGTTTAGCATAGGCAATGTATTCAGGAGAATATCCATTCATGGATTTTTGATGTTTTGTTGATACCTGATCCTTAGATGATTTTTCCATGAGACAGAATGCAATTGGTTCATCATCACTTGACGCATCATCATCAGTATCGAAATCGAATGAGTTGTCCGATGATTCATTGTCAATGAAGGCATTGCTCCTTCCTATTCTTCTTTGATGCTCTTCATCATCGGAGTCAGATGAATCATCTTCGGAATCCACTCTCATTTCAATATACTCTGTTCAGCTGAGAGGTCTTCTTCATGTTGGATTCGATGGTAGCTTTGGCTTGGGCGTCAGTGACTGATCTCATAGAACAGGATGATGGAGATTCATTCTTCTTCAGGAGCTTAGTACGACGATCCATTCGAGTGAATCCATTGCAGTAAAGATATTTCCATTGGTTGCTTGGTTTTTCCCAGCAGGGGCAATCGGCTATGAGGTAACCTTGAAGCACTTCATTTCTTTCGGAGGTAAACTTCTTGAAGATTCAGGCACATCAAATTTTTCATCATTTGTGAGGCATAGATTTTGTCTTATGTGATCACTTAGCCTTGCTGTGAGCATTTCAAGTTCTCTTGTGATGGTATATTGATTTTCGACATCTTCTTCTTCCTGTGAGCTACCATAGTGAGAAAGAATTTCTCTTCACCTTCTGAAGAAGATTCTTGATCTACATTTTCAAGCTCCATCTTTTCTTCTTGAAGGGACAACAATGTCACGACCTCAACATAATGAAGTTGTTCGTAGTCTAGTATTTGCTTGATTTCAGCTACGATGGGGTCAAAGGTTCCATCAAGAGCACTTAGAAGCTTGTTGACCACATATCGGTGATATCAGTTACTCCTCGCTAATGAAGCCTTTCGACAATGTTTGTCAATCGATCAGTGAGTTCCATAGCACTTTCCTTTCGCAAACTTCTGCAACCAATAAACATGGCATGAAGCATTTGAGTGTGGCGATCCGTTCTGGCAATGAACTCTTCATGAGCATTTTTGATGGCATCGCAGAGTTGCTTTGCAGTGTTGAGCTTTTGGAATCGAAGGAGAATGTCTTTGAACAAACCGCAACAGATGATATCTTTTGCATGAGCATCCAACTGCAGATTTGCTTTGTCATCAGGGGTCAGATCATTCTGTTCCTGAATGGTATATCCATTTTCCACAATGTGCCACAGATCAAAGTTGATAGCTTGAATTCTTATTCTCATTCTTTCCTTCCAGTAGAGATAATCATTTCCATCAAATATAGGAAATCTTTCAGAGTGCAAGGATCTACCTGCATACAACATACTCAAAACTCCAAGGACGTTAGACCTTTAATAAATAGAGACATGGAGTACCAACTCTGATACCAATTGTTAGGACCGAGAGTATATCGACCAGAGGGGGTGAATGGGAGATTCAAAATTTCTTTAGATGTTTTGAACTGATCCCAATCACAGCAGCGGAATAATGTAAAGGATGAAATGAACTAAATCAATCTTTGTCTTCAGAAGCATATTCCTTGATGAAAGAAGTAATAATAGTGTGAGCTTGGGAAATCACAGGTTTAACTATGATGAGAGTAATGCAACAGGCAAACAGATGCAGTAGTACGAGACAAAACATAATGCGGGTGACGAGAGATATGCAAGATGGTTAACCGAGGTGAAATGATGATGTCTAAACAGAGTGAAGGAAATACAACGGAATGAGATACGAAGATTAATTCATGTGAATGACAACAAGGATGAAAGAGGAAGTAAAACTATGATAGAGGATAATGATCAGATACACTATGGACACATAGCACAAATGTAAACTTCTGAAGGAAATGCAATAAAGTAGATAGAACCAGTGGTGCTCGAAGGCGACAGAGATATTTGGTAGACTAGTTCACCCTTCTGCCAAAGGGCTACATCTGGTTGGAGGGGTTGTGACTTAACACGGAAGATAAACTCTCTTCACCCTATTCTCCTTCAACTCGAAGCTGACCAGACTCTAATTGATTTCACTCGTGGTAGATCCTTGTCGGCGATCTCCAAACCTTCAGTCGACCATCGCGAACCACATTCACTCTTGGTTGCTGAAGATCTAGCTCAGTGAAGACAACAACTCTTCAACACTCGAGCGGAAACCTATCCGTCTAGAGAGTGTGCAGCTCTCAAGAGTAACAGGTACAAGAACTCTAACTCAGAACTACTGTGTGGGCTCTTGATTTTCTCTCGGTAGATCTTAAACTCAAATCACTCAGAGAGGGGTTGCTCAAATCAATATTCTTAGAAATCTCAAGCGGAGCAGCCGACGAACAAAGTTGTAGCAGGGTCGGTATTTATAGCTGCAGCCTTCCCCGATGGGAAAAGACCAAATTGGACATCGAAAGCAGCCAATGGCCGAAAGACACGATAACAACGGTCATTTTTTAGCACAATGGTAACATTACTTGCGGAGTAAGTGATGCTAACTCACCGGTCAGAGACAAACCTCTCGCAGCGAAGAAGATCACGGTCTCTTGCTGGCAAGGATTTGCTCTGAACACAAAGAGATTTCTCTCGCAACTTTCATAGGTTTTGGCTAAGCATCATAGTGGATCTAAGATTCGAGAACCTATACCCCTCTTAATTGTACGGAGGTCCTATGACTCAAATAAATGAAAGAAAAACAACAAACTGAATACTACGTCTTCAATTTGTCTACGACTTCCATTCGCTGCAGTTAATTTATTCGGATGACCTCACCGAAACATATGCTTCGCTTCAGCAGTAAATGTTCGAGGGGTTAATTCTTTCACATCATTCTTCTTGTCTATATGATTTCAACAAATATAGCTCGTTCTTCTCTACAACGCAAATATACTTCGATGAAGTTCCTCGAATTTTGCATCGGAGGCATCATTCTCTTTGGTTCTGTATGGACTATTTCTCTCTGTATGCACTAGCAAACAAATTAGTCCATACCTATTTCTGTCAACAATCTCCAAAACACAAGGTAGTCAGATATTGCACCAACACCATGGCAGTGGGTTCCATAAGGAAACTAAGGCATATTAAGGCCTCCTTTTAATAGAGAACCAGAACAAAGCATTAACACATAGTGAATACATGTAATCGTCAAATTATGGTAGTCACCAGAAAGAATCCCACTTGTTGTCACTTTGGGGTATGCGGATCATCAAACGTAATAAGTGCACATAACTTGCAAGATCGGATCAAGAACATAGATATAATGGTAGAAACATAAACGGTTCAGATCTGAAATCATGGCACTCGGGCCCTAGTGACAAGCATTATGCATAGCAAAGTCATAGCCCTAACAAAACTAACTCGGTTACATGATGAATCTCATCCAACCCATCATCGTCCAACAAGCCTACGAAGGAATTACTCACTCTCCGCGGTGAGCATCATGAATTGGTGATGGAGGATGGATGATGATGACGAAGACGAAAGATCCCCCTCTCCGGAGCCCCGAACGGACTCCAGATCTGGCCTCCCGATGAAGAACAGGAGGTGGTGGCAGCTCCGTATCATAAAACGCGATGAAACTTCCTCCCCTATTTTTTTCTCAGAAAATAGGAATTTATAGGACCGATATTAAGGTCAGCGGTGCCTCGTGGGCCCCACTACCCACCAGGGTGCGCTAGAGGGGGGATGACGTGCCCTGGTGCCTAGTGGGCAGCTGGACCCCCCTCTAGTGGGTCTTGGTTCCAGTATTTTTCTTTTATTCCAAAATATTTCTCCAAAAAGTTTTGTCCAATTCCGAGAACTTTTATTTATGCACAAAAAACAACACCATGGTAGTTCTGCTGAAAACAGCGCCAGTCCGGGTTAGTTTCATTCAAATCATGCAAATTAGAGTCCAAAACAAGAGCAAAAGCGTTAGGAAAAGTAGATATGACGAAGACGTATCACTACCTTATATGTGTTGCAGGGAAACAATGGGAAGCACTGAGGTTTACAATCGAGGTTTGCACATGCATGGTCCTTTGTCTAATAGCACATTATTGTGCAATTGCAGGAACCATTATAATATTTAGGTTTTTAACAATTTGTTCTTGCACATGTAGGTCCTGCTGTCAGAGGTTTTGACCCACTATTCGCCCTTTTTTGCATATGGGGAAAAGAGTTATCCATGAATATCAGTCAAGTCAAGAAACTCAGAAAGATTGTTAGGATAAAGAAACTAGCAACGAAAAACAACAAGATATTTGCCTGCACAATGAAGAAGACATCAGTGCACTACAGGATGGTACTAACTATTATACCTTGTATTTTTAATTCCTTTGCGCCATTTCCAAATTTAGAGAAGATATATTGTGTGCTTAATATGAAATGTCAATTTGTTCAATAAATGGATTATTAATAATAGGACAATTAGCCTGCTTATTGGGTTTTCTATTGCAAATGGTTATTAAGAAAACACTGTGGGCAATGACCTCAGACAACCCACACAGTTTCTAGGAAGAAAATGTGTTGGATCAATGAACAATCACACACGACTTCCTCTTGAAAACTATTAGCGTCAGGCCACCTTGCGCAATCGTTTCCACATAAAAAGTGTGTGTGATGGACAGCCTATGCCACACAGTTTCTTATACGCACCGTGCATGATGCAGTCAACAATGCAAACGATAAAATTATTAATATCGTCTAGAATGGCAACGCTATCATAGACGATTTGATGGGGGAAATTGTGTGTGATGTACGTGCGAACGGAAACGTTTGTCTGGGATTCATCGTGTGGGATGTACATACGAATGGAAACGTTCTTCTTGGATTGACTGTGTGGGATGTACATACAAATGGAATAGTATTCCTTGGATTGACTGTGTGGGGATGTACATATGAAGGGAAACGTTTCTCTGGGATTCACTATGTGGGATGTACTTACGAACGGAAACAATTGGGCATGTATAATTGTATATGCGGTGGCTAGCCCGATCACACATGAGCTCATTTTGCGCAGCGTGTGTGACCGGAGGGCCTATCCCCAACGGTTTCTAGGTCGTGTGGGAATGACCTCCCCTATAGAAGCTCATTGTACTAGTGGGATCATTTTCATCGACCAAGGAAGGAAGGAACAAAATCTAAAAGCTCAGAACAAGGAAAATCAAAGCATCCAAATGGGGTTGTGCGTCAACACTCGCCAAGCTAGGTATTACTAATGATTTCAATTTGCTTTGTCATAATGCCAAGTTGCATCATTTTGTTTATTAGGGATGTGAGACATATAAACACGTGATGTTGAGTTTCTTAGCACTCTCTCGCATAATGTTGCTTTGGTGCTAAATGCGTGTGAGGAGGAGAGGACCACTTTCCGTCTCCTGGACCAAGATTTCAACATCACTCTCGCTGAGTGGTGTAATTACTTTGGCTTCACCAAAAATGATGATGATCTTAGATATGTTATGATTTCACTAACTCGCACCCAAGGCAATCCTTTTAATGTATGAGTCGTCATGGCTCAAGGCAAAGAGCTAGTTGCACTGAAAGTCCTGCTATACGCTATTTCTATTATGTTATCACTCACTCGTTGCAGGCACGGGGAGAAGTTTCTAAGGAGAATGATGAGAACATGCTAGTTCTAGGAGAAGCAGCAAACCTTGATGTCGGTTATTTGCCCAACTTAGGGGCAATACTTTTGCTAACCTCACGCATCAAGTAAATCACGCACAAAGATATATCATGTATGGAGGAGTGATCACCATGTTTCCCAATTCCTTGGTCTCAACTGCAATCACCCTCGGCCAATTGTTGGTAACACCCTTGTTAATATTCGTGTTCTTACTAGCGCTGGAATGGTAGTAGTTCAGAATGGCCGTCATTGCGTTAGAATTGCTGGAGTGGCATACTTGTTGCCCACTCTTATGCCTAACTGCTTTTCCATAGAGCATGGACAATTGCATTATGTTGCGCGGGAAGGAGATGCAACCTTTGACCTAGAAGAGCCAGAACCAGAATAAGTAGATGAAGAAGATCTCGCCACCGACGAAGAAGAGGAGCAACCCCAAGAGCAGATACAATAAGGAGACTACACCATCTATGTGAACCTCAACAACCTCCAGGGCTCTATCCAAGATATGAGCAACCTCTTGAGTCTCTTTGAGGCACGTTCACCTACATGAACATGAACTTCTCTAACTGGAGCCCAAGGATGGGCTCCTAACCAACCGCCACAATGATCCAGCTGGTTTGGGCTTCCAAAAGCTTAAGCTCGGGGAAGGCCATCACCACTTCTACATCAAGATGTGTCGGTATTAGTTGAATAATTTGTAATGAGGTTGTCTTAAGCTCGAGGAGCTTCCAAACACTCATGTCGGTTTGTTCCAATACTTTGCTATTTTTTCTTTGCGATTTTTCATTTGCAAGTTAGTTTTCAAAAACCCAAAAACCAAAAAGAAAAGAATAAGCTTTGCTTTGCTCTTGCTCTTTATTTTCCCCCTTGGAGTTCATTTGCATTTTGTTTTCAAGGGAGTTGATCTACGTGGGATAATGAGGAATGCAAGAGTAAGGAAGAGAAGTGGGTAAATTCGCAACCGTGAAGGTATGTCCTGCGACTCCCGTCTTTTGCACTTGAAATACTTAGAGTAGATGTAGTAGTAGTAAGTGTGATATGCGGAAATGGGAGTAAGTCTTGGTAATTAAGACAAAGGTTTTATTCAAGTAGCTGAAATAGTTTTGTAGCCTTTGTTTTGTTTAGTTTAGACAACTAAGATTTGTCATGGGACTGTTTTTAAATGAAATGATCTTAACTAAGAATAATCATGCATAAGAGAAAGTCTTCAAAGACTTGGGACTTGAGAAAATTGTAGTGGAAATGATGTTTGAAATGCTCAACCCCATGTTGCAAATTTTAATAGACTTAATAGCACTTGTGGATTAAATTTTCTAGAGGAACTTAGTTGAAGGGAGAATGAGATTAGGCCAAAAAATCATCTTGTATCTCCTAGATTGATGTAGGGTGGAACCCTAGATGGCCGATCTTTCACGAAAGGAGCGGATCCCTACGAAGAACGCGATGAACACGAGGGGAAACACGAGGGGAACACGAGAGAAATCACTCAACCAACAAGAATAGATCAACATGCTCTAGATCGATGAACACAAAGGTAAGATACAAGATCCAAGTCCAACAAAGGACGATACAAAGGGTAACCGGTTCTTCTTCGTAAGGAGGTCTTGATGGGGGCCACCCAAGAGGGGGTCTTGAATCCAAGGTGATCTTCTCCGTAGAGGGGTCGGGGTCTCTCTCGTGGAGTAGATCCGTAATGGATGAGCAATGTTCTATCTCACATATGAGCTAAACCAATGCTAACCCTAAAACGTAGGTGGAGGGGGAGTATATATAGTATAAGGGGCGAAGGGGTACATGGGCTTTCGGCCCAGATACACTGCACGCAGGCAAGAGGGGCCGGATGTCCGGGCGACGGGCCGGATGTCCGGGCTTTCTCGAGACGCCGGATGTCCGGGCGATGGGGCCGGATGTTCGGGCTGGCAGGGTCCAGCTTCTGTGATGGGGCGCCGGATTTCCGGGAGCTGGGCCGGATGTCCGGTGGCTCGCGACGGACCAGATGTCCAAGCTTGGGGGCCGGATGTCCGGGCTGACTTGGCCGACTCTGGTGCTCTCTGGATAGCCGATGCCGGATTTCCGGGGCAGGGGCCGGATGTCCGGGACATGTCCGGATGTCCGGCTGCTGTAGCAGGTGGCTCTTCTTCCTTCTCCTTCCTTCGCTCTCGCGCACACTTGGCCTTGGTCCTTGGGCTCTCCATGGTCTACACGGGTGTACCTGAGTATGCACAAGGTCCGCGCTTGAAGTAGCATCCATGTCTTACATGCGGAAAGGGAAGATTCAGAAAGGAGCGAATTCACCTTAGCTCCAATGGCGTAGGCTCGAGTGTACATGGGGATGATCGTCGGATGCTCCGCATCATCTCCCCTCCCTTGGGAAAGATTCGACCTCAGATCGAAAACATCATCACCATGGAAACGGTTGTCGTGGACGGGCTTGTAGTTGGACCAAGTGGAAAACATGGCACAATCCAAGTACTCCAAGGTGTGTCCAGAGTGGTACACATCCAAAAAGAGCAAACACAAACAACACTTGGAAATACAATGGTTAGTGCACACAAAGTGTCCATCATGTAAGAATGAGTCTGTGAGGCAAGATTGTTCATGACAAAGCACATGAAGCTTAGCAAGATGATATGGAATGAGATGTACAACATTCATGGGAGCAAAAGCATTCATTGTGCACACAAATGTGGTGTCAATGTGATCAATGCAACCACGGTGCAAAATGATGTCATAGTGAGACGGTTTATCAATAGCATGAATATGGCAATGGATGCTCAATATGAATAAGTTATCATGCAATTGATGGGAGGCAATATGATCATGATGTATGAATATTCCATCAAGAAAGATCACAACAAATTTGCTAAGAAAATGCACAAGCTCATATATCATGGATGACATGGGAATAGGTGCAACAACACAAGCATAATGTGTGTTAATCCATGCATAGGGTGCAAACTTGTGGTGAGTATGATATGTCCATCGAGCATGACATGTATGAGCACAATCAACAAATATGAAGATGGGGGTGCAATGTGTCAAAGGAGTGTTGATGTACCAATGCTCGATGTCGTGGCATGAGTGGAGGTTCGAAGGTGCATCCAATAAGTCCGAGCGCTCCTCAATGTGAAGGTCCATAGAGTCGATCTCCAATGTCGGTCCTCCATCCAATAGATGTATCGTGTAGACGATAAGAAGGAAACAACAATGAAAGAATGACCCGTCCAATATGCATATATGAGGATGGCTCAAAGGGAAGGAGGTCACCTTTAGGAGTTTCTCAAGGATGATGGAGTTGCACATCTTGTATGCCTTCACATAACCAATATGTCTCGTGATGGTACCTCCTTTTAAATCCTTCAAAATGAAAGAACATGACAAACACTCGGAAAAACAAATGAGGTTAGCGTAAATGCAAAACCTATCATTCGAGTGGTAAGATACCCAACAAGTGTATGCATCATGCTCATCATAAGAAACGACAAGGGAGCATTTCATAGTATGAAGGCATATGATGCGAGAAAAACCAAATACAATAGGCTCAATCAACCAAGCATGCATCACAAGTGAAGTGTCAAAGTCTCCGAGATCATTAAGCATAGAGGCAACTATTGGAGGCAAGCGACAATAAACAAGATATATCATGTGAGAGGCATGAGCATATATGTCATCAACCCAAGAAAGCGAGTAATGGAACATGGGTGATGCAACCAAGCAAGTAATCATAGCGATCAAGTGGTGTGAGCTAGTAGTGCGAAGATGCAACATACTAGAGATAATCATGGCAATCATGTCATGTGTGCAAATAGTGTGCATGAATAATTCACATGACATAGCACAAGCATGAAAGCAAGATATGAAGAAGGTATCATCATTGTATTGGCAAGAAGTCCTATGTAAATAGCAATGGAACATCATGACTCTCCCAACACAAGAATCAACAATAGCATGAGGCACATGATAAACATGGCAATAGCAACAAGGATCTCCACCAAGCATGCAAATACACATATGAGTAGCAACATGGTGAATCATGGGTAGATGCAAGCAAGGGTCACAATTGCATGGCAAAGTCATGTAAAGAGGAATAACATGCAAAGTGAACAAGATGCAATGGGCATAAAGTAACAAGTGATATAGAGCCCATAGCCTTGTGAGAGCCAAGTAGAAGAGATGCGCGTAGGCCGTGCGTGAAGGGAATGGTGGTAAGGATAGTCCACGGGATCCCAAGTCATCGTTGCTCTCAAGAGCTCGTTTCATCAACTCATGGGATTGTGAGGTTGACGAGTGTTCATAAGTACCTACACAAAACAAAGACAAAGGGAAAATTGTGTGTGCGTGGTAGATGTACACATCATCCATCATGATGCATACGTGCTTGTGTTGGTTAGCACAAAATATCCAATGCTCAAATAAATGAGATGCGTGGTATAGAAACATGTCATCCATCATGATAGGTTTGGTGTTATGTATAGCATAATGGAGACTCAAAGGATGTAATGCATCCTGGGAAATATGTATAGCATTGTTATTCATGGAATGCATATGGTGCAAACAATTATGGGAATCATGCAAAGTATGGAATGCATCAAAATCTCCTAATATGTATGAGGAAACTATGGGGGTCTCCTCATGAGCATGAGTAGAAACATCACATGGAGAATATGGACAACATTCAAAACAATGCATATTTGGAGCAATGTGATCATGGCATGGCATAGTAGAGGAATTGCGCAAATCATGTAAAGGGAGCATGGCAATATCATCGCATGAAAAACAAAAGCCAATGACCATCATCTCGTCATCTATGCCATAAGTGCAAATGGGATTTATGTTAATGGGGCATGCATAGTTACTATGTTGAGATTGAAATGATGTAATATGGGATATCTCACTGATAGCATATGACAAGTTCAATGGATTGTCAAACATGAAGTGACCAATAGAATGTTCACATGATATCCTATGGAGCATAGCATCACAACTAGGCAACTCAACATGCTCATCATCATATTCATCATAAATTGGTAAGTCATGACATGAAGAAGTCGCACTAGCATGAAGCATGGGAATAGGTGGATCAACATCATGCAAGCAATCATTGGTAATATAGTCCACTAATGGGACAAGAGAAGCATTGTCACCTATGTTACCTTTGGAGCATCGCTCATGTGTTGTAGGTGAGGTGTCAAAGATCCCCTCGTTGTCATCTTCATCTTGATGGAACCATGTGAGGGGTGCATCATTGTCCACCATGGCCATCGTCGTCTCCATTGGAGGTATGGACTCGTCGAGGATAAGCATGTCGTCATGTCGGAGACCTAGCACCAAAGAAGAAAACACACTAGGAGTAGAGGTTAAGTCATTAAAAATCATAGTGGCCTCACGTGCAATGTCAACTACCTCACTCACTAAGTGTTGTGGCTCACTCACTCCCGGTAAGATGCTCTCACTCATATGGTTGGTGGAGTCAGTCAAATGGCACTCAACCTCACATAGGATGTGTGGCATGCTCTCATGTGTGGGGCAAGTGGTGGTCACACTCCTCCTCTCATAGGAAATGCACTCAATGTCACATATGGTGGAGTCACTCATATCACTCATGGGTTGGTGGCTCTCCTCACATGGCAATTCGGTCATCTCATGATATGTGGGTGTCGGAGAGATGTTGGTGCAAATGTCTCCATGCTCAACTCCTATCGCCGCCTTGGTTGAAGGGATAGTCCCACGCTCAACCTTCTTGTTGCCATCTTGTTGTTGGAGGCCCATATGATGTGGCACCTCGTAGCTCGTCTCCATGACCGAAGGGAATTTCCCATGCTCGGCCATCTTCCTTGAGGGGCTTCCGAAGATGGAAGTGTCGCCCTCGCTCGTAGGTGGTCGCCTTGTTGTTGAAGATGTTGATGTAGGCGAACTCATGGGAAGTTGGCGAAGATGCCTTCATAGCACTTGGCGAAGATGCCGAAGTGGTTGTTGTAGCCGTAGCTCCGTCTTGGTGGTGCTCGTCTCGCGGTCTTCTCTTTTGCTCATGAAGCCTGGACTTGTACGTTTGCGCTTGTGGAGCATCTTCATGTTGATGGTGTCGTTGTCGCACTTGAGCTCGTAGTAGATGTCATTCGTCGTCGTTGTGCACATGATGCTTGGAGGTGTCTTGCCCTTCATGACGATGTTGGCGATGGTCGCCATGGAGATGTGGACGTGGACGACTTGCGCTTGCATCTTGTTTGCGCTCCGAAGATGATGGGGGGAAACACGAGGGAAACACGAGAGAAATCACTCAACCAACAAGAATAGATCACACATGCGCTAGATCGATGAACACAAAGGTAAGATACAAGATCCAAGTCCAACAAAGGATGATACAAAGGGTAACCGGTTCTTCTCCGTAAGGAGGTCTTGATGGGGGCCACCCAAGAGGGGGTCTTGAATCCAAGGTGATATTCTCCGTAGAGGGGCCGCGGTCTCTCTTGTGGAGTAGATCCGTAATGGATGAGCAATGCTCTATCTCACATATGAGCTAAACCAATGCTAACCCTAAACGTAGGTGGAGGGGGAGTATATATAGTCTAAGGGGCGAAGGGGTACATGGGCTTTCGTCCCGGATACACTGCACGCAGGCAGGAGGGGCCGGATGTCTGGGTGCTGGGGCCGGATGTCCGGGCTGGCAGGGTCCAGCCTCTGTGATGGGGCGCCGGATTTCCGGGAGCTGGGCCGGATGACCGGCGGCTCACGACGGACCGGATGTCCGAGCCTGGGGGCCGGATGTCCGGGCTGACTTGGCCGACTCTGGTGCTCTCTGGATAGCCGATGCCGGATTTCCGGGGCTGGGGCCGGATGTCCGGGACATGTCCGGATGTCCGGCTGCTGTAGCAGCTGGCTCTTCTTCCTTCTCCTTCCTTCGCTCTCGCGCACACTTGGCCTTGGTCCTTGGGCTCTCCATGGTCTACACGGGTGTACCTGAGTATGCACAAGGTCCGCGCTTGAAGTAGCATCCATGTCTTACATGCGGAAAGGGAAGATTCGGAAAGGAGCGAATTCACCTTAGCTCCAATGGCGTAGGCTCGAGTGTACATGGGGATGATCGTCGGATGCTCCGCATCATACATGGTGCTTTAGCTCCTTGCTGGTCCCATGGCCTTGCTACTCTATGCACGTGTACGTGGTTAAATGTGGCTTCGTCACCTTTCTTGATGTTATGCTAAGGACACCTCTAGCCAATGAATGAACCACCAAGAGCGAAAGCTCGGATTTTGCCTATGAGTTTGTTACCGTATGTAGTGGTAACACTACAAATGCATATTACTCGGCTTTCTCTTGAATGGGTGTGTATGTGGTAAATAAAGGGGACTGATCAAAAGAGCTCTAAAGATAGTTCCCAAACATTAAGCCACAGCAAAACCCTATGCATGATCACTTATTTAGCACAATCCCTTCACGTGAGAACCAAAGTTCCAGCAAACAATGATTGATATGAGGTGCTTAAGAGCGTTGAGGGTGAAATAATTGTGGGTGCGCTTATGAGCACCAGAGCTTCATATTTTTCTACATGCCTTTCACTCCCTAACATATGTTTTGATGGCTCTATCAAAAGAAAGATCTTTCATGCATTCCCAGCAAACAAGTGTTGTCTAGAATAAATAAAATAGAGTGTTGAGAATTTGTTTATCTAGTAGATCAAGAACTTTGTGTTGATTATCTTTGCTTCACTAACACTTGCACAATAACCATGCCACCACAGGAGCTATGCTAACTTTCCAGGTCAAGAAGCGGAGGGCTATCTAGGCCTACTGATTGTAAGTGAACCAAAACCTTCTCATTATTTCAGTTTAAACAACTGTGTTCCTTATGATTCGGATTTCTCTCTATGTTGATCGAGGACAATCAAGTTTAAGCTTGTGGGAGTTCATGAGTGATATTTTTACACTCATTCACCTTTGTTTAAACCGAGATATTTCATTTAAAAACAAATATCTGCTCCGATATTGCTACTATTGACTAATAAATGCAAAGGATTCCACAAATCCTCTCTTTGATGTGTTTCCACGAGAAATGAGCTAAAAAGGGAAGAAATCATGTGTAGAACTATAAAGGAAGGAGAATGGAGGAAGAAGGAATCAACATGAGGCATTTCTGTGAAAATAGAGCAAAAGATGGCGTTCCATACGGGCGCCTCATACGTCTTCAACGTATCTATAATTCTTTATTGTTCCATGCTATTATATTATCCATCTTGGGTGTTTTATATACATTTACAAGCCACTTTATATCATTTTTTGGGACTAACGTATTAACTTAGTGCCTAGTGCCAGTTGCTATTTTTAATTGTTTTTTACTTTGCAGAATATCAGTACCAAATAAAGTCCAAATGCCACGAAACTTTTTGGAGATTTCTTCTGGCAATAAGAGACCCTAGAAGCTTCGAGAGGGAACCAGAAGATGAAAGAGGGGCCCACTAGGAACCAGGACGCGCCAGGGGCCTCTGGCGCGCCCTAGTGGGTAGTGGGGCCCACGAGCATCATTTTGTCCTACCTCCGCCTCTATAAATACTCTAAAATCCCAAAACCCTCATGGGAGTCCACGAAATACTTTTTCCGCCGCTGCAAATTCCAGAACTATGAGATCGAATCTAGATCCTTTTCCGGCACTCTACCGGAGGGGGAAACGATCATGGAGAGGTTCTTCATCCTCCTTGCTGCCCCTCCGATGTTACATGAGTAGTTTACCACAGACCTATGGGTCCATAGTTAGTATCTAGATGGCTTCTTCTCTCTTTTAGATCTTCAATACAATGTTCTCCTCGATGTTCTTGGAGATCTAGATGTAATGAATTTTTGCGGTGTGTTTGTTGGGATCCGATGAATTGTGAGTTTATGATGAGATCTATCCATGAATATTATTTGAGTTTTCTCTAAACTCTTTTATGCATGATTATTATAGCCTTGTATTTCTTCTCTGATTTCTTGGTTTAGTTTGGCCAACTAGATTGATTTTTCCTGCCATGGGAAGAGGTGCTTTGTGATGGGTTCGATCTTGAGGTGCTCAATCTCAGTGACAGAAAGAGCCATGACATGCATGTATCATTGATATTAAGGGTAACAAGATGGGATTTATTTCATCTGTGAGTTTATCTTGTATACATCATCTCATCTTTCTTAAGACGTTACACCAAATTCTTTCATGAACTTAATATACTAGATGCATGCTGGATAGCGGTTGATGTGTGGAGTAATAGTAGTAGATGCAGGCAAGAGTCGGTCTACTTGTCTCGGACATGATGCCTATCTACATGATCATTGCCTTTGATATCATCATAATTATTTGCTTTTCTGTCAATTGCCCAACAGTAATTTCTTTACCCACCGTATGCTATTTTCTCGAGAGAAGCCTCTACTGAAAACTATGGCCCTCGGGTCTATTTTCTATCATATATTAAAACCAAAAAAGCTTCCTGAAATTTTCTTTTATTTATTTTATTTTTGTCTTTTTATCAGATCTATCAATCAAAAACTATATCTTTTAATCTTGCTCATAGCCGTTGAGGGATTGACAACCCCTCTACGCGTTGGGTTGCAAGTATATATTTGTTGTTTGTGTGCAGGTGTTGTTTACATACTATTGCTTGGTTCTCCTACTCGCCTATATTTGCTTGTGTTACCATGTGCCTTCTATTTACTTGGATCTTCACTTGCTAAAAATCTATTGATATGGATCCTCATCCAATTGCTAATCTTTTTAAAAGACCAAATTATGATGAACCAATTGCTAGTGAGTTGAGTGCACTTGATTATCTCTATGAAGTTTTGCTTGAAAATTATGAATCTGAAAATTGTGATGAAGTGTTAAATGAAGAAATTTATGAAGTGATTCATGATAGCTCCTTGAATGAAAAGCATGATTGCAATGATGTTATTACAAATACTATTAAAGTCAATTATGTTAATGATATGCAAAATCCTAAGCTTGGAGATGATGATTTTGTTATGTCCACTACTTATTGCAATGATCATGATTGGGGTGATAATGCTTCTATCATATTGAAATTTATTTAAGCCTCATGATGATTATGATATTGATAATAGTGTTTGCAATAATATTAAAAGCGGGTTCGAAGAGTCCCAACTTTAGGTAATAATGATCCCACTACTTTAGGGAATGATCAATCTGATGATTTTTTTTATAGAGGTGGGCTTGGAGAGGTCATGACTTTATTTGTTGATAATCTGATTATTTTGGAAGAGTGTCGACTTTGCATGCATGTCGCTCAGGTAGAGAATATGTTATGTGATAGCTATATTGTTGAATTTGAATATGACCCCACATGTAATTATTATGCAAGAGGGAAATATGGTTGTACGAATTTTCATGTTACTAAACTACCTCTCTTCATGTTGAGATTGTCTATGTTTTATTCTTCTTCCTTGCATATGCTAGTCTTAGCTTGTTTTGATAATTTGTTTGCTTATAAAATGCCTATGCATAGGGAGTGTGTTATACTTAAATGTGTTTGTCATATGCTACATTGCGACGCCCTAACTTAATCGTGCACTACTCATACACGCAAATGCGCACGATCAAGATCAGATACTCGCAAGAAGATATCACAACACAACTCTAAACACAAATTAAAGCCATAAAAGCTTTATATTACAAGCCAGGGGCCTCGAGGGCTCGAATACAAACGACTCAGCACAAGCAACAATATCTGGGTACAAACATAAAGTAAACAAGTCTGCCTTAAGGAGGCTAGCACAAACAAGAACAATTATTGAATAGGCAAGGACTCCTGCCTAGGAACCTCCTAACTACTCCTGGTCGTCGTCGGTCTCCATGTAGTAGTAGGCTCCGTCGGGGTAGTAGTAGTCGTCGGTGGTGCCATCTGGCTCCTGGGATCCATCATCTAATTGCAGAAATTGGGTAGAGGGGAAAAGAAGTAGCAAAGAAACAGTGAGTAATCATCCAAAGTACTCGCAAGTCTTACATCAGAACTACGCTAAGTACGCATCCGTATCAAAGGAATGGGGCTATATCTTTGGACTAGGCTATAGAAATGCCAGAAGAGATGGGAAAGCCTAGCCTATCGAAGACTAGCATCTTGAAGCATCTTGCAGCATTAGAATAGTGCAGATCAGCATAATATAAGTAGCAAGTAGTTGTAGTAATGCCAGAGATCCTTTCTCGACTCCCTGCAGGGGTTCACAAACTTACCCAACACGCTCAATTAACTCTGGATGGGCACACCATCAGATCATACCCAACCTTCGTTGATCAACACATAGTAGTCCTACCTAGGCTCAATATAGAGGCCAGCACGCCGACCTACATCCTAAGTACGCAGGGGTCTTGGGCCCATCCCCCTTTGCACTCCTGCACGTTGTGTGGACGGTCGGGATCAGTCCTGGCTACCTCCTTATACAAGGCAGGTGCTTACGTGGACCATCCAGGCGTGTGTCGCTCAATCACTCACATTTGAAGAGCTTTTGGACAAACGTACGACGCAGAGTGCCCACACTTATTCCCGTGTGGTGGTCAGTGCGAAAAAGGCGAGAGGCCTACTCGAATCACATATCGAAACCCGTTAGTGTCTTGGGAGCGCGTGGATACAATCACTGGTCCATGATCTGTGGTCCCCTCGCGCCGTCTCACGGACTTACGGCAAGGCCTAAGAATGCCCGGCCATGCCGCGCAGTTATCTCGCGGGTACCCTCCAGGTCAACCCGACTCCACATCAATCGTGGATGCCCTCACGGTTAACCCGACTCGCAAGAGACTATCGGGAACTCAGGTCCACCTCTATCGGGGTGGTACCGCATGTCCATCCAGCACAACCGTCGGATATGTTCCAACATGAACGTCCGGTTGCCCAAGACTATGAAGGAACTTTACACCTTGGTGAACAAGTGTGTTCGGGTGGAGGAGGGGAGGAAACTCCCTGGCGAAGAAGATGGCATCGACGTCGACTCAGAAGATGACGACGAGGCCACCAGTCAGAAGAAGTAGAACAAGAAGCACAAGGATAAGGTTGTGCTGACCGTTGAGGGATCGGGCACGCCTAGTACCGGCAAGAAGGCCAAGGCCGAAGCCCCGGGCAAGGAAGTTGCCACGTGCACTAACTGCCGGGAGGCTGTGGCTGCCGAGAAGGCTGGAAAAGGTGATGGGCCGTATTGCAAGATTCATCATACCAAGGGCCACGATCTCCAGGAATGTCATCAGGTTGAGCAGCTCGTCAAGAAGCAGAGGGCTTAATATGAGAAGCGTGATAGGGAAAAAGGCCAGAATGGCGCTGGCGGGAAGGGCTGAGGCGGTGAAGCAAATCGCCCCGGCAAGGCTCTTCAGAACCAAGGAAAACTCGCCAGGGGCCGAGAGAAGGAGGATTGCAATGATGAAAGTGATGGAGGGGATGAAGAGGAAACCAGTGAGCAGGAATTCCAGAAGGCCACTGACGCCCTGTGCATTGATGGGGGTGCATCTCTGCACTCCTCTCACCGCCAACTTAAACGGTGGGCGCATGAGGTCAATGCCATGGAGCCAGCAGCAGAACCTCGAAAACCACTCAAGTGGTCACGGATGCCCATCATCTTTGACGAAGAGGACCATCCTGACCGCACCACCGCGATAGAGTGTTTGCCGTTGTTGGCTTCACCAACGATCCGCAACCTCAAAGTCAGAAAGATGTTGGTTGACGGTGGGGCCGGGTTGAACCTGATTTCCCCAAAGGTCATCAGCAAACTTCAGATAGCAGAGGAAGAACTCAAAGTCACGGGCACGTTTCAAGGAATCAACCCCGGTAGGAGTCATCCTACGGGAAAGATCATGTTGCCAGTGACATTCGGAGGAGAGTTGACATACCGGACTGAGAAGGTTGTGTTTGATGTGGCCGACGTCCCCCTGCCATACAACGGAATCCTTGGATGCCTAGCTCTGGCAAAATTCATGGCAACATCCCACTATGCCTACAACACCTTGAAGATGCCAGGGCCGGTGGGTGTCATTTCCATTCTGTCATACGAGAAGGGCGCAATTATTTGCATGGATAAGATGTACCGGGACACAGTCGTGGCAGAGGCCGCAGAAACCGCAATTCCCGACAAGGGAAGCACAGGAAAGAAGAAGGCTAGCAGGGACACCAGCAAGGAATCCGGGAAGCGTACCTCTTCGGAGTATGCTGCACCTACTGATGACTTGCCCGAGAGTTCCAACGGCAAGATATCCAAGGCTGCTGCACCTCATGTGAAAAAGGTCTCGGCAGGGTTGGCTAGCGCTAATGGTACCTTTACTATCAGTGCCACCCCTGATAACAAATAGAAAAGCGCGCTCGTTGCCTTCCTGTGGGCGGATATCGATGTGTTTGCTTGGCAACCATATGATATCCCCGGTGTTCCCAGGGAGGTAATCGAGCACCACCATGCTGTCTGCCCACATGCCTGACCTGTCAAGCAGAAGGTCTGAACGCAAGCCTTGGAGCGGCAGCAGTTCACTGAAGAGGAAATCAAGAAACTTGGGGCAGCTGGTTTGGTCAGAGGAGTACCACATCCAACATGGTTAGCAAACCCAATGGTCGTACGCAAGGCTAATGGAAAATGGAGGCTTTGCATAGATTTTACAGATCTTAATAAGGCCTGCTCGAAGGACCCATTTCCCATGCTGCGCATCGACAAGATTGTGGATTCCACTTCAGGATGTGATTTGCTCTTCTTTGTGGATGCGTACTCTGGATATCATCAGATTTTTATGTCCAAGGAAGACGAAGAGAAGACCTCATTCATCACCCCATGTGGCACATGCTGCTTCGTGCGCATTGTCGGTGTCAAAACTGGCAGATCTCGAGTAGGGGGTCCCGAATTGTGCGTCTGAGGATCAATGGTAACAAGGGACGATGGGGACACAATGTTTACCCAGGTTCGGGCCCTCTTAAAGGAGGTAAAACCCTACGTCCTGCTTGATTGTATTCAATGAGTATAGGGGTTACAAGAGTTGATCTACCTCGAGATCGTAATGGCTAAACCCTAGCTGTCTAGCCTATGAGAATTCTGATAGCCTCTATATACTAACCCCCCGGTTTATATACACACCGGAGAGGCCTAGGGTTGTACATAGTCGGTATGTGGGGGAAGGAAATAACATATCCGGACACTAAACTTACCATTCACGCATATAGGAGTCCTACCCGGATACGAGGGAAAGTCTTCTGCTTTTATCTTCACGGCCCATCAGTCTGGCCCATATCAAATAGTACGGACACCCGAAGACCCCCTAATCCAGGACTCCCTCAGTAGACCCAGAATCAGTCTTCGATGAAGATGTGTTCCGCACACGGATTATCTTCGGCATTGCAAGGCGGGTTGCTTCTCCTGAATATTTTAGGATAACTCCCTGCACAAAGGAACGGTATCCGGCTCTGTATAATTAATACAACCCTTAGCCACGAAGTCAAGATGTCAAAATAAAGCAGTGTCTTTTGATGACAACTTTTTCGGCGAAGCGTCACACTTGGCTCAATTTCGAACCATTTTCACGCTTCCTGTTTCGTGTTTCGAGGCTTAGCCTCCATTAGCACGTCTTGTCAAAACAGAGATCGTGCCTGCCCATTGCGGGATTCTCATCAGTACGGTTTTGGGTAATCCAACCGCGCCTTTCGCACGATTTCTTTGGGAACATGCGAGTGCTAAGGCTTGAGAGGGGGCATTTGGTATTTCACCACCTATAAGAGGGTAAAAAAATCCCTTCTTTTCTCCCCACGCCTTCCTCTAGCTTCTGCCTTCCAACCCACAAGCTCTAGCGCCCAAAAACTCCAATCTTCCCCACCACTGCCACCCTCCCCAGAAATGGCCGGGTCCGGTTCCAAGGGCAAGTGGGAGGCCTCCTCCGTCACTAAGAAGGACATCAAGGAGCTCTGGAGAACGGGCTATCTGTCCGCGGACATTGCGCATAGGCTCCCTGACAAAGATCAGGTTATCCCCACTCCGGAGTCTGGCGAGAGGGTCGTGTTGATCCCCCATTTCCTCCGAGGGCTAGGGTTTCCCCTTCACCCCTTCATCAGAGGCCTCATGTTCTACTATGGGCTAGATTTCCACGATCTAGCCCCAAATTCCTTCTTCCACATATCAGCGTTCATCATCGTATGCGAGGCTCTTCTCCGCATCCCACCACACTTTGGCTTATGGATCAAGGTCTTCAATCTGAAGCCGAAGGTGGTCGACGGACAGCATGCGGACTGTGGCGGAGCCATGGTGAGCAAGCTCCCCAACACCGTCTGGCCCAAAGGGGCATTTGTGGAGACAGTCAAGGTGTGGCTGCAGGAGTGGTTCTACATCACCGAATCCCGTGACGCTGACTGGGCGGCCACACCCGACTTCAGATCCGGACCCCCCACGAGACTCACCTCATGGACTGCCAAGGGTCTTGACTGGGGATCCCAACCGGAGGTGCAGATGCTACAGAAACGCATCTCCAATATGTTGGGCGAAAATGCCGGTCTCACCGACGTGATTCAAGTGATGCTCTTCCGCCGCATTCTTCCTTGCTAGCTCTGGGCCTCCCCCCTGTGGGAGTTCAATCCGGAGGAGCCGCAGACCCTGAAGCGCTTCTTCGGCACCACACACAACGATATATGGAAGCAGCTATTCAAGCCCCAAAAAAACTGGTCGAAGAAGACCGAGGACGTCGGACTCGACATCGAGAACCCGGCCTCAGCGGTAAGCATAATCCTTCCGAACACTCATTCGGTCAATACATCGAATATAATAAAGGTCATATTGCCTGCCTTCCGTACAGGGCTGGACGGCTAAGGCAGGGCGGATCAACTGTCCGGCACCGCTGCCTGAGAACCCGACCACACCCTAGCTAATGGAGATGCTGGTCCCGGCGCCCTATCAGGCGCCGGAGAAGAGGGCCAAGAAGAAGAAGTGCAAGGAGGCCAAGGGCGGCCCCCGCCACAAAGGTCCTTCGGACGCAATGTCCGGAGAGACCGAAGCTCTCTCCTCCCATGAGGGAGACGAGGAGGAAGAGGAAGAGGTGGCGGAAAGCGACTCCCCTGTAAGGGGAAGAAAAAGAAGAAATCGGCCTTCGAAGACACGAGGGGGAGACGCCCAAAAGACGGAACATGACCTTTCCGGACAGTCGGACTCAGAGTCCGAACTGGTCCCCAAGAAACCACCCAGGGCAATACCCCTGGGCGAATCATAAGTATTCCAAAACTTATCTGTTTATCTTCGGCTTCCTGTTTCCATAGTATGAGTTGTTTTGTTATTTGCCTTTCAGCCCTCCCCATGAACTCCTTCAAACCCCATTATCATAGGGGAACTCTCTGCCGCCCGAGATGGCAGAGAGTGAGACACCTCCGCGATCCCCCTCGCCTATCACCATGGACGACACCAAGGTGTTGTCCCGAAGGACATCTCCTGGTCGAGGGGGGCGAACGAGGCCGTCGAGAAAGCGCCCGAGGATAATACCTCGGTCGCCGAAAGACCTAGGGGAGGCGACCCCTATGACAACCGACAGTGGGGACACCCAACAATCCGGGCCCCAGCCGGACACCATTCCCGAGACCAACGTGGCTCCGGGTTCGGGTGAGCAGCCCCCTTTGAAAGAGGGGGAGGAGCATCAGCTCCATCGGCGACCTCCACCAATCCGGAGGCGCCCAAAGCTCTGGAGGAAGCACTGTAATGTGCTTCCATCTTGGAGGAGCACCGCACCCTGATGGGTGCGGTGGTGGAGAAGGTTCAGTCTGCAAAAAGTGGACTGAATGAAGATTTCACGAGCCTACTGACAGGCTTTGAGGTATGCGACGTAATGTCCTACACATTTTTTTCATATAGAGGAATATACCTGTGTATAGACAGTAGCCCCTGAGCCTCTATCTAGTTTGAAGAAACCGGTCGGAGGATCCACATAGGGAGAGTAACATGTCGTGCTATTATTGTGACAGGCTTCCCTATTGGTGGCCACTGCCTAGGCCGCAGAAGTTTCCGAACTCAATCGAAAGCTTCAGGTGGCAGATGGAGAAATCGACTGCATTAATAAGCGGTTCGACGAAACGCAAAGTATACGCATGATGTTAAAAACTTAGTTTTATATCAGAGTTGATATGTATATGTAGAGGTTAACTTGTGTAATGCTTTGATTATGAGCATAGTTGGCGTAGCCAAGGTCGAAACCCTCAAAGGCGCCCTCGCCCAGGCCAAGAAAGAGGCGGACGCGAATAAGGCAGCCGCGGACAAAGCGGCTGCATAACTGAAGACCGAGCAGGCTGCTCGCCGCCAACACGAAGCTCGGGTGGCTGAAGGATGCCATCAGCAAATGCGAGACTCTGGAGGAGAAGACTTCGGCCCAATCGTTCGAACTTGTCAAGGCTCTCCATAATGCCAAAGAGGCACGGACCGAGTCCCGGAGTGCTCACAAAGAGATCCGTCAGGCGAGGCAGGTAGCGGCTGGTAAGGCCTTTCTTTTGCAGAGTATTTTTGGAGGTCGAAGATATGCTTTGCTCACTCAAGTGTGGAGTTCTCCAGACGCGTTTGCAGATCTTCCGAGTAGTGTTGCCGATGCCGCACAGTTCTTCCGAGCCCAGGAGGGGAACTCGACCGAGAAGTTGTTCTGGTCGCAATTTCTTGCGCCGGAGCACCCGACGCCACTTAACGACCAGCTGAAGCAGCTAACAGAGCTGCATAGGGTGGCAGTTTCAGCCATGAAGGATCTAATAGTCCAGCTTTGGCCAGCCGAGCCAATTCCCAGTAGATACTTCGGTTTGGTGAAGCGGCTCGTGGATGCGCTACCTCGGATTGATGCTTTGAAGCGCTCGGCTTGCATAGATGGTGCCCGGATGACCTTCGCCTGCGTCAAGATGCAATGGGCGAAGATGAAAGCCACCGAAGTGGCGACCGCAGGCCCGCCCGAAGGCAAAGATCATCGGAAGCCGGAGAGGTACTTCAACAACGTCCTAGAAGGGGCCCAAATAGTAGAGGGCCAATGTTCTAGGGATGTAATATTTGATTGGATGTGTTCGGGTTGTAAAACCTATGTTATGAACCCATGCTTGTAATATATATATATATATATATATATACGTATGTATATATATGTTTGCGCCTTTTGTTTCGAGCGATTTTTCTTCCTGTGCGGCCGTTTACTTCTAAAAGTTGCCAGTCGTCGGCTTCAGCCCCCACGTAGATTCTACGGGGCTGTTCAACGTAACGCGTGGCCACACTTTATCCAACGTCTTGGTCCGTAAAGGAGGTGTCCGCGAGGTGAACCAAGCAATCAGACTATGCGGCTTTATTACTTTCACTTAGCCATAGGAGTTTGACTCTGGGGCTAAGTACTAGCCCCTGGTGCGTGTGCAGCAATCCAGAATACGGTGCCTTTTCCACGCGGTTGGATGAAGACCAGCCCCTCGTGTAACACGGAATGAATCACTAACATTTTGTAGTATAAAACTAAGTCACCGAATCGTCGGCCAACTCTCGCTTTATCATGACAGTTAGTTTTCGGCTTTCTCTACTGAGGTACTTGACCGGATGAACCAGAAATACAATCGCAGTAGTTCTCCCTTTACTACCTTAGCCGAACAAGCGGGACGTAAGGTGGTAAGCACAGGAGCCGGGCAACCCAACTATAGACCAAAGACATGATTCGAAGCCGATGCATATAATGCAATATCCGGGATGCCGAAGAGTACCCCATAGGAGTTTGGACTTGATAATGTGCAGGGCCGAATACAGCCCCTAGTGTTAAGACCGGACTAAAGAACGTGTGGCAGTCTGAAGTAGGGAGGGAATACAGATGATAATATAAAATAAATGAGTACCAAACAAAAGTGGTGATCAACTGCTTCCTTTATGCCCTGATTAATATGTCGAGACGTGTTATTATAGATAATGCCAGAAAGCCGAGGCCATTTTACATGCCGAAAGTTTACACAAGGGAAAGGTTTATACAGGGCTTTTGAAAAATAGTGGTTTGAAGATCCCAATGATGCCCTGCTGCACGTCTGCGTCGTTTCTCCTTGGTTGGAAATCCTTTGAGAGGAGTCGATGGTCGTATACAAGGAAGGGGAGCCTGGAAAAGAGCCCCTGTACAACCGTAAAAGTAGGTAGGTTTTTAACAAACCTGTAGCGGGAAAGATATTAAGGTCCGAATAGGGACAAGCCATGCTATAGACCTTTGCCGCAGTGTGCCTCCGGTGCTGCCCAAGGTATTTGAAGTGCATAATTATGTGCGTGTGGTACGTATGCCGCAACCTTATGGGGCGAACGACAGAGGCTAAATTGCTATTCAAGTTCCGGATCCGTCGAGCTATCGCTTCGTAATGTGGATCAGACTCGCTTGGCAGTGTCATGGGTCTTGATGACCGATGAGCTATTCGGCTTAATGAGGCCGCCCTGTACCTCGGCTGCTAGTGTCGAGGTGTGCTCCCTAGTACGGAGGGAGCGCTCCATATTTCCATTTACTGTGATGACGCCATGCGGTCCAGGCATTTTGAGCTTCAAATAAGCATATTGTGGGACTGCATTAAAGCGGGCGAAAGCAGTTCGTCCAAATAGTGCGTGATAACCACTGCGGAATAGGACGATGTCGAAGATCAGTTCGCTTCAGAAGTTTTCCGGAGAGCTGAATACTACTTCCAGTGTTAAGGAACCCGTGCAACGGGCCTCCACGCCGGGTATCACCCCTTTAAAGGTGGTGTTACTAGGCTTGATTCTTGACGTGTCAATACCCATTTTACGGACAGTATCTTGATAGATCAATTTGAGGCTGCTGCCGCCGTCCATAAGGACTCTAGTGAGATGGTATCCGTCAACGAGCACCAGGGCCACCGAACCTCCGTGACGGATACTGGTTGGGTGGTCCCTGCGATCAAAGGTGATCAGGCAAGCCAACCATGGGTTGAACTTTGGGGCGACAGGCTCTACAGCGTAGACGTCCCTTAATGTGTGCGCTCCCTCTTGCGGATGCGGGTGGCATATATCTTGTTCACAGTTTTCACCTCAGGGGGAAACTTCTTTTGTCCCCGAGTGTTCGAAGGGCGAGGCTCATCATCGTCCTTGCTTTGAGGTCCCTTCCCCTTATGTTTGGTATTTAATTTACCATCCTGTTTAAAAACCCAGCAGTTTCTGTTGGTGTGGTTGGCAGGCTTGTCAGGGGTGCCATTAATATGGCAGGGCCTATCCAGTATTTTGTCCAAATTGGATGGACCATCTCTACTTCCTTTGAACGGCTTCTTACGCTGACTGGGTTTTGAGCCACTAAATCCGGCGTTTACTGTCGTGTCCTCTGTTTCTTTGTTGTTGTTCCAACGCTTATTTTTGCCGCGTCGTAGCCTTCCATTGCCATCCCCGCCCTCAGAGGTACCGGGGTCGCTGGTACTGTTGCTTCTACGAGCCAACCAGTTGTCTTCGCCCGCACAGAAGCGGGTCATAAGTGTAGTAAGAGCTGCCATAGTCTTGGGCTTTTCCTAACCGAGGTGTCGGGCGAGCCATTCATCACGGACGCTGTGTTTAAATGCCGCTAAGGCTTCAGCGTCCGGACAGTCGATGATTTTGTTCTTTTTAATTAAGAACCGAGTCCAAAGTTTGCGGGTTGACTCTCTGGGTTGTTGGACTATGTGACTCAGGTCATCAGTGTCCGGCGGCCGGACATCAGTGCCATGAAAGTTGTCCTGAAAAGCGTCCTCTAAGTCCTCCTAGCTGCCAATGGAGTTCTTTGGGAGGCTATTCAACCAGTGTTGTGCTGGTCCTTTTAGCTTTAGAGGGAGGCACTTAATGGCGTGGAGATCATCTCCACGAGCCATGTGAATGTGGAGAAGGAAATATTCAATCCATAGAGCGGGATCTGTCGTTCCATCGTATGGCTCGATGTTCACGGGTTTAAACCCTTCCGGAAACAGGTGCTGCATTACCTCATCGGTGAAGCACATGGGGTGCGCGGCACCTCTATACCTGGCCACATCGCGACGGAGTTCGGATGACATCCCAGTTCGGGGCTGACCCCGGACTAGGTTATGTTTGTCGTGCCAGTCCTGATGGCCATCATCTCGTGCTGGAGCATGTCCTCTTCATCCGTATATTGATCGGGTCTCATCGGCCCATTTGGTTAGGTCCTGACGTAGGTGGTACGTGTAGCCCGGGGCCGCTGCCTCATTGCCTCTACGGCGAGGGGGCATAGGCTGGTATTCGGCATAATTGGCCGTTTTGTCCCGTCCAAGTGGTGGTCGGTCTGGTTGATCGGCATGATTGTATCTTGAAGGTATGGGCTCAAAAGCCTCCTCGCTGAATTGTGGCAGTAGACTGCATTTGGGATAGCTCTTTGTTTGGTGCTCAAAGCCATATCCTTCTTCGGCGGCAAGGACCTTAGTCCATCTGTCATTGAGCGTGTCCTGTTCGGCTTGAATCTGCTGCTGTTTCCTTTTCAGGCTCCATGCCATGGCAATTAGCTGTCGCTTGAAGTGTTCTTGTTTGCGGGGTTCCTCTGGCACAATGAAATCTTTGTTACTGAGGCTAATGTCCTCTTCGGAGGCCGGTAAATAGTTACTATCTTACGAATCCTCGTGGTCGGCAAGTTCGTCGGGGTTGACTTGTCCCTCCTCCCACTGATCCTGCTCGAGCGCAGGCTCAACGGGGTGGTCGGAGTCTTCAGCGTTGTCTGGAGTGTCATTATCTCCGATGTCGGTATTGCTTTCCTTCGCCCCATGCGATCGTGAGCGGCGCCGCTGACATCGGCGTTTTGGTGGTTCATCGACGGCCTTATCCTCATCTGGGTCTTGAGTGCCATCGTCGTCCTTCTTCTCAGGTGTGTCCACCATGTATACATCGTAAGTAGAAGTGGCCATCCAACGCCTAGTGATAGGCGGGTTTTGACCTGGTACGGCTCCAGCATCGTCGTCCATACCATCGATGTCTTCGGAGGCGTAAGTCTAGCATGTCGGTTAGGTCCTTGACAGTGGCTATTAAGTGGGTGGTGGGTCGGACGTAAAATTCCCTGCTCTCAGCCCTCAGTTCAGGCTGGGCGTAGTTCAGAGGTGATACTTCCGTGATGGCAAGAGATCGCATTAGGTCCAGTGTCTCGTTTATGAGCGAAAGTTGGATAGGCGTGTGAGGGTCTACGGGTCTAGGTTTAGTAATAACCACTTGACTGAGCCCGATGGGCGCAGGCCTCGAGAGCTCGGAGTTGTCGTCCAGAGGTGAGCCGGCTTTTCGATGAAAGCAAGAGTCCCGTTTGACTCCGGGTCCGCTGACGGCATGGTCGCATCTGGGTCTCCGGCCAGAAGCTCCTTAATGGGAGGGAGCCCGGCGGGGTTTATCCTCCCGTTCTCGGACAGAGTGATCCGCCTCGGATCTAAGGCTGAGGCGGGCATAAGCGTTGACCCCTGAACAGAATCTGATGGAGGGTCCAAAGGGCCTCCTTCATGTGGGTGGAGAGTGGCGACCGAAGCCGAGAATCCTTTGAAGATCAAGTCTCCTCGGATATCGGTGATGCAGCTCAGCTTCCAAACCTGATCTAGTGACCAGTGGCGTAGCTATCAATCTGCTCGAGTTGACCAGTCGAGTTGGCACGTAGAGCAAAGCCACCAAACACAAAGAGTTGACCAGGGAGAAAAGTCTCCCTGGAAACAGCATCATTGTCGATGACAAGGCGAGCCATCGATCCTTCTGTTGATGACACAACGGAACTCTCAGCGAAAGCACCATTATCGGTGTCAAAACCGGCAGATCTCGGGTAGGGGGTCCCGAATTGTGCATCTGAGGATCAATGGTAACAAGGGACGATGGGGACACAATGTTTACCCAGGTTCGGGCCCTCTTAAAGGAGGTAAAACCCTACGTCCTGCTTGATTGTATCAATGAGTATAGGGGTTACAAGAGCTGTTCTACCTCGAGATCGTAATGGCTAAACCCTAGTTGTCTAGCCTATGAAAATTCTGATAGCCTCTACAGACTAACCCCTCCAGTTTATATACACACCGGAGAGGCCTAGGGTTGTACAGAGTCGGTTTGTGGGGGAAGGAAATAACATATCTAGACACTAAGCTTGCCATTCACGCATATAGGAGTCCTACCCGGACACGGGGGAAAGTCTTCTGCTTTTATCTTCACGGCCCATCAGTCCGACCCATATCAAATAGCCTGGACACCCGAAGACCCCCTAATCCAGGACTCCCTCACGCATGCCTTTTGGGTTGAAGAGTGCCGGGTCCAATTTTGCAAGAGCAGTCCAGATTGGTTTTGAATCACAGTTGCACAGGAACATTGAAGCTTATATGGATGATATTGTGATCAAGACCAACGACAGATCAACCCTCATCCAGGATTTAGAAGAGATGTTTGCTAATGTACGCAAGATCAACTTGAAGCTGAACCCGGAGAAGTGTGTGTTTGGCGTCCCTCCGGCAAGCTACTTGGTTTCTTTGTGTCCCATCGCGGGATAGAGGCCAACCCCGATAAGATCAAGGCTATCGAGCAGATTCAGGCACCTAAGACAGTTAAGGATGTGAGGCATTTGACAGGGTGTGTTGCCATGCTTAGCAGATTCATCTCCAAGTCTGCCGAGCACGCTTTGCCGTTCTTCAAGATAATGAAGAAGGCAGGACCCATGAAGTGGACTCCGGAAGCAGATACAACACTGCAAGATTTGAAGACCTACTTATCCTCAGCACCGGCGTGACGACGCTGTGCTTCTCGAGGAGAACCGTCTCTAGGCTGCTACGCGTGCTGCACGCTACCAGCAAGCCCTGCGTCACTATCACAACCACAGGGTTCACGCATGGTGTTTTGAGGAAGGCGACCATGTCCTTAAGCGTGTTCAGTCCGCCAAGTGTGCAAACAAGTTGACGCCAAAGTGAGTAGGCCCTTGCCGGGTAGTATGACTCACCAGACCTAGCGCAGTCCGTCTGGAGACCGGAGATGGCATTCAATTGCAAAACTCATGGAATATTGAGCATTTCCGCAAGTTCTACCCGTAAGGCGCGGCTGTCGGGCCCTGCCCGACAGCCACCCTTTTGTACAGGCCTTACCTCAGTTGCATGTAATCCATTGTACAAAGCCAGAGGCACACCCTGAGCAACAGAAAAATAAATGAAGCGCTGGGGGGGGCGACAAGTTGCATGCATGCATAAGCATTTCATGAGCATCGCATGTTCATGTAGATAAGATTGCCTCTGGCATCATTTTCATCTGCATAAACTGCAGGCTCCTACCGAGGACTTGGTCCCCAAGAGGAGATGAGAAGGCGAGCCTACACTGCGATCTCCGGCAAGCCAAACAGATAAGTTCTTTCTCTTATCCATACGTGTTCTGTAAGTAAGGACTTGTAAATAAGAAAACCTCGCAGCTTTTTTGAAACTTAGGTGCTCCCAAGAGGAGCTGATGGCGGTCGATGGCACGATGGCCATTGTGCGTGCCGACCGGGAGGAACACCTCGCCCCCGCCGCCGCCGACTTGGTGCAGGTGATGTCCCAGATGAAGTGCCCCAGCGGCTACCCCCAGGACTTACCAAGTATGATCGGACTAGCTCAATCTTACCAATACCAGTTGCAATGGCTATGTTTTGTATGGTTGATGTATTAAGCATCTTTGTGCCTTGTTTTATTTCAGTACTGCACACTGTGTGAAGTTCAACTGTCGAGCTCAATTTCACCAATACCAGCAACACAGTTACAATACAAGACTCACGATGTTGTTAAGCCTGTTGTAATTAATAGTTGTATCCATTTTTTAATCTGTCCCTTTGCTACCGTGCTACTCTCTGCAATGAAGCTATCACTAGATATGCTATCATTTTATTTCCATTTGCTATTTTTGGTGGATGCTAGCCCTCTTGTACTTAACATGTCTTTCCATGTACTTACGCAGGGCCATAACTGATGGTGTTGTTTATCGACGAGGTTAGCTGCACCCCATGTCTTACAGTATTTTACATCATTTGTGCAACTGCAGCTTAACATGCAAACATTTACTGGTTGCTTGTAGGTACACATGTCAGCGGCACTGATCCACGCTTCGACCCGGAGGAACACCTCGCCTCCGCCGCCGCTGACTTGGGGCGGGCTCTGGCCAAGATGAAGTGCCCCAGCAACTACCTCTCAGGACTTACCAAGTATGAACTCACCAGTTCAATCTTACAAATACCAGTTGCAATGGCTTTGTTTTGTACGGTTGATTTATTAAGCATGTTGTAGTAAACATGCCTAATATGTCTTAGCTATTTCCCCTACCTTTTTATAGACAAGTGGGCCATTCTCTGCTCTGGCAGCACCTGCCTTGCGATGTTTAACTCTGCCAATCACATTTTAGCTATCCAAGTTTCAATGGTTATACTAGGTTGCATGTAGTTAAATGTGCCTTGTTATTTTCAGTACTACACACAGTGTGGTGTTCAAGTATGAAACGTCCAACTCAATTTCACCAATAGCAGCTACAAACTTACAAAACATGACTTGGGATGATGTTAAGCCTATTGCAATTAACAGTTGTATCAATTTTTTAACCTGTCCCTTTGCTACCGTGCTACTCTCTGCAATGAAGATATACTAGAGATGATGTCGTTTTATTTCCATTTTCTATTTTTGGTGGACGCTAACCCTGTTGTAGTTAACATGCCTTTCCATATACTTACGCAGGGCCATAACGGGCGATATTGTTGTTTGCCGTCGAGGTTAGTTGCATCCCATGTCTTACAGTATTTTACATCATTTGTGCAATTGCAGTTTAGCTTCTAATATTTACTTGCTTCTTGTAGGTACACATGTCAGTAGCACTGATCCACGCTTCGACCCAGAGGAACACCTCGCCTCCGCTGCGGCCGAGTTGGGGCGGGCTCTTACCCATATGGAGTGCCCCAGCAACTACCCCTCAGGACTTACCAAGTATGAACTGACCAGTTGAATCTTACCAATACCAGTTGCAATGGCCATGTGTTTGTACGGTTGATGTATTAAGCATCTTGTAGTAAACACGCCTAACCCATCCTATCTATTTTCCCTACCTTTTTATAGATAACATGGCCATTCTCTGCTCTAGCAGCACCTGCCTTGCGATCTTTAACTCTACCAATTTCATTTCTATCAGTACTAGTTTCAATGGCTATACTAGGTTGTCTGTTGTAGTAGACAATTCTATCCATTTTTTTAATCCGTCCCTTTGCTACCGTGCTAGTCTTTCACAATGAATATATCACTACAGATGTCGTCGTTTTACTACCATTTGCCATTTTTGGTGGATGTTAACCTTGTTATAGTTAACATTGCCTTTCCATGTACTTATGCAGGGCTACAATGGGCGATGTTGTTGTTTGCCGTCGATGTTATCTGCATCCCATGTCTTATACACAATCTATTCCTAAATATAAGTACTTTTAGAGATTCCAATATAGACTACATATGGAGCAAAATGAGTGAATCTACATCTAATCTAAACTATGTCAATATACATTCGTATGTAGTTCATATTGAAATCTCTAAAAAATACTTGTACCCAGGAACGGAGGTAGTTGTATTTTACACCATTTGTGTAATCGCATTTTAGCTTCTAACATTTACTGGTTGTCTGTAGGTACATATATCAGTGGTACTGATCCATGCTTTGATCCCTTTTGCGTATGGGTAATGAGATATTCATGAACAAGCGTCAAGTGAGGAAACTAAGAAAGATTGTTAGGTGAAAGAGACGGGTGATGGGATTTAAGCTACTTATTTACACTTTGTCCAAGACAACAATGAACTTTAGGATTGTGATTAATGTGTTGCCTTTCCCCTACCCACAACAAGTTACTCTATTAGACATGAGTATCTGAAAGTTTTCTCTTTTCAGTGGTTTCTGAAGCAATTAATTGATGATCACCTTGCAAACTACATGACCAGAGTGGAGGTAACTAAGGTTAAAGTTCTAGAAGTCTTCCTAAAGGCAGTGAAGTATGGGCGGGTGATCTTCACAAGGGGTTGGACAAAAGTTGTTCGTGCCTATGGCATGCAGGAGGGCACATGATGGGCATTCCGCTTCTTCAACACCATCGGCAGCAAAAATGATTTACACTTGTCTCTTCACCTTTACCGCCTCCAAATATTGTGGTTCATCATAGTTAATTGCTGCCTAATCCTGTAATCACTGAACATATTGTACTTAGAATTTTATTTATGGATTGGTTGTTGAACCATTGTGCTGAGAATTTGAATTCCATGTTTCATATTTCAAAATTTCCAATTTGAATAATAAATTACAAGGAAAATTAAAATTAAATAGGAGCGAATAAAATAATGTACACACGTTTAGAAAGAAAACAGAGTGTGCGATGGAAAAATAGAGAACAGACGGTTCTTTGACGTGAAATGTTTGCGATGCCCGACGGACGCACACACGATTTCGGCTCATATACATGTGCGATTCATGGTAATACAACAAATGTTTCAAACCTATATGCGTGTGTGATAGGAATATCTATCGCACACAGTTATGAAAATGGACACGTTGGCGATAGTAGAGGCACCACACATTTTACATTTTTGAACGGTGTGCGATAAAGTACCTATCGCAAACACATTGGTAGATTAAATATTTGTGATAACCACCTTTTCCACACGACTATAGCCGCGTAATCATTTCGGATGTCTCTCGGATCAGAAACGTAACGTCGAGACGTAACGTGTGGGACATGCGTGACTTCTCATACATTTATTCTATGGAGATCATCAGTAGTCGCTCGCCTATCCCCGGCGGTTTCTGGGTCTTGTGGGAAGGACCCCCCCCTATCGCCCACACTCACTAGGCGACGCTTTAAAACTCCGTCACGGAAAGGGGTTAAAAACCATTTGTATAGCATGTAACAGTACCAGTGCTAGTGAACCTGTGATAGAAAAACCTTTTGAGAATAGTAATGATGTTTCTATTTCTGATGCTGAGATACAAACTGGTAATAAACATCCACCTAGTGATAATCATAACGATGATGCTCATGTTGATGCTCAACCAGATAATGATGTAGAAATAGAGCTTATTGTTGATCTTGTTAAACCACCTCCTAAGAATAAAATATATGATAAAAGAGATTTAATGCTAGAAAACATGGTAAATAAAAAGAACCATGGGTTCAAAAACCTATGTCATTTCCTACTAAGCCTCATAAGGATGAGGAGGATCTTGAGCTCTTTGTTGAAATCCTTAGACCTGTCTTTTTGTGCACTCGCTTGACTGATATTCAGAAAATGTCTTCATATGCTAAATACATGAAAGATATTGTAGCGACCCGACCTCAGACGGTCAAGTCTCTATGCATAAGTGTCATCCTTGGATCGGTAATGCTGACACACACAGTAATCGAAGGATTTATAACAGAGCAGAAATCACACACGTATTACATCGAATGTCTCAAAAGAGAACTTATTACAATAAATATGGCTTAAGGCCATCTAATACGATAACAGCGGAAGGCTTGGAAGATAAAGTGAGTCCATCAACTCCAACGGCATAGTTGAGTGCACGACAACGGCCTAGCGAACCTTACTCCTCGTTTGAAAAGTCTGCAACATGATACGTTGCAGCTTGAAAACGGGTCAGCACATGGAATATGCTGGCATAGTAACACAGTAGAGTAATGAACAGAATAAATGCTATCACTACATGCATAAATGGTTGGTGGAGGCTGTATTGTTAATATGTTTTGCGAAAAGCCAATTTTTTCCTACAACAAAGGAATATATTTTATTTAACTATCATGGTAGTTGAAACATTGAGAATGGTACCCCCATCTCAATCCCAATGAAAAGTAATTAACAACCCAACAAGATTAATTTAGAGTGATGACATCCATATGATAATCCAAGAACCAGATACTTAAGATGTCCATGACCGGGGACACGGCTAACCATGATTAGTTTGTACACTCTGCAGAGGTTTGCGCACTTTTCCCCACAAGACTCGATCTCCTCCGTTTGATTTCTCGCACCACATGGGGTTTGAGAAACGGATGACTGAGACACAGTCTTTCAGAAGCATTAACTCTAACCCCGGGTAGACAGTACCAACCTACATCCCCTACATCTGCTAGCCTACCACTGGAAGAGGTCATGCAACCTACTCAACTATGCTAGAGCCCATAGTAGCTTGTGGCCGCACACGGAAGTTTCTGGCATGAATAATCTTATGATCCCTTTGAGCCTGGGTGGCGGACCGTAGGAGGATCACACGGTATAACCCCGGGATCTCCTAGGACAACACTGGTATAACCCTAGGTGCCCAAAACCAACAATCCACCCAGATGTGTATTAAAGTTGTCACTTTAATTGGACCATTAATTAAATACTCACATCTGTTGTGGATCTCTCAAACCCAAACCACGTGTACGAGCATAGCATGGCAATATAAGCATAACGTAGAAGTAACTCCCAAGGGTTTGATAATAAAACAGGTAATAGGTTCTACCTCATCATCTACTTCCCAATACCCACAAGTTAATCACATCCTAATCATGCAGTGTTTGAGGGTTGAACTAATGCATAAAAACTGGGTATGTAAAGAGTATGATCAATGTGTTACTTGCCTTGCTGACGATCTGCAAATCCTAAAGACTCGTAGTAGCACGCTTCGCACTCCGGGAATTCTATCGCAAACAAACAATAGCATACATAAGCAATCAAGCAAAGATGCACGGTTAAATCTCAAATAAGAAGATCTAACCAGAAAGTTCAACTGAAGAACTCCGGTTTGCAAAAAGAATCAAATCAAACGGAGCAACGAAACTCAAACCACGAAAGAAACAAGATCCGATTACTAATCTGGACTAAAGTCAAATTTTACTGTACCAAAATCTTGTTCAAGTTGGTTAAACAGAAAGAGGGTTTCGAGACGAAGATCTAGGCGCTTGAATCGCCCGATTCCGATAAACGAGCGAAAAGATAAACTAAAACGAAAATCAGGGCAGAAATCGCGATCGAAAATAATCGCGGAAAAACCCTGGAAAAAGAAAAACTGACGAACAGGCTAACGAACGAACGTTCGCTGTCTGTGACTAACGGATGAACGGAGTTCGTTAAAATGAACGTACGGACGAACGTCCGCTATTTAACTAAACCGGGAAAAACTGGATAAAAACCGATCTAACTAAAAAAACCGAATCTAGCGTTTTGAAAGAAAAACTGAACGGTTTTCTAACAAAAACCGGCGGCGGCGGGCGGCTACCTCGGCAAGGTCCGGCGGGGTCGGCGGCAGTGAATCGGGGCGGCGGCGCTGCGAGGCGGCGCGGCTGGCGGCGGCGTCGGGGCGGCGCTAGGGTTTGGGCGGCGGCGGCGCGACTTGGGCCTCGGGGAGTCGCGGGTCTCGGCTTATAAAGCCGCCCGGGCGCAGTGTCCAGGTCGGACACGACCTGTTAAGTCGGTTGCGTTTTTTTTAAAATCCTGACGCAGAAAAACAAACAAAAGAAATACTAAACGGACTCCAAAAATCCTGAAATAAATTTTCACGGTCCTCTAATAATATTGCGGACAAAGTCAACATTTATTTGAGCCTCTAATGCAATTTTGAATAACGCATATTTTTCCTAATTCAAATAAAATAGCGATAAAACCCAAATAAAAAAAATATATATGACTTTAATATTTTTCCTCCAATATTTCATTTATTTTGGAGAAGTCATATTATCTCCTCTCATATATTCTGATATGAAATATTTTCGGAGAGAAAAAATAATTAAAACCAAAATGATCCTTGTTTCAATATTTGATAAAATTCAATTATGAAAACGGTGAAATCCCCAACTCTCTTCGAGGGTCCTTGAGTTGCTTAGAATTTCGAGGATCGCGAAACGAAAACTAATAAAATATGATATGCATGAATGACCTATGTATAAAATTCCAAATTGAAAATTTGGGATGTTACAAACCTACCCCCTTAAGATGAATCTTGTCCTCGAGATTCGGGTTGGCTAGAAAATAGGTGTGGGTGGTCCTTGCGTAGATCATCCTGTCTTTCCCAGGTGGCTTCATCCTTGGTATGGTGGCTCCACTGAACTTTGCAAAACTTGATACCTTGCTGCGAGTAACTCGGCTGGCAAATTCGAGAATCTTGACTGGTTTCTCCTTATATGTCAAATCACTGTCCAACTGAATTGCTTCCAGGGGCACTATATCTCTCAAAGGAATATCAGCCATCTCTGCATGGCACTTCTTCAACTGGGAAATGTGAAACACATCATGAACTCCTGACAGTCCTTCGGGTAACTCCAACTTGTAGACAACCTCTCCCATGCGTTCCAAAACACGATACAGTCCTACAAATCTCTGGGCTAACTTTCCCTTAACTCCAAAACGCTTAACTCCTCGTAGAGGCGATACACGGAGATATGCTCTGTCTCGATTTCATAGACTACCTACTTGCGTTTTGAATCGGCATCACTCTTCTGCCTGGACTGAGCTACCTTTAGTCTATCTCCAATCAGCTTAATCTTCTCTTCTGACTCTTTAATCAAATCCGGTCCAAACAACTGACGGTCTCCGACTTCATCCCACATCAACGGCGTTCGACATCTTCTTCCATACAGGGCTTCAAATGGTGCCATCTTCAAACTGGCCTGGTAGCTGTTGTTGTACGAGAACTCCGCGTATGGCAAATTATCATCCCAACTAGATCCATAATCTAGCGCACAAGCTCTCAACATGTCCTCCAGAATCTGATTGACTCTCTCAGTCTGTCCATCTGTCTGTGGGTGAAAAGCTGTGCTGAACTCCAGCCTGGTACCCAAAGTCTGGTGCAACTGATGCCAAAACTTTGAAGTAAACTGTGTTCCTCTATCTGATACGATGGTCCTCGGAACTCCGTGCAGACATACGATCCTGGTCATGTATATCTTGGCCAACTTCGCACTAGTATAGGTGGTTTTCACTGGGATAAAGTGAGCTACCTTGGTCAAGCGATCCACTATTACCCAGATAGAATCATATCCCGATCGGGTCCTGGGTAATCCGGTTATAAAATCCATGCCAAGCTTATCCCACTTCCATTCGGGTATCGGCATACGCTGCAGTAATCCTGCTAGCTTCTGATGTTCTGCCTTCACTCTTTGACATACATCACATATGGCTACATACTCAGCAATATCCTTCTTCATACCAGTCCACCAGAAACACTCCTTCTGATCCAAATACATCTTGGTGTTTCCGAGGTGTATCGAGTATGGCGAGTCATGAGCTTCTTGAAGTATCAACTTCCTGATCTCTGCATTATTGGGCACATAAATGCGGTCCTCAAACCACAAGGTATCGTGCTTATCCTCACGAAAACCTTTGGCTTTTCCTTTGCTCATTTTCTCCTTTATTTCAGCAATCTCCTTGTCATCCTTCTGAGCTTCACGAATCTTTCCCAGTAATGTTGACTGAACCTCTAATGCTGCAACAAAACCTTTAGGAACTATCTCCAAACGTAGATCCCTTAGATCCTCCGCTAACTCCTTTGGCATTCCTCCGCTTATGAGGTTATTGACATAACCCTTCCAGCTCAAAGCGTCAGCTACGACATTGGCCTTTCCTGGATGATAGTGCACCTTCATATCATAATCCTTTATAAGCTCCAACCATCTCCTCTGCCTGAGGTTCAGCTCCTTCTGTGTGAAAATGTACTTCAAACACTTATTATCCGTGTACACATCACAACGGTTTCCAATAAGAAAATGTCTCCAGGTCTTGAGCGCATGCACTACGGCTGCTAATTCCAAATCATGCGTGGCATAATTCAACTCATGTCGTCAAAGTTATCGTGAGGCATATGAAACAACTCTTCCATCTTGCATAAGTACTCCTCCAAGTCCTGAGCGTGAGGCGTCGCAATACACTTGGAAGTCCTTGCGTATATCCGGCAGGATTAGCACTGGGGCTATCATCAAACGTTTCTTCAACTCCTAGAAACTTGCTTCGCATTCTTCAGTCCAATGGAACTTGGTGTCCTTCTTCAACAATGCCGTCATAGGCTTTGCAATCTTGGAAAAATTCTCAATAAATCTGCGGTAGTATCCCGCGAGTCCTAGAAAACTGCGGATCTCTCCAACTGAAGTGGGTGCCAACCACTCCATGACAGACTGAACCTTGGTAGGATCCACTGCTATACCCTCTCCTGATATAACATGTCCAAGAAATCCAACTTCCTTCAACCAAAAATCGCATTTGCTGAACTTGGCATACAACTGGTGTTCCCTGAGCTTCTCGAGAACTAAACGCAAATGCTCCTTGTGTTCCTCTTCATTCTTTGAGTATACCAAGATATCATCAATGAACACCACAACAAACTTATCCAAGAACTCCATGAACACCTTGTTCATCATACTCATGAAATAGGCAGGGGCATTAGTCAATCCGAATGACATAACCGTATACTCATATAACCCATACCTCGTGGTAAAAGCTGACTTAGGTATATCCTTTTCTCAAATCTTCAGCTGATGGTATCCTGATCGCAAATCGATCTTCAAAAAGACTTTAGCTCCTTGCAGCTGGTCAAACAAATCATTGATCATTGGCAGTGGGTACTTGTTCTTGATCGTCACTTCATTCAACGCACGATAGTCAACAACCATCCTTAACGATCCATCTTTCTTCTTGACCAAGAGCACTGGGGCTCCCCATGGTGATGAACTTCGTCGAATGTAACCTTTCTCCAATAACTCCTGAATCTGCTTCTTAATCTCCTCCAGATCATTTGCGGGCATCCGGTATGGTCTCTTTGATATCGGTCCGGTGCCTGGCAACAGCTCTATTAAAAACTCGATGTCTCGATCTGGCGGCATACCTGGTAACTCCTCTAGGAATACATCTGGGTAATCATTTACTACAGGCACTTCCTCCTGAACAACTCCCGTGAGAGAATTTACTTGAGTCCTCCTAGGCGCATGCCTAGATACATACTTAATCCTTTTTCCTCCGGGGTAGTGAGTAGAATTGACCTACTAGCACAGTCAATATTTCCTCCATACTTCGATAACCAATCCATTCCCAGTATCACATCCAATCCTTGTGACTCCAAAATTATGAGGTCTGAGGGGAAAACATGGTTGCCAATGGTTAAGGGTAACCGGTCGCACCATCGGCTGGCCATATACTCTGCACCGGGTGAGCTCACTAGCAAGGGTGTCCTAAGGGCTAAGGTGGGTAACTTAAACTTGTCCACAAATCCCCTTGAAATGTATGAATGCGATGCACCAGTATCAAATAAAACAAGGGCGGTAAATGACTTAACCAAAAACTTACCGATAACTGCATCAGACTGCTCTTCGACCTCCTCCACGTTCACATGGTTCACTTGTCCTCTGTTGAAAGGGTTGGGCTTCTTCCCAACGCTTCCATTGCAATTTCCGTTCTTCAATTCTGGACAATCATTGGCATAGTGCCCGGTCTTCCCGCACTTGAAACAGGTAACGTGACTCTGGTCCTTCTTGGCGGGTGTGGCTGGGTTAGAGCGGTTCTGATTGCTGCTTGCTCCATTCCCATTCCCATTCTTTGGGCCATTGTGGTTATGAGAACTTCCTCCATTATGGGTGTGGCCCCCATGGTTATGGGTAAATCCTCCCGAGTTCGGGGTAAAACGAGGCTTCTATGACGCTCTTGAATTGTACTTCCCTTGCCCATACTTCCTCTTGCGGCTCTCAATCTGCTGCTGCTTCCCTTCAATCATAAGAGCCTTATCTACCAACTCCTGGTAGTTGTTGAATGTTTCCACCATTAACTGCATACTCATCTCATCATTCAGCCCTTCCATAAACTTCTCCTGTTTCGCGGCATTTGTGGCCACATCATCTGGGGCATAACGAGATACCATACTAAACTCATGTACGTACTGAGCCACAATACGATTTCCCTGGCGTAAGTTGCAAAACTCACGCTTCTTCATGCTCATAGCTCCAGTTGAGACATGGGCTGTGCGGAATGCTTGCTGAAACTGATCCCATGTGACATTGGCTATAGTGAAAGTGGTTGTGTAATTCTCCCACCATGAGGCTGCCGGTCCATCCAATTGATGTGCGGCAAAACGCACCTTCTCAGCATCTGTGCAATCTGCGGTGGTCAACTCCCTTCCAATCCTGCGTAGCCAGTCATCCGCAACTATTGGCTCGGTGCTACTGGAAAACACCGGCGGCTGCAACCTCAGAAAACGGGCTAGGTTGTCAACTGGAGGTGGTGGCGGTGGGTTGTTGTTGTTGCCTTGGTTCTGAACTAACAACTGCATCAAGGCATTCTGCTGCTGGATCAACTGAGTGAGCTCCAGTGGGAAGACAAATCCGGTATCACGTCTCGGGGGCATCTGATGGGTTTAGAGGGAAGAGATTAGAATAGAATGAGGTCTAGTGAGAAAGCACTACCCATATGCACATGAGACAAACACAATCATATCATATCACTCAATCAATCAAGCAAGGGCATACAATCGATCTAACTATCGTTACAGTGCTCAGACTATACTATATACATGGGGGAACACTACTTGATCATATGGTGGTCTACTAGAAATTTTGATCGGTGGAGGACTCCATGATATCTGCTACAGCTTCGTCTTCATAGTCATCATCACTATTGTCGGGGTCGGAGTCGGTGTCGTCGATGATGATGTAGTTCTCCGGACAAGTGGAATCATCATCTTCTCCTCCTAGCGTGGGATCTCCCATGAACACTCCGATCTTCTTTATCAGGTCGTCATTCTTCTCCAATAGTATGGCGAGTTCCTCCTCGTATCCGTCGCGTGTAGACTTGAGTTCCTCCTCTAGCTCCATGTTCCTGGTCATAGCCTCCTTCAAATCTATCATGCTTGCGCACATCTGGTTCTCTTGGCGTCGAATGTGCTGGTTTAACCTGGATGAAAGCGGCAATGGACCTTTCCTTCCTGGTGCTGATCATTTCCCATTGCTCATCTCGGCACCCACATATCTGGTAAATAGTGTCCTTCAGCTCCTGCTTGTAGACTTCTCCAATACGTACCATAGTAATGTGGGCTGCCATGCTTTTGCCTAAACTCCAGGTTGGTGCATCAAAGGAAAACTCTATGGGCTCAGTGACTGACGTGAACGTCCTTCCTGGAACATGAACTCGAATCATCCAGCGCTCCTCTTCTGGTAAAGTAGCGATGTAGGTCCCGGTGAAGCTTGGTATTCCGATGTTCAGGTACCTAGTGACTTCCTTCAAGTGTCGTCCAAAGGGGGTGTCTTCATCCGGTTGTGCAAACTTGTTCCTCGAGTCTGCCATCCTAAAGAGTAGAAAATGGAGAGAAGTCAGAAATGAGTAGAGAAGAGTGACCTATGGCTTTTCTTAGTGGTCGTGTCCTACATTCAGCGTGTGCTCTGATACATCTTGTGGCGACCCGACCTCAGACGGTCAAGTCTCTGTGCATAAGTGTCATCCCTGGATCGGTAATGCTGACACACACAGTACTCGAAGGATTTATAACAGAGTAGCAATCACACACTTATTACATCGAATGTCTCAAAAGAGAACTTATTACAATAAATATGGCTGAAGGACATCTAATACGATAACAACAGAAGGCTTGGAAGATAAAGTGAGTCCATCAACTCCAACGGCATAGCTGAGTGCATGAAAACGGCCTAGCGAACCTTACTCCATGTCTGAAAAGTCTGCAACATGATACGTTGCAGCCCGAAAACGGGTCAGCACATGGAATATGCTGGCATAGTAACACAGTAGAGTAATGAACAGAATAAATGCTATCACTACATGCATAAATGGCTGGTGGAGGCTGTATGGTTAATATATTTTGCGAAAGCCCAATTTTTCCCTACAACAAAGGAATATATTTTATTTAACTACCATGGTAGTTGAAACATGGAGAATGGTACCCCCATCTCAATCCCAATTAAAAGTAATTAACAACCCAACAAGATTAATTTAGAGTGATGAGATCCATATGATAATCCAAGAACCAGATACTCAAGATGTCCATAACCGGGGACACGGCTAACCATGATTAGTTTGTACACTCTGCAGAGGTTTGCACACTTTTCCCCACAAGACTCGATCTCCTCCGTTTGATTTCTCGCACTACATGGTGTTTGAGAAACGGATGACCGAAACACAGTCTTTCAGAAGCATTAACTCTAACCCTGGGTAGACAGTACCAACCTACATCCCCTACATCTGCTAGCCTACCACTGGAAGAGGTCATGCAACCTACTCAACTATGCTAGAGCCCATAATAGCTTGTGGCTGCACACGGAAGTTTCTAGCATGAATAATCTTACGATCCCTTTGAGCCTGGGTGGCGGACCGTAGGAGGATCACACGGTATAACCCCGGGATCTCCTAGGACAACACTGGTACAACCCCAGGTGCCCAAAACCAACAATCCACCCAGATGTGTATTAAAGTTGCCACCTTAATTGAAGCATTAATTAAATACTCACATCTGTCGTGGATCTCTCAAACCCAAACCACGTCTACGAGCATAGCATGGCAATATAAGCATAACGTAGAAGTAACTCCCAACGGTTTGATAATAAAACAGGTAATAGGTTCTACCTCATCATCTACTTCCCAATACCCACAAGTTAATCACATCCTAATCATGCAGTGTTTGAGGGTTGAACTAATGCATAAAAACTGGGAATGAAAAGAGTATGATCAATGTGTTACTTGCCTTGCTGACGATCTGCAAATCCTAAAGACTCGTAGTAGCACGCTTCGCACTCCGGGAATTCTATTGCAAACAAACAATAGCATACATAAGCAATCAAGCAAAGATGCACGGTTAAATCTCAAATAAGAAGATCTAACCAGAAAGTTCAACTGAAGAACTCCGGTTTGCACAAAGAATCAAATCAAACGGAGCAACAAAACTCAAACCACGAAAGAAACAATATCCGATTACTAATCTGGACTAAAGTCAAATTTTACTGTACCAAAATCTTATTCAAGTTGGTTAAACAGAAAGAGGGTTTTGAGACGAAGATCTAGGCGCTTGAATCGCCTGATTCCGATAAACGAGCGAAAAGATAAACTAAAACGAAAATCAGGGCAGAAATCGCGATCGAAAATAATCACGGAAAAACCCTGAAAAAAGAAAAACTGACGAACAGGCTAACGAACGAACGTTCGTTGTCTGTGACTAACGGATGAACGGCGTTCGTTAAAACGAACATACGGACAAACGTCCGCTATTTAACTAAACCGGGAAAAACAGAATAAAAACCGATCTAACTAAAAAACCGAATCTAGGGTTTCGAAAGAAAAACCGAACGATTTTCTAACGAAAACCGGCAGCGGCGGGCGGCTACCTCAGCGAGGTCCGGCGGGGTCGGCGGCGGCGAATCGGGGCGGCGGCGGTGCGGCGAGGCGGCGGATCGGGGCGGCGGCGGCGCGGCGCGGCGAGGCGGCGGCGTCGGGGCGGCGCTAGGGTTTGAGCGGCGGCGTCACGACTTGGGCCTCGGGGAGTCGCGGGCCTCGGCTTATAAAGCCGCCCGGGCGTAGTGTCCAAGTCGGACACGACCCGGTAAGTCGGTTGTGTTTTTTTAATCCTGACGCTGAAAAACAAACAAAAGATATACTAAGCGGACTCCAAAAATCCTGAAATAAATTTTCACGGTCCTCTAATAATATTGTGGACAAAGTGAACATTTATTTGAGCCTCTAATGCAATTTTGACAAACGCATATTTTTCCTAATTTAAATAAAATAGCGATAAAACCCAAATAATATATATATATATATATTTGAATTTAATATTTTCCTCCAATATTTCATTAATTTTGGAGAAGTCATATTATCTCCTCTCATATATTCTGATATGAAATATTTTCGGAGAGAAAAATTAATGAAAACCAAAATGATCCTTGTTTCAATATTTGATAAAATTCAAATATGAAAACGGTGAAATCCCCAACTCTCTCCGAGGGTCCTTGAGTTGCTTATTATTTCGAGGATCGCGAAACAAAAAGCAATAAAATATGATATGCATGAATGACCTATGTATAACATTCCAAATTGAAAATTTGGGATGTTACAGATATTGTCACTAACAAAAGAAAGATACGTGAAGCTTTAATTTCCACTATGCTTGCAAAATATTCTTTTAAGGGTGGAGTACTTAATAAGTTAGGAGATCCAGGATGCCCACTATACCATTCTCCATTAAAAGAAGTTATGTCAAAACTGCTTTAGTGACTTACGAGCCGGTGTTACTACTACGCATTTCTCTTTATATCGAAGACTTGATTTGAATAAGCTCATATCTACTGAAATATCTTTGCAAATGGCTGATAAATCAACGGCTGCACCTATTGGAATTTGTGAGGATGTGCCTGTTGTAGTTGCAAATGTTACTATCTTAACGTACTTTGTTATACTTGATATGCCCGAGGACGACGCTATGTCGATTATCCTTGGTAGACCCTTTTTAATATTGCAGGGCTGTTATTGCTTGGAACAAAAGCAAGGTTACCTTTCATGTCAGTGGTAATGAACATATGGTTTATTTTGCGAAGAAACAAAGTTCAGTGAATAGTATCAACATTATTGAAAAATTGCTACAATCACTACTGGAGGTTTTCAATTTCCTCTTCCATCCATCAAAAAGAAATATGAAACTCTTATTGTTGCATTGAGGTAACCTAGTGTCATACGAAATTCTTCGATTTCATGTTACTCAGAAATAGTTTGTTAATAAGACTTGATCAACCTTATTAATGGATCTTTTTGAGGGGCATGCAGTTGATGAATTTAGTAAGCACAACCTATCGTACCCACTATTTACTTTCTGTTATTTAAAGTTTAATAAACTAGAAATGTCATGATTGTCCTGTTTTCTAAATTATCCATGCAATAAAAAATGTCCCAAAAATAAAAGTTCTCAGGATGACCTTGAAATTTAATATGATTTTTTCTATAATAAATAAGAATTTTTGGCACAGGACACACCCCAAGGGGGTGCACTAGTGATCCATGAGCTCACAGGCACGACCATCCCCCTGGGCGCGCCTAGTGGGCTTGTGGGTCCCACATGGGCCCCTCACTTAGTGCACCAGTCCACCACCTTCTCCTTCCTCCAGAAAAAATCACCATAGCTTTCAAACCCGTGTTCTTGCTCATTCTCTTGCGATTTTCGATCTCCTTGCTCGGAGCTCCGTTTTCGAAACTGTTTTGGGGAATTACTCCTTGGTATGTGACTCCTCCAATGGTCCAATTAGTTTTTGTTCTAGTTCTTTATATTTTGCAAATTTTTGCTATTGTGGTGACCATTTTTATGAGCTTGCATGTTGAATTTGTATGGTCCAAAGTAGTTTTGATACATGATATAGCCTCTAGACACTTGTGGGAGTAGTTGTTATTAGCTTTGTTCACTTTTATTTTGAGGTACTAAAAATTCTAGAAATTTTTCAGAGGAACAAAATGTTTAGGAAGATGTTCCATGGTGGTTCTTAGGGCAAGAGCTCTCCAAGGCTTGCAATACATGAGACAGACCTCGAATCGCCGCGGGAAGCTCTTGTGCACTGCTACTTGTGAGCTACGTTGGGATTTCCTTGAAGAGGAGAGGATGAAGCAGTATAGTAGAGATAAGTATTTCCCTCATTTAGGAACCAAGGTCATCAATGTAGTAGGAGAACCACACAAAACCTCATTATTAGCAGCTAGACACACAAAAGCAAATACTTGCACCCAACGCAAACAAGGGGGTTGTCAATCCCCTCGGGCGGTTATTTGCAAGTATCAAATCTCGTAGTGGTAGGTAGATATATAAATTGCAAAATAAAATAAAACAAAGGAAATGCATCAAGGTATATATAGGCAACACGTTTGAGACAAGTAGACCGACTCCTGCCTGCATCTACTACTATTACTCCACTCATCGACCGCTATCCAGCATGCATCTAGAGTATTAAGTTAATAAAAATAGAGTAACGCCTTAAGCAAGATGACATGATGTAGACAAAGTAAACCCAACCAATATGAATAAAACCCATCTCTTTATCCTTAATGGCTACAATACAAATGCGTGTCATGCCCCTTTCTGTCACTAGGATTGAGCACCGCAAGGTTGAACCAATCACAAAGCACCTCTCCCGTTGCAAGATAAATCAATCTAGTTGGCCAAACCAAATGGATAGATTAGAGATAAATACAATGCTATAATAATCATGCATAAAAGAATTTAGAAAAGACTCAATTAATATTCATGAATAATCTGATAATAAACCTACAATTCATCGGATCCCAACAAACACACGCAAAAGAAGATTACATTAGATAGAACTCGAAGAACATCTAGGAGAACATTTTATTGAAGATCAAAGAGAGAGAAGAAGCCATCTAGCTACTAGCTATGAACCCGTAGGTCTGTGGTAAACTACTCACCATCATCGAAAGGGCATCAAGGATGATGTAGAAGCCCTCCATGATCGATTCCCCCTCTAGCAGAGTACCAGAAAAGGCCTCTGGATGGAATCGCGGAACAATGGAAACTTGCGGCAGTGGAAAAAGTGTTTGGGGTGGCTCTCTAGTGTATTCAGAATATTTGAGAATTTATAGAGGTGGAATTATGTGAAGAGGTGCCACAAGGGCCCCACAAGCCCAAAGGCACACCTGGCCCCCGTGGACGCACCACTAGGGCTTGTCGCTCCCTCGTGGCTCTTCTGGTCTTCTCCCGAACCTTTGTGGGTCCCTTCTGGTCCATAAAAAATTAATCCAAAGATTTTTATCCGTTTGATGCTGATTTTTGGAAAAGCCAAAAAACAAGCAAAAAGCAGCAACAGGTACTCGGCACTAGGTTAATAGGTTAGTCCCAAAAAATGATATAAAATTGCATATAAAACATCCAAGATTCAAACTATAATAGCATGGAACAATAAAAAATTATATATACACTGGAGACGTATCAAGCATGCCCAAGCTTAATTCTTGTTCGTCCTCAAGTAGGTAAATGATAAAAACAGAATTTTTGATGTGGAATGCTACATAACATGTCTATCATGTATTCTTTCTTTTATGGTATGAATATTAAGATCTGAATGATTCAGAGCAATAGTGTAAAATTTGACATAAAGTAATTAATACTCAGGCATACCAACAAACAATCATGCCTTTCAAAATAAAAATGCTAAAGAACATTATCCTTACAAAATCATATAGCCTTGTGATGCTCTATCTTCTTCACACAAAATATAAATCATGCACCTGGTGTCATCCAAGCAATTTGTTCATACTTCTTAACGCGCTGCAGATTTTTTAACCCCCATGCAATACATGAGCGCAAGCCACGGATATAGCACAATGGGTGGAATAGAATGCGGTGGCAGAGATTAATATGGAGAAGACAAAAAGGGAAGAAAGTCTTACATCGACGCGGCTAATCAACGGGCTATGGAGATGCCCATCAATTCGTGTCAATTCGAGGAGTAGGGATTGCAATGCAACGAATGCACTAACAACCATAAGTGTATGAAAGCTCAAACTGAAAAACTAAGGGGGCGTGCATCCAACTTTCTTTCTCTAGAAGACCTCAGACATTTGAGGAATCCCATCATCGATATATACAAGCCAGGTTCTATAATAAAAAATTCCCACTAGTATATGAAAGTGACAACATAGGACACTCTCTGTATGAAAAACATGGTGCTACTTTGAAGCACAAGTTGGGAAAGGATAGTAACATTGCCCCTTATCTCTTTTTCTCTCATCATATTTTTGTTGGGATCTTTTTGGCCTCTTTTTTATTTTTATTTATTTCCTCACTGGGACAATTCCCTAATAATGATGATCATCACACTTCTACTTACTTACAACTCAATATTAAAACTCGATAAAACTAATACATATGACTCTATATGAATGCCTCTGGCAGTGTACCAGGATGTGCAATAATACTAGCGTAACATGTATGATAATGATGAATGGTGGCTAAGCCACCAATACTATGTCAGCTATATGATAATGCAAAGCAATATGACAATGATGGTGTGTGTCATAATAACGGAATGGTGGAAGTTGCATGGCAATATGTCTCGGAATGGCTACGGAAATGTCATGATAGATAGGTATGGTGACTATTTTGAGGACGATATAAGGAGGCTTATGTGTGATAGTGTGTATCATATCACGGGGTTTGGATGCACTGGTGAAGTTTGCACCAACTCTAGAGGTGAGAAAGGGCAATGCATGGTACCGAATAGGCTAGCAAATTGCGGAAAGGTGAGGGTGCGTATAATCCATGGACTCACATTAGTCATAAAGAAATCATATACTTATTGCTAAAATTTATTATCCCTTGAAGCAAAGTACTACTACACATGCCCCTAGGGGGGAGGTTGGTAGGAGTTAACCATCGTGCCCCCCGACCTTCACGCAAAGGAGGACACTCAATAATAAATCGTGCTCCAACTTCTTAGTATAACGGGAGACTATATGTGCATGCTTCAGGAGTCAAAAACCTTAACACCAATATTCTTACTAAATCACAATTATTCACTAGTACAACCCACATATCACCATCTCTATATCTCAAAACTATTGCAAGGAATCAAACTTATCCTATTCAGTGATGTACATGAAACTTTTTATTAGATCCCTCTTGAATACCTATCATATTAGGACCAATTTCATAACATATGCATATTGCCAATACTATTTATTAGACTCTCAAAAAGATATAAGTGAAGCATGAGAGTGCAACTATTTCTTTAAAATATAACCACAGTCGTGCTCTAAAAGATATAAGTGAAGCACCAGAGCAACTTCCTAGCTCAAAAGATATAAGTGAAGCACATAGAGTAAAATCACGAATAAATGAGTGTCCCTCTCAAAAGGTGTGTGTAGCAAACATGATTGTGGCAAAATAAAAAGCAAACAAAGCAAAGACTCATATAATACACGATGCTCCAAGCAAAACTCATATCATGTGATGAATAAAAATATAGCTTCAAGTAATATACCAAGGGATTGTAGACGAAAGAGGGGATGCCATCTGGGTCTTGGTTTTCTTTGAATATTACCTTGGCGTGCCTTGGGCATATTCAAGCTTAGGGTCTTGCCACTCCTTATTCCTTCATCCATCGTGATCTCACCCAAAACTTGAAAACTTCAGCACACAAAACTCAACAGAAACCTCATGAGATCCATTAGTATAACAAGCAAATCATAAACTTTAGGTACTGTTGTAAACTAATTAATATTTTATTACTGCATAATACCTACTTTAGTCTAACTTCTCCATCAATTATACCCCCCAATACAATCCATAGATTCACTAAAATAAGCAAACTATGCAACGGAAACGGAATCTGTCAAAAACAGAACAATATGTAATGATCTAAAGAAATCCAATACTTCTGTAACTCCAAAAAATCTGAAAAATTAGAAAAACATGGGAAATTTTTCTATCAATCATGTGTAAAAAGTTCAGAATATTATCACGTCCCGGTGAATTTAGAGAATTCTTCTACTGGGCATAAAAGTTTATGTTTTTTTACAGAATCAAATCAGGTATCAACCAAATCATCCCAAAGGCTTTACTTGGCACAAATAGTAACTAAAAACAAAACAACAGTCATAGCAGTAGCATAATTGTGTGCACAAAAAATGATAACTATTGGGTTGTCTCCCAACAAGCTCTTTCTTTATAGCCATTAAGATAGGCTTGAGATTTTATTGATGCTCACAGGAAAGATAAAAATTGAAGCACAAAGAGAGCATCATAATACATGTGACAAATACATTTAATTATAACATACTTCCTATGCATAGGCATTTGATAAGGAAACAAATTATCAAGGCAGGCAAAACCTAGCACATGCAAGGAAGAAGAAAGAAACAATAGCAATCTCAACATGAAGAGAGGTAATTTAGTAACTTGAAGATTTCTACAACCATATTTTCTCTCTCATAATAATTACATGTAGGATCATATTCAAATTCAATAATATAACTATCATAAACAATATTCTCTTTATTATCCACATGCATCCAAATCTTATAGTCTTTCAAGATAGTGGGAATAACATCAACTAAAGTCATGACCTCTTGAACCCCACGTTTATCAATAATTTCATAGATTGAACACTTTCCATATATATGGGATTCTCTTTTCCTAAAGCTGACACCCTTCCAAACCTACTTTCAATATTATTGCCAACATTATTATCAATATTATATCCATCATGAGACTTAATTAAAATTTTGAGATCATAAGAAGCATCACCCCAATCATGATCATTACCATAAGTAGTGGAAATAACAAATTCATCATCCCCAAGCTTGTAGTTTTGCATATCACTAGCACAATTGACATTACTAGAATTTATAGTGACATTATTGCAATTATGCTTTTCATTCACTACTAGAAAAAGGCTTATCCCCAATATCTCTACTAGTGGCGCACCAGAATCAGGTGCGCCATTGCTATGTTTTTACTAATGGCGCACCACATGAGCAGTGCGCCATTGCTATTTTTTTGGGTCCATCCCCCCCATCAGACATAGCAATGGCGCACCACACCTAGGTGTGCCACTGCTATGCTACATAGTAGTGGCACACCTAGGTGTGGTGCGCCATTGCTATGGCCAGTGGGGGTGTGCCTGCGTGTGTGTGTGAGGTTAGTAATGGCGCACCAGAAAGGGTGCGCCATTACTAACGTCTCACACACACAAACACCCCCCAGTGGATCGCATTTAGGTTTTTTAAAAATAAAAGAAAATGATAAAAAATTCAAAAAAATAGATGCCCATGTGTTATGTGTTCTAGTTGTTAGGAAAATTAACAAACCTGAATTTTGAATTTTTTTGCAAAAGGCCGCCGTGTTTCGGTAAAATGGCCGAAACTTTTGCATACGACCTCCGATGAAAAAGTTTTTTATATGAAAAACCATCTACTCGAAAAGTTACATCCGAATTCAACTAGGGGAACCCCGTTGAAGATTTTTAGAATCCCTAAAAACCTAACAGAATAAAAGATACGGGGCTTTTAAGATCTGGAGGCAAAAAAAATCGAAAAAATGCAAAAAATAAAAAAAATTAGCAATGGCGCACTAGTGCATGGTGCGCCACTGCTATTTTCCCGCCTTCAAAATTCAAAAAAATAGCAATGGCGCACCAGTGCATGGTGCACCACTGCTAAGTTGGGTATGAAGTTTAAAAGGGCCGGCCAGCCACTTACCCCTTCATTCTTCTCCTCCTCTCCTCCACTCCATCTCCTCCTCTCCTCCTCTCCTCCACTCCATCTCCTCCTCTCCGGCGACCTCCTCCTCCTCACGGTGCTCCTCCTCCGGTGACCTCCTCCTCACGGTTGATAGAGGCGAGGGTGTCCCGATCTTTCGATGAGATGATAACTATCGATTTGGTGGAGACGACTTTGACGATCCGACTACAAACGTGCACGACGTTGCGCTTTATCAATCGCTAAACCAATCTCCTGAGGTTACTGACGATGCTGGAAGCACGATCAGCCTGACCACGAAGGTCTATTCCTGCAAGCAATCGAAGAACGAGCAAGAATATGATAATGCAATCTGAATATTGCGAATATATAGATGAAGTATTGATAGTGGTGGGAATCCGTAAGCGGTCTTGGTCTGGTCGTTGGACACAAACGAAGTACACGAAGTTGCAATGGCTAACTTTTAACTAAACAAATTCCAAGGAAAAAGCTACTAGATGGATCTACTTATATAGGAGCAAGGGTGGCGGCCAAGGAGGTGGGAGGACGTCCCAAGGCAGCCTAAAACCAACCCTAGGTCGTACAAGGCTCATGGGCCCAAGTGGAGGTGATGCAACACCTTTGGACTTGTAGTTTGACTCGGATTCTGGTGCAACGTCAGATTGTTTCGACCATAACTCAATGCTCCGGACGAATTTAAAGGTGAATCCAATTGGGTTGGAAAGAGCACGAAATCTAGTTTCCAACAAAAAAAGAATCACCCAATTCGGAGTCCGTATGAAAAAGTTGTTGGCGTTTTGAGTCAGGTATGTCTGTGCAGTCCGAATCTGAATCCAGAACGTGAGAGACTTGGACTCTATCTTCTCTTGGCCCAAAAGTGACGTGAGAGGACTTTTTGAACAGAACCTAAACTTTTCCTTTTGCCTTATCTTCATATGTGGATTGTACAAATGTCCCATACACCTGCAATTAGACAAAACACAAAAGTGTGTGAAGTATTTTTGTTCTGGATAACATAAATAGATTATTGAATAGTTTGCACTAGAAATCACCTGACAAATATGCATGTATGCAATATTTTTGGTCGTATCCAAGGTAGTCATGTCCTCATCAACGGTGCTCCTCCTTTGGCGAACTCCTCCTCCCTCCTCTCCTTCTCACGGTGCTCCTCCTCCGGCGACCTCCTCCTCCCTCCTCTCATGCTCACGGTCCTCCTCCTCCTCTGCGGCGACCTCCTCCTCCATCCTCTCCTGATCCTCATGGTCTCTACTTCTTCCTCTCCTCCTCACCCACATGTGGAGCTCCCCCGGCACAAAGAACGTACCAGATCCAGGTCGAGAACGAAATTTGAAAAAAAATTCAAGCAAAAAATCAAGCCAAAAAAATGAGCCAGATCTAGATGCAGATCCAAATTCAAAATTTAAAAATAGCAATGGCGCACGGTGGGGGTTAGATGGTGCGCCACTACTATTATCCCGCCTTCAAAATTTAAAAAAAATCAAAAAATTTCAAAAAAAGTTACCAGTGGCGCACCTTTAGCAATAGTAATGGCGCACTACAAGGTGCGCCACTGTTACCTACAATAGTAATGGCGCACCAGAGGTGCGCCATTAGTATTTGTTAGTAGTGGCGTGATAATAGTGGCGCACCTATAGTGCGCCACTAACAACCTTTTTTCTAGTAGTGATTCAAGGAGCTATCATGAATCACTTTATAAATTTCTTCTTCAACACTTCATCACAATTTTCAGATTCATGATTTTCAAGCAGAACTTCATAGAGATAATCAAGTGCACTCAAATTACTAGCAATTAGTCCAACATAATTAGTTTTTTTGAAAGATTAGAAACTGGATGAGGATCCATATGTTTTTACTTTTCCTTTTTGTTTTGGAGTGTCCACATGAAGGCAACTAAAAGAAAGCAAAGGAGCAAAGTAACAAGGCAATTTTTTTGTGTTTTTTAAAAAGAATAGAAGTGCGGGAGATGAAAATGAGAGGCAAAGGCAAATAAAAATAAGAGCAAGTAGATGATAATTTGTGCGAAGGTACTTGATAGGTTTTGGTGATGTCTCCCCGGCAACGACGCCAGAAATTCTTCCTGCTACTTGTGAGTTGCGTTGGATTTCCTCGAAGAGGAGAGGATGAAGCAGTACAGCATAGATAAGTATTTTCCTCAGTTAATAACCAAGGTTATCAATCCAGGAGGAGAACCACACAGAACCTCACTAGCAACACCTGCACATACAAAAGCAAATACTTGCACCCAACACAAACAAGGGGGTTATCAATCCCCTCGGTGGTTATTTGCAAGTATCAAATTTCGTAGTGGTAGGTAGACAGATAAATTGTAAAATAAAATAAAATAAAGAAAACATCGAGGAGAGCATTGTATTGAAGATCAAAGAGAGAGAAGAAGCCATCTAGCTACTAGCTATGGACCCGTAGGTCTGTGGTAAACTACTCATGCATCATCGGAAGGCAGCAAGGATGATGTAGAAGCCCTCCGTGATCGATTCCCCCTCTGGCAAAGTACCGGAAAAGTCCTCCATATGGGATCATGGAAGAACTGAAACTTGTGGTGGCGTAAAAAGTGTTTTGGGTGGCTCTCCGGTGTATTGGTAATATTTGGGAATTTATAGAGGTGGAATTATGTCAAGAGGTGCCACGAGGGGCCCACAAGCCCAAGGGGCGTGCCTGCCCCCTAGCCACGCCCCTAGCGCTTGTCTCTCCCTCGTGGCTCTTCTGGTCTTCTCCCAAACCTTCATGGGTCCCTTCTGGTCCAGAAATAATTAATCTAAATTATTTTTTCTCTGTTTGGACTCCGTTTGATATTGATTATCCGAAAAGCCAAACAAGCAAAAAATAGCAACTGGCATTGGGCACTAGGTTAATAGGTTAGTCCCAAAAAGTGATACAAAATTGCATATAAAACATCCAAGATTGATACTATAATAGCATGGAACAATAAAAAATTATAGATACGTTGGAGGCATGTCATGCACCCGTGTGAATGGCCGTCCGACTCCTTCATAAATTAAGCCAGTATTAAGGAGTTTGATACGTATGTGCACAATGCCGAGTTAATGGACTTCTTGTCAGATAAGTGCTTTCAGTACCAAAATCTTACTGATTCTTTTGTGCGGAAATTCGAGTATGTATCTCATCGCATTTCACATGATGTTATGTTCAACTTACATGAAAATCCTTTTTGCATGACCATTGAGGAATTTAGTGAAGCATGTAAACTTCCGTATTGGGGGGCATGTGTCGAGCCTCGTAAATTTGATTGCAATGAATTTCTTGGGAGTATTACTGGAGGCGAAACCAGAGGCATAACGCAGGTTACTATAGGGAGCATTCATTTTCCTGCTATACATTATTTTGCTCTATTCATAGGAAGTTGCATAACTGGTAACAGGACCCTAGTCATCTATGTGCTCATGACTTGAGCGTTCTTAAGAGCGCGGTATTGAGAGATAGACAATTTAACATAGGGGCCATTGTTGCACGTCGTTTACATAATAATGCCCTAGTTGGTGTTCTTTTTGGCAAAATTTATGATACTCGCTAAGCCGCTCATCTTGGCATAACCATAAAAGTAAATGATACCATGTTGCCACCTAGATTCTTAGATTATGAGGCTATGGAGCGTCACCAGTTCCTTGAAAGGGATGACCCACCATTTCAATATAGAAAAATCTTTAACAGGCGTCATGCCGTCCATATTCCTTTGCATGTTCCTGCCTTCTTTAACTTTCAGTAAAAACGAAGATATTTTATACTTGAGGAGGAGGCCTAGGATTACAAGAGGGTGAGGGATTCCGCCCATCGTAACGAGGCAGCCCGCCAAGCTGTGGCGGCTGCACTCAAGGACAAGCCGAACTATGACTATGGGTATTATCCAGGCCACCAGGGGCCATAGACCAACTTAGGCCAAAAGGCTAAGCTTGGGGGAATACGTATTCCTCACCGACATTACATTCATGTACAACACACACATTCCAGTTGTTGGTGCCCCTCCTTTTTCTTCTTGTCTGTTTGAAAATTTTCAAAAACCCAAAAATATTTCTCGCTTCTTTTCGGTTTTTCTTTCTTGTTTAGTTAGCTTCTAGTATTAAAAGAATACCCAAAAAGGTTTCTCGTTTCTTCTTTTTCTTGTTGGGAGATTTCCTGTGTAAATAGTTTGTCTCGTTTTTGTTTTTCCTTTGTTAGTTTGCTTTCTTTAGAGAAACCAAAAATTCCAAAAACATTTTAGTGTGTTTCTCTAAAATTCTTTTCTTGTATTGAGTTGTCTTAAGGAGAAGACCATGATGCAAATGTTGAGTGACTCATATGCATTACTGTTGACCTAACAAAGTGCCAATATTACTTTGTCTTCTCCTTTGAATAAAATCTTTGCAGAATCCCGCTTAGTCCATGGCACACTTGCACTATTATCATTTTCACATCGTTCGGTCATGCAACTGAAACGCAATAATGACGATGATTGGATGAAGTGATTGCGGTGAAGGAAAGCTGGTATGAACTCTTCTTGTTTTTGTTTTTGTAAATATGTTTAGCTCATCGTTCTTGATTCAAAATATTATGAGTAAACATGTTTGTCATGACAATTAGAGATTATAATTGCTCATGCCATGCTTAAACAGCTAGGAGTGGATAATGATTTATCTTGAGTGTCAACATGCAATAAAATGGTTATGATGTAGTATGATAATATGGTATCCTCCTCTGAATGATTCTAGTGGCTTGACCTGGCACATGTTCACACATGTGATAGATTCAAAACCAACAAAGCCTTCACAATATTTATTTTCACGATGTTTATATCCTACTCATGCTTGCATTCAATGTTACTTATTCTCAATTCATGCTTCTGACCGTTTTTGCTCTCTGGTTGGTCGCTTCTCAATCTATCTGCTAGCCTTTGCCTGTACTAAGCAGGAATACTGCTTGTGCATCCAAATCCTTAAAACCAAAGTTGTTCCAGACGAGTCCACTATATCTACCTATATGCGGTGTTACCCTGCCATCCTAAGTAAGTTTGCATGTGCCACCTCTAAGCATTCAAATAAGCATCTGTTTTATGTGCCCGTACCACTCATGGAGCGATAGGGGGCGGTCAGTACCTTCCATGCTAAGCGGGTTATTCTCATGATGGGTGTTTATTCACTTGTCATTTCATGAGAGAGGCTGGTAATTGGGATGCCTAGTCCTATAATCCAAATGAAAAAATATAATAACAAACTCCCCCGAAACTTGTTGGTATGGAGGGCACTCATGAATTCGGCTAGCCATGGCTTGTGTTTGTTGGTTGAGGAGGAGTAAACTTTACCTTTGTGCTTGGGAACAGTTGATAATGCGTTCAGCATGGAAGATATTGAAAATCCTCGGTCGTAACGCTAACAGGAAAAGTACACCACTCAAATTATATTCATCTCTATTTTAAGCTTCGAGGTCTGGCACCGCTGCAAATCCATGCTTCCCTCTGTGAAGGGCCTATATATTTACTTTTATTGTTGAGTCATCACCTTCTCATTCGAGCACCAATTGGGGAGCACTATTGTCATTCTTATGCATTGGGTATAGTTAATGTTGAGTGTGATATGACTGGATCTCTTCTACCATGAATTATAATGTTTAGTCCTTGCTTGAACTTCAGAGGTGCTCTACATTTACGTTTTGCGGTCTCATAAAGGGCTAGTGAGATAACATGTTATCATATTATATCATGATTGTTTTGACAAATTTTTGGCATCCGAGATATCTTATTATTGCTCGCTAGTTGGTTATCTTATTGGTATGAGTAAATGTGATACCAAACTATTATCATGCACAAGGTTAGTCCATAATCTTTTCAGAACACTAGAACATTCACTAGTACAGCGAGGTGCTATACAAATGGTTTTTAACCCCTTTTAGTGATGGCATTTGGAACCATCGCCAAGTGACTGACTGTGATAGGGGGATCCTTCCCACACGACGCAGAAACCATCGGAGATAGGGAGCCACCCAGACGCTGCATCCTCAATGCGACAACCAATGCGAGGGCCACGCAAGACCTTGACGACGTCTCGATGGCTTCGTTCGATCCTCGAGCACGTCAAGGCTGACGACGAGCCTCGGAGGACAGGCAGATGGAGGGCGCGCACATCACCATCGAGCGAAGCCGCGACGACCATCGCCAGTCCAATGGGCGTGATGGCCCTGACATCGACGAGCCCGCGCTCGATAGAGGTGGGTACCCGCCTTTCGAGGCTGGGTGCCCTGCCTTCACCCATGAGCTACGGCAAGTCCGTTGGCCGTCCGCTCACACGTTCAAGCCAGAAATTCCAAAGAAGTATGACGGGAGACTGAACCCGGTAGAGTTCTTAAGCATCTACACTATTGTTGGGGAACGTAGCAGAAATTCAAAATTTTCTACGCATCACCAAGATCAATCTATGGAGTAATCTAGCAACGAGGGGAAGGGGAGTGCATCTACATACCATTGTAGATCGCGATGCGGAAGCGTTGCAAGAACGCGGATGAAGGAGTCGTACTCGTAGCGATTCAGATCGCGGTTGATTCCGATCTAAGCGCCGAACCACGGGGCCTCCGCGTTCAACACACGTGCAGCCCGGTGACGTCTCCCACGCCTTGATCCAGCAAGGAGAGAGGGAGAGGTTGGGGAAGACTCCGTCCAGCAGCAGCACGATGGCATGGTGGTGGTGGAGGAGCGTGGCAATCCCGCATGGCTTCGCCAAGCACCGCGCGAGAGGAGGAGGAGGGAGAGGGGTAGGGCTGCGCCGAAAGAGAGACGTTCTCGTGTCTTGGGCAGCCCCAAACCTCAACTATATATAGGGGGGGGGGCTGCGCCCCCTCTAGGGTTTCCACCCCAAGGGCTAGTGGCCAGCCCTAGATCCCATCAAGGGGGGCGGCCAAGGGGAGGAGAGGAGGGGCGCCCCACTAGATGGGCCCTAAGGCCCATCTGAACCTAGGGTTTGCCCCCTCCCACTCTCCCATGCGCCTTGGGCCTTGGTGGGGGGGCGCACCAGCCCACCTGGGGCTGGTCCCCTCCCACACTTGGCCCACGCAGCCTTCTGGGGCTGGTGGCCCCACTTGGTGGACCCCCGGGACCCTCCCGGTGGTCCCGGTACATTACCGATAACACCCGAAACTTTTCCGGTGACCAAAACAGGACTTCCCATATATAAATCTTTACCTCCGGACCATTCCGGAACTCCTCGTGATGTCCGGGATCTCATCCGGGACTCCAAACAACATTCGGTAACCACGTACGTACTTTCCCTATAACCCTAGCGTCATCGAACCTTAAGTGTGTAGACCCTACGGGTTCGGGAACCATGCAGACATGACCGAGACGTTCTCCGGTCAATAACCAACAGCGGGATCTGGATACCCATGTTGGCTCCCACATGTTCCACGATGATCTCATCGGATGAACCACGATGTCGGGGATTCAATCAATCCCGTATACAATTCCCTTTGTCTATCGATATGTTACTTGCCCGAGATTCGATCGTTGGTATCCCTATACCTTGTTCAATCTCGTTACCGGCAAGTCTCTTTACTCGTTCCGTAACTCACATCATCCCGTGATCAACTCCTTGGTCACACTGTGCACATTATGATGATGTCCTACCGAGTGGGCCCAGAGATACCTCTCCGTTTACACGGAGTGACAAATCCCAGTCTCGATTCGTGCCAACCCAACAGACACTTTCGGAGATACCTGTAGTGCACCTTTATAGCCACCCAGTTACGTTGTGACGTTTGGTACACCCAAAGCATTCCTACGGTATCCGAGAGTTGCACAATCTCATGGTCTAAGGAAATGATACTTGACATTATAAAAGCTCTGAGCAAACGAACTACACGATCTTGTGCTAGGCTTAGGATTGGGTCTTGTCCATCACATCATTCTCCTAATGATGTGATCCCGTTATCAACGACATCCAATGTCCATGGTCAGGAAACGGCCGTAACCATCTATTGATCAACGAGCTAGTCAACTAGAGGCTTACTAGGGACATGGTGTTGTCTATGTATCCACACATGTATCTGAGTTTCCTATCAATACAATTCTAGCATGGATAATAAACGATTATCATGAACAAGGAAATATAATAATAACCTATTTATTATTGCCTCTAGGGCATATTTCCAACAGTCTCCCACTTGCACTAGAGTCAATAATCTAGTCCACATCACCATGTGATTAACACTCATAGGTCACATCACCATGTGACCAACATCCAAAGAGTTTACTAGAGTCACCAATCTAGTTCACATCACTATGTGATTAACACTCAATGAGTTCTGGTTTGATCATGTTATGCTTGTGAGAGAGGTTATTAGTCAACGGGTCTGAACCTTTCAGATCCATGTGGGCTTTACGAATATTTATATCATCTTGTGGATGCTACCACGCGCTATTTGGAGCCATTTCAAATAATTGCTCTACTATACGAATCCGGTTTACTACTCAGAGTCATCCGGATTAGTGTCAAAGTTCGCATCGACGTAACCCTTTATGACGAACTCCTTTTCACCTCCATAATCGAGAAAATTCCTTAGTCCACTACATACTAAGGATAAATTCGACCGCTGTCATGTGATCCATTCCCGGATCACTATTGTACCCCTTGACCAACTCATGGCAAGGCACACTTCATGTGCGGTACACAGCATAGCATACTGTAGAGCCTACGTCTGAAGCATAGGGGACGACCTTCGTCCTTTCTCTCTCTTCTGCTGTGGTCAGGTCTTGAGTCTTACTCAATACTCACACCTTGTAGCACAGCCAAGAACTCCTTCTTTGCTGATCTATTTTGAACTCTTTCAAAATCATGTCAAGCTGTGCGTTCTTTGAAAGTATCATCCGGCGTCTTGATCTATCTCTATAGATCTTGATGCCCAATATGTAAGCAGCTTTTATCCAGGTCTTCCTTTGAAAAACTCCTTTCAAACAACCCTTTATGCTTTGCAGAAATTTTACATCATTTCGGATCAACAATATGTCATTCACATATACTTATCAGAAATGTTGTAGTGCTCCCACTCACTTTATTGTAAATACAAGTTTCTAACAAACTTTGTATAAACCCAAAAACTTTCATCACTCCATCAAAGCGTATATTTTGACTCCGAGATGCTTGCTCTAATCCATGGAAGGATCGCTGGAGCTAGCATACCTTTTAGCATCCTTAGGATCGACAAAACCTTTCTGATTGTATCACATACAACCTTTCCTTACGAAAACTGGTAAGGAAACTTGTTTTGACATCCATCTGCCAGATGTCATAAATGCAGCTAATGCTAACATGATTCCGACGGACTTAAGCATCGCTACGGATGAAAAAATCTCATCGTAGTCAACTCCTTGAACTTGTGGAAATACTCTTTGCCACAAGTCGAGCTTCATAGACAGTAACATTACCGTCCACGTCCGTCTTCTTCTCAAAGTTCCATTTATCTCGGATTTCATGGCTTCTAACCATTTGTCGGAATATGGGCCCACCATCGCTTCTCCATAGCTCATAGGTTCATCGTTGTCCAACAACATGACTTCCAAGACATGATCACGTACTACTCTGAAGTATTACGCATCCTCGTCGTCCTACGAGGTTTGGTAGTGACTTGATCCGAAGTTTCATGATCACTATCATAAGCTTCCACTTCAATTGGTGTAGGTGCCACAGGAACAACTTCCTGTGCCCTGCTACACACTAGTTGAAGTGACGGTTCAATAACCTTATCAAGTCTCCACCATCCTCCCACTCAATTCTTTCGAGAGAAATTTTTCCTCGAGAAAGGACTCGTTTCTAGAGGCAATTACTTTTGCTTCCAAATCTGAAATAGGAGGTATACCCAACTGTTTTGGGTATTCTATGAAGATGCATTTATCCGCTTTGGGTTCGAGCTTATCAGCTTGAAACTTTTTCACATAAGCATCGCAGCCCCAAACTTTTAAGAAACGACAACTTAGGTTTCTCTAAGCGGTGTCGTCTCAACGGAATTGCGTGGTGCCCCTTTTAAAGTGAATGCGGTTATCTCTAATGCCTAACCCATAAACGATAGTGGTAATTCGATAAGAGACATCATGGTATGCACCATATCCAATAGGGTGCAGTTATGATGTTCGGACACACCATCACACTATGGTGTTCCAGGCGGTATTAATTGTGAAACACTTTCCACAATGTCTTAATTGTGTGCCAAACTCGTAACTCAGATACTCATCTCTATGATCATATCACAGACATTTTATCCTCTTGTCACGATGATCTTCAACTTCACTCTGAAATTACTTGAACCTTTCAATAATTCAGACTTGTGTTTCATCAAGTAAATACACTCAGCATCTACTCAAATCATCTGTGAAGTAAGAATATAACGATATCCACTGCATGCCTCAGCACTCATTGGACTGCATACATCAAAATGTATTACTTCCAATAAGTTGCTCTCTTGTTCCATCTTACTGAAAACGAGGCCTTTCAGTCATCTTGCCCATGTGGTATGATTTGCATGTCTCAAGTGATTCAAAATCAAGTGAGTCCAAACGATCCATCTGCATGGAGTTTCTTCATGCATATATACCAATAGACATTGTTCGCATGTCTCAATCTTTTCAAAAACGACTGAGTCCAAAGATCCATCTACATGGAGCTTCTTCATGCGTTCTATACCAATATGACTCAAATGGCAGTGCCACAAGTATGTGGTACTATCATTACTATCTTATATCTTTTGGCATGAACATGTGTATCACTACGATCGAGATTCATTTTAGGTGCAAGACCATTGAAGGTATTATTCAAATAAACAGAGTAACCATTATTCTCCTTAAATGAATAACCGTATTGCGATAAACATAATCCAATCATGCTCAGCGCAAACACCAAATCTCGATGGTAGAGGGAGCATGCGATGCTTGATCACATCAACCTTGGAAACACTTCCAACACATATCATCATCTCACCTTTAGCTAGTCTCCGTTTATTCCGCAGCTTTTATTTCGAGTTACTAACACTTAGCAACCAAACCGGTATCTAATACCCTGGTGCTGCTAGGAGTACTAGTAAAGTACACATTCATATAACGTATATCCAATATACTTCTGTCGACCTTGCCTGCCTTCTCATCTACCAAGTATCTAGGGTAGTACTGCTTCAGTGACCGTTCCCCTCATTACAGAAGCACTTAGTCTCGGGTTTGGGTTCAACCTTGGGATTCTTCACTAGAGCAGCAAACGATTTGTTGTTTCATGATGTATCCCTTTTGCCCTTGCCCTTCTAGAAACTAGTGGTTTTACTAACCATCAACAATTGATGCTCCTACTTGATTTCTACTTTCGCGGTGTCAAACATCGCGAGTAGCTCAAGGATCATCATAACTATCCCTGATATGTTATAGTTCATCACGAAGCTCTACTAGCTTGGTGGCAGTGACTATGGAGAGCTATCACTATCTCATCTGGGAGATTAACTCCCACTCGATTCAAGTGATTGTGGTACTCAGACAATCTGAGCACATGCTCAACGATTAAGCTTTTCTCCCTTTAGTTTGCAGGCTTAAGAAACTTGTCAGAGGTCTCATACCTCTTGACGTGGGCACTAGTCTGAAATCCCAATTTCAGTTTTCGGAACATCTCATATGTTCTGCGACGTTTCAAAAACGTCTCTTGTGCCACAATTCTAAACCGTTAGCATTACGCATTGAACTATCACGTAGTCATCAAAACGTGTATGTCAGATGTTTCGTAACATCTACAGACGACGCTGAGTTCAGCACACCGAGCGGTGCATTAAGGACATAAGCCTTCTGTGCAGCAATGAGGACAATCCTCAGTTTACGGACCCAGTCCGCATAATTGCTACTACCAACTTTCAACTAAATTTTCTCTAGGAACATATCTTAAACAGTAGAACTAAAGCGTATGACATAATTTGCAAAGACCTTTTGACTATGTTCATGATAATGAAGTTCATCTAATTAATGAACTCCCACTCAGATAGACATCCCTCTAGTCATCTAAGTGATACATGATCCGAGTCAAACTAGGCCGTGTCCGATCATCACGTGAGACGGACTAGTCATCATCGGTGAACATCTCCATGTTGATCGTATCTACTATACGACTCATGTTCGACCTTTCGGTCTCTTGTGTTCCGAGGCCATGTCTGTACATGCTAGGCTCGTCAAGTCAACCTAAGTGTTTGCATGTGTTCCGAGGCCATGTCTGTACATGCTAGGCTCGTCAACACCCGTTGTATTCGAACGTTAGAATCTATCACACCCGATCATCACGTGGTGCTTCGAAACAACGAACCTTCATGTGGTGCACAGTTAGGGGGAACACGTCTCTTGAAATTTTAGTGAGGGATCATCTTATTTAAGCTACCGTCGTTCTAAGCAAATAAGATGCATAACATGATAAACATCACATGCAATCAAATAGTGACATGATATGGCCAATATCATTTTGCTCCTTTGATCTCCATCTTCGGGGCACCATGATCATCTTTGTCACCGGCATGACACCATGATCTCCATCATTGTGTCTTCATGAAGTTGTCACGCCAACGATTACTTCTACTTCTATGGCTAACGCGCTTAGCAATAAAGTAAAGTAATTTACATGGCGTTATTCAATGACACGCAGGTCATACAAAAAATAAAGACAACTCCTATGGCTCCTGCCGGTTAACATACTCATCGACATGCAAGTCGTGATTCCTATTACAAGAATATGATCAATCTCATACATCACATATATCATTCATCACATCTTCTGGCCATATCACATCACATAGCACATGCTGCAAAAACAAGTTAGACGTCCTCTAATTGTTGTTGCAAGTTTTTACGTGGCTTGTATAGGTTTCTAGCAAGAACGTTTCCTACCTACCTAAGACCACAACGTGATATGCCAATTTCTATTTACCCTTCATAAGGACCCTTTTCATCGAATCCGTTTCGACTAAAGTGGGAGAGACAGACACCCGCTAGCCACCTTATGCAACTAGTGCATGTAAGTCGGTGGAACCTGTCTCACGTAAGCGTACGTGTAAGGTCGGTCCGGGCCGCTTCATCCCACAATGCCGCCGAAACAAGATAAGACTAGTAGCAGCAAGAAAAATTGGCAACATCTACGCCCACAACTGCTTTGTGTTCTACTCGTGCATAGAAACTACGCATAGACCTAGCTCATGATGCCACTGTTGGGGAACGTAGCAGAAATTCAAAATTTTCTACGCATCACCAAGATCAATCTATGGAGTAATCTAGCAATGAGGGGAAGGGGAGTGCATCTACATACCATTGTAGATCGCGATGCGGAAGCGTTGCAAGAACGCGGATGAAGGAGTCGTACTCGTAGCGATTCAGATCGCGGTTGATTCCGATCTAAGCGCCGAACCACGGCGCCTCCGCGTTCAACACACGTGCAGCCCGGTGACGTCTCCCACGCCTTGATCCGGCAAGGAGAGAGGGAGAGGTTGGGGAAGACTCCGTCCAGCAGCAGCACGACGGCATGGTGGTGGTGGAGGAGTGTGGCAATCCCGCATGGCTTCGCCAAGCACCGCGCGTGAGGAGGAGGAGGGAGAGGGGTAGGGCTGCGCCGAAAGAGAGACGTTCTCGTGTCTTGGGCAGCCCCAAACCTCAACTATATATAGGGGGGAGGGGGCTGCGCCCCCTCTAGGGTTTCCACCCCAAGGGCTGGCGGCCAGCCCTAGATCCCATCAAGGGGGGCGGCCAAGGGGAGGAGAGGGGGGGCGCCCCACTAGATGGGCCCTAAGGCCCATCTGAACCTAGGGTTTGCCCCCTCCCACTCTCCCATGCGCCTTGGGCCTTGGTGGGGGGCGCACCAGCCCACCTGGGGCTGGTCCCCTCCCACACTTGGCCCACGCAGCCCTCTGGGGCCGGTGGCCCCACCTGGTGGACCCCCGGGACCCTCCCGGTGGTCCCGGTACATTACCGATAGCACCCGAAACTTTTCTGGTGACCAAAACAGGACTTCCCATATATAAATCTTTACCTCCGGACCATTTCGGAACTCCTCGTGACGTCCGGGATCTCATCCGGGACTCCGAACAACATTCGGTAACCACATACAAACTTCCTTTATAACCCTAGCGTCATCGAACCTTAAGTGTGTAGACCCTACGGGTTCGGGAACCATGCAGACATGACCGAGACGTTCTCCGGTCAATAACCAACAGCGGGATCTGGATACCCATGCTGGCTCCCACATGTTCCACGATGATCTCATCGGATGAACCACGATGTCGGGGATTCAATCAATCCCGTATACAATTCCCTTTGTCTATCGGTATGTTACTTGCCCGAGATTCGATCGTCGGTATCCCTATACCTTGTTCAATCTCGTTACCGGCAAGTCTCTTTACTCGTTACGTAACTCACATCATCCCGTGATCAACTCCTTGGTCACATTATGATGATGTCCTACCGAGTGGGCCCAGAGATACCTCTCCGTTTACACGGAGTGACAAATCCCAGTCTCGATTCGTGCGAACCCAACAGACACTTTCGGAGATACCTGTAGTGCACCTTTATAGCCACCCAGTTACGTTGTGACGTTTGGTACACCCAAAGCATTCCTACGGTATCCGGGAGTTGCACAATCTCATGGTCCAAGGAAATGACTTGACATTAGAAAAGCTCTGAGCAAATGAACTACACGATCTTGTGCTAGGCTTAGGATTGGGTCTTGTCCATCACATCATTCTCCTAATGATGTGATCCCGTTATCAACGACATCCAATGTCCATGGTCAGGAAACGGCCGTAACCATCTATTGATCAACGAGCTAGTCAACTAGAGGCTTACTAGGGACATGGTGTTGTCTATGTATCCACACATGTATCTGAGTTTCCTATCAATACAATTCTAGCATGGATAATAAACGATTATCATGAACAAGCAAATATAATAATAACCTATTTATTATTGCCTCTAGGGCATATTTCCAACAACTATCATTGTTCAAGCTGCCGGCGGAAGAGATGAGAAGGTTTTCGCCAACTAATTCCCTTTGGCGCTCAAGCCAAATGTGAGGTCTTGGCTGATGCATCTGCTAGAGAACTCCATCTCGACCTGGACTCACATGTGCCATGAGTTCATTGGCGCCTTCAGGGGCGGACACCAAGAACCAGGGCGGCCCAGCGATTTGCAACTTCTCCCGCAAAAGGAAGGAGAGACTCTGCGAAAGTACATGCAGAGGTTCAGCCGAGTCCACAGGAATATTCCAGATATCCACCCGGCAGCTGTGATAGCTGCGTTCCAGTCCAACATACGCAACCGTCGGATACGATCCAAGATAACGTTCGGTTGCCCAAGACAGTGGAGGAACTTCACACCTTGGTGGACAAGTGTGCTTGGGTGGAGGAGGGGAGGAAACTCCCTGGAGAAGAGGATGGCATCGATGTTGACTCAGAAGATGATGACGAGGCCACCAGTCAGAAGAAGAAGAACAAGAAGTGCAACAAGAAGCACAAGGACAAAGCAGTAAGGACCGTTGAGGGATCGGGCACGCCTACTACCGGCAAGAAGGCTAAGGCCGAAACCCCCGGCAAGTTGCCGCGTGCACTGACTGCCGGGAGGATGCGGCTGCCAAGGAATCTGGGAAAGGTGATGGGCCATATTGCAAGATTCATCGGACCAAGGGCCACGATCTCCAGGAATGTCATCAGGTTGAGCAGCTCGTCAAGAAGCAGAGGGTTGAATATGAGAAGCATAATAAGGAAAAAGGTCAGAATGGCGCTGGCGGGAAGGGCCGAGGCAGCGAAGCAAATCGCCCCGGCAAGGCTCTTCGGAACCAAGGAAAGCCCGCCAGGGGCAGAGAGAAGGAAGATTGCGATGATGGCAGTGATGGAGGGGATGAAGAGGAAACCAGCGAGCAGGAATTCCAGAAGGCCACTGACGCCCTGTGCATTGACAGAGGTGCATCTCTGCACTCTCACCGCCAACTTAAACGGTGGCGCATGAGGTCAATGCCGTGGAGCTAGAGGCAGAATCTCGGAAGCCGCTCAAGCGGTCACACACGCCCATCATATTTAACGAAGAGGACCATCCCGACCGCACCACTGCGGTAGGACGCTTGCCGTTGTTGGTTTCAGCAACGATCCGCAACCTCAAAGTCACAAAGATGTTGGTTGACGGTGGGGCCGGGTTGAATCTGATTTCCCCAAAGGTTATCAGCAAACTTCAGATAGCGGAGGAAGAACTCAAAGTCCTGGGCATGTTTCAAGGAATCAACCCCGGTAGGAGTCATCCTAAGGGAAAGATCAGGTTGCCAGTGACATTCGGAGGAGAGTTGAACTACCGGACTGAGAAAGTTGTGTTTGATGTGGTCGACCTCCCCCTGACGTACAATGGAATCCTTGGACGCCCAGCTCTGGTAAAATTCATGGCGGCATCTCACTATGCCTACAACATTTTGAAGATGCCAGGGTCGGTGGGAGTCATTTCCATTCCGTCAGACGAGAAGGACACAATTGTTTGCGTGGATAAGATGTACCGGGACGTAGTCACGGCGGAGGCCGCGGAAGCCACAGTTCCCGCCAAGGAAATCAAAGGAAAGAGGAAGGCTAGCATGGACACCAGCAAGGAATCCGAGAAGCATACCTCTTCGGAGTATGCTGCGCCTGTTGATGACTTAACGGAGAGTGCCAACAGCAAGAGATCCAGGGCTGCTGCACCTCATGTGAAACAGGTCCCGGCAGGGCTGGCTGGCGCTGATGGTACCTTTACTATCAGTGCCACCCTTGATGATAAATAGGAAAGCGCGCTCGTTGCCTTCCAACGGGCGAATATCGATGTGTTTGCTTGGCGACCATCTGTTATCCCCGGTGTTCCCAGAGAGGTAATCTGGCACCACCTTGCTGTCTGCCCACATGCCCGACCCATCAAGCAGAAGGTCTGAAAGCCAGCCTCGGAGCGGCAACAGTTCATTGCAGAAGAGATCAAGAAACTTCAGGTAGCTGGTCTGGTCAGAGGAGTACTGCATCCAACATGGTTAGCAAACCCAGTGGTCGTACCCAAGGCTAACGGAAAATGGAGGCTTTGCATAGATTTCATAGATCTTAACAAGGCCTGCCTGAAGGACCCACTTCCCTTGCCGTGCATCGACCAGATTGTGGATTCCACTTCAGGATGTGAGTTGCTCTATTTTTTGGCGTTCCCTCCGGCAAGCTACTTGGTTTCTTTGTGTCCCATCACGGGATAGAGGCCAACCCCGATAAGATCAAGGCTATCTAGCAGACTCAGGAACCTAAGATAGTTAAGGACGTGAGGTGTTTGACAGGGTGCATTGCCGCACTTAGCAGATTCATCTCCAAGTCTGCTGAGCGCGCCTTGCCATTCTTCGAAATCTTGAAGAAGGCAGGACCCATGAAGTGGACCCCGGAAGCAGATACAACACTGCAAGATTTGAAGACCTACTTGTCCTCTGTGCCCACTTTGGTTGCTCCCAAACCCCAAGAGTCGTTGCTGCTATATTTGGCGGCAACTAATCAAGTGGTTAGTGCAGCACGAGTGGCGCAGCGGGAAGTGGAGGAAACAACAGCCTCAGCTAGTGTCCCTTCTAGGGGGGAGAGTGAGAACAGCCCAGCAGGGCCAGATATGGATTAGGACAAAGAAGAGCACCGCAGCGGAGACCACCCCAAGGACGCGGCAAGGAAGAAAGTGGTGTTCCGCCAAATGTACTTCGTCAGCTTCCTATTGCAGGGGGGCTAGATCCAGGTACTCTGGTGTGCAAAAGTTGATTTTTGGCCTTGTCATGGCCTCAAGGAAACTGCGCCACTACTTCCAAGCCCATGAGATCACGGTTGTCACCCATTTTCCTTTGCAAAAGATACTCCGAAACCCTGAGGCTACCAAAAGAATAGTGGAGTGGGCATTGGAGTTATCCAGCTTTGGCCTGAAATTTGAAAGCACATCAACAATTCAGAGCAGGGCATTGGCAAAGTTTATTGCATAATGGATGCCAACCCCTGATGAAGAAGTGTTGGAAACAATTATACCCGGCAAGGAAGCACCCCAAGAATGGATCATGCATTTCGATGGTGCCTTCTCCCTACAAGGTGCAGGGGCTGGCGTGCATCTCGTTGCTCCCACTGGAGAGCACCTAAAGTACGTCGTCCAGATGCATTTTACCTAGGAGGAGGCGACCAACAATACAACAGAGTATGAAGGGCTCCTTGCCGGGCTCAGGATTGCCAATGAATTGGGAATCAAGAAGCTGATCATTCGAGGAGATTCACGACTTGTGGTGAGACAAGTCAACAAGGATTACCAAAGTCCATTGATGGAGGCATACGTTGAGGACGTGAGAAGACTGGAGGAGCGCTTTGATGGATTGCAAACAGAGCACGTACCCCATGCAGAAAACAGCATTGCTGATCATCTGTCAAAGTGTGCTGCGCAGAAGCTTCCTGTGGAACCAGGAACTTTTGTTCTCCATCTTACTCAGCCCTCTGTATCCCCAGCAACAATGGCCAGAAAGAGGAGGAAATTGGACTCCGGTAAGCCTCTCCCGGTAGAGCCTCTCGGGGCTCCTGGCAGGGACCCTGCCGGAAACAACTCCCCTTCGATTGCTGGGCCGCACCCTCCTGCCGGGCCATTGGTCCCCGGGGTCGAGGAACATGCCCCCGTGAATGAGGACGACTCCTGCGGGGGTTGATTCCTTGAAACGTGCCCCAGGACGACTCCTGTCGGGGTTGATTCCATGAAATGTGCCAATAATCTTGAGCTCTTCATCTGATATCTGTAGCTTGCTAATCACCTTGGGTGAAATCAGATTCTACTCTACCCCGCCGTCAACTAGCATTTTGTGACTTTGAGGTTGCGGATTGTTGCTGAAACCAACGACAAACACCCTACCGCGGTGGTGCGGTCAGGGCGATCCTCTTCATCAAATATGATAGGCGTGCGGGACCATTTGAGCGGCTTCTGGGAATCTGCTGCCGGCTCTATGGCATTGACTTCAAGCGCCCACTGTTTGAGCTGACGGTGAGAGGAGTGCAACGACGCGCCCCTGTCAATGCACAGGGCCTCAGATGCTTTCTGGAACTCTTGCTCACTGGTTTCCTCTTCATCCCCTACATCACTTTCGTCACACCTTCCTTCTTTTCATGGCCTCTAGCAGGTTCCTCTTTTTGCCGAGGGGTCTTGCTGTTGCGGCCTCCTCTGCCGCTTCGGCCCTTCCTGCCAGCACCTTCTTCGTCTCTCTCCTTGTCACGCTTCTCATACTCAGCTTTCTGCTTCTTGACAAGTTGCTCAACTTTATGACTCTCTTGGAGATCATGGCCCTTGGTTCGGTGGATCTTGCAGTATGGTATGTCGGTCTTCCCGGCTTCTTCGGCCGGCGCGGCCTCTCGGCAATCAGTGCACGCGGCAAATTCCTTGTCGTGGGCTTCGGTCATGGCTTTGTTTCCGGTACTAGGGATGCTAGAACCCTCAACAGCCAGTACTGACTTCTCTTTACGCTTCTTGTTGCGCTTCCGATTCTTCCTCTTAGGGTTAGTGGGATCGTCGTCATCCTCTAAATCGACTTCAATGCCGTCCTCTTCCCCGAGGAGTCGCCTCCCTTCCTCTATACGGGCACATTTATCCGCCAAGCTGTATAGCTCATTCACAATCTTGGGCAACCGGGCATTCATCTTGGAACGTATCCTTATGTTGCACACGTTTGACTGGAATGCGGTAGTTATAGCTGCCGGGTGGATATCTGGAATGTTCTTGTGTACCCGGCTAAACCTCTGCATATACTTCTGCAAACTTTCCCCTTCCTTCTGTGCAAGGAGTTGCAAATCGCTGGGCCGCCCTAGTTCTTAGTGGCCGCCCGTGAAGGCCCCAACAAATTCATTGCACAGGTCAGCCCAGGACGAAATGGAATTCTCTGGTAGGTGCATCAGCCACGACCTAACATTTGGTTTGAGTGCCAAAGGGAAGTAGTTGGTGAACACCTTCTCATCTCTCCCTCCAGCAGCCTGAACAACAATCGTGTAGATGCTCAAGAACTCCACCGGGTTAAGCTTCCCATCGTACTTTTCTGGCAATTCTGGCTTAAAAACACGGGCAGATGGCCAACGGACTTGCCGCAGCTCGCGAGTGAAGGTAGGGCACCCAACCTTGAAACGTAAGTATCCGTCTTCACTGGGCGCGGGTTCATTGATGTCTGGGCCATTGCGCCTATAAGATTGACGACAGGTCTCCCTGCGCCACTCTTTGGTGACGCGCATGTCTTCTCTGCGCCGATCTTCCAGGACTTGTTGCTGATCTTGATGGGCTCGTGGATCAGGCGAAGCCATTGATGCTTCGTCGGGCTCTTCGTCGTGTGGTACTGGTTGTAGCCTCTACGCTGGCTGTCACGGAGGGGATTGCACCATTGGAGTGGCCCCATCGACATGGTCATCAGCCCAGGCTGTTACTGTCGCTTGTGGGCGTCATGATGGCCCCGCCCGCTGTGATCCTTCCACTTCAGCAAAGCCGATCAAACTCTGGATAGTGGCTCTCCACTCATCCATTTGATCAGCCGCTTGCGGGAATCCAGCAGGAGTTGGGCCTGTGCCATGGCTTCCGAAGTAGTGCTTGACATGGATGACGAGGCAAACCGTGACGTCGCTCGACTCCCGGTAGTACCTGCAAGGCGGTGCCGCATTCTTGCCGCTGTGAGCCGACTGCCACGGCAGTTCGGTGATGAGTTGTGATAGAGGCAAAGGTGTCCCGTCTTTCGATGAGATGATGGTTATCGCTTTGGTGGGAGTCGACTTTGACGATCCAACTACGAACGTGCGAGGACGTCGCGCCTTAGCAATCGCTAAACCAACTCCGAGAGGTTATCGACCACGCCGGAGCACGATCAACCTGACCACGAGGGTCTGTTTCCTGCGAGCAAACAAAGAACAAGCAAGAAACTGAGATTGCAATCTGGATATTGCGAATATAAGATGAAAGCTTTATTGATCAAGGTGGAGTTCTGTGACGCCTTTGTCTGGTCGCTGAACACAAACGAAGTACGCGAAGTTGCAGCTATGGCGAACTTTTAATCTAAACAAAACCCAAAGTCTAAACGACGCCCTAAGGGCTGTATATATGGAGGAAGAGGGGGGGAATTTCGTGGCCCTTGAGGAAGGGGTCCGAAACCAACCCTATCTCTTGTTTCCCCACACATACGGACTCTAAAAACAGCCTATACTGATGTATTTCGAAATTACATGGGCCTGGCCCAATAATAAGGTGACGCAGCACCTAGAATAGCCTCTGGACGAAAGTTATGAAGTAGCATCTTGTATATTTCGTCCAAGGTTTCATGCACGCATTATGGTGGCTTCAACGTCTTGAAATCATCACTTGTAACTCCGTTCTTGTTCCCCATGCGCATGCCATCATCTCCATGCTTGTTCTTGCTCCAATGTTCATCCTTCTCAAAGCTAGGCCCTTCATTTGTAAGCAAAACAAATGTATCCAATTTAGGCAGCATCATATTCTCATGAATATTAGAATCATTACCAAGAAACGAAAGTACCTGGTAATTTAATTGGCGTGTGCGAGCTCTAGTAATTGGTCCAGTATGTATAGCAGCAGGGGCTGTGGGTGTAACAATGGTATTGATGTCCTCATCAAGTTGGATGCGCCTGAGGGTTGACGACCCTGTTCGGCGCTCCATCTTGGTTGTCTTGTCCTAGGTGAGGCGCATGTCCCATAACAGGGGCGGCTAGGGGGTCACAGCTCATACCAGAGTGGGTGTTGTCGCTGCGGCCACGCCCACTAGCGCGGCGGGGAGGTGAAGATTGAACGTTCTCCCTGCCCGCGTCCTATGGAACATGGCCGTTTGGATGTTGTTGATGTCACCCTCCTCCGGCGTCTTCCGCTCCCGCTTCAGCCGCAGGGGGCATGATGACAGTGCCGCCTGCACTGGTCGTGTCACCTACGGCACCGCGTCCCACAATGCCTACGGCATCAGTGGCTTTGTGCATGGGGGCCTTCCAAGAGGAAGGCCGAGCCGATGCGCCGGGCTTCTTCTTGGGCGCCATGGATGATTAAGCTAACGATGAAAAAGACGACGGCGAGGATTGGCGCGCTATTCACGACCTCAGATTCACGCAAGCGCCTCCCCCTACCTAGCGTGCCAAAGATGTCGTGGGGGTCATGATCACCTATGGGGCCATGAGCCCCTTGTGGTTCGGCAAGGGGGAGATCACGTTGCACAAAGAGTAGAAGCCATGGAACAACACGACGATAGTGACGCTGGTGGTTTTTACCATGGATCGGGCTGCTCGGTAGCGTAAAACCCTACTCCTGCTTTAGTGGATTGCATGAAAAAACACAACTAGCATGCAGCACTCAAGCACGGCAAGGGTTCCTCGGGGAGAGCAGCTACACGCGTACCAGTGTGCAGGGGTCTGAATCCCTCTCTCGTTTGCCATGCCCCTCCTTTTATAGCTCAAGGGGTAACCACAATGGCAAAACGGTCATTATCTAGTGATTAGATAGTTAACATTGCTATCATACCTAACTATGGAAGTTAGGACAAAGTGCATTAAATGCACTGCTTGGTGTCATGCTAAGGATGAAGCCTGGCAAGCCTGCCATGCCGCTTAATCATCCCTTGCTTATTATCTTGACACGCCTCTGGACGGGTGTCATTTGGATAAACCTTGTCTTCCAATGGGCCGCCACATGCTTACCAGGGGCCACTTAATCATCTTGAGGGTTCACACCGCATTTGATACACTACTAGGGAAAACCCTAGTAGTAGCGCGGGTTTAATGCCCACTAGTAGCGCGGGACACCGCGCTACTAGTAAGGCGCTACAGCTATTTCTTAGCAGTAGCGCATGTTACACGCGCTACTGCTAATACATATAGCCGCAGCGTTTGTTCAATCCCGCGCTACTGCTAATATAGCTAGTAGTAGCGTGTTTACTCTCCATCGCTACTAGTATTCTTTTTCCCTTTTTTATTTTTTGTGTATCTATACGCCGTTATACAAATTTTGGTACAATACCAATTATGAGGTTGTTATATCAATATGTCCATAACAGTGTGTCAAATGAAGGTGGATTAGGTTCAAGTGGAGGCAACATGTGGTGCATGTCAAAAGTATACTACTAATCCAAACTTGATCTAGTTTGGACTAGTAGTACTTTCGATGTGCACCACAATTTGCCTGCACTTGAATCTAATCCGCCAACACAAGCTATTTAATCATCATCATAGTCATTACCACCAACAGTAGCTATTTAATCATCATAGTCATAGTGTAGCACACATCATCATCTTCAAACTCATTCTAGCTAGCAAATCACCACCAACACTAGCTACGGTAGCTATCTAATCACCACCAACACTAGCTAATAATAATCATCATAGTCATTACCACCAACACTAGCTATTTAATCATCATAATCATTTCTAGCTAGCTAATCACTCCTGCTGCTCTCTCTCTCAGGTAAAATAGCATAAAACATGTGTAGCACTCCTACTTCATCAAGTTGGAGCATGCAGATGAACCTGTCTCCTAATTGTGGGCTGCGCTTCTGATTGCTGACCCTAGTACTTCTCTGCGATCGTTCACAATTTTGCTCCAGTCTTTCACTATTAAGCATTCCTCGCTATTAGAAATCCTGAATGCACTAAAGTGCATTATAGGATATCTTGGCCATAAGGTAACAATTCCCATGCGATCTTTAGTCTCGATCCAATGAGGCACAACATTCATTGGGAGTCCCCGTTGAAGAACATCGTATAGTAACATACTTAGCAATGAAGTTTAGTTTAAAAAATAATGTATGCAAAAGATGCACTGAGGATAAAGAGTAAAAATCTTACCATCTTTCCTAAATAGATGTTACCGTAGTTCAGTACGAACACTATTGGTCGCACGTTTTGAGTACTATGATTTTTAAGTCCAGGAAAATAATTTGTCTTGACAGCATCAAGATCCTCAAGCCATGAAACACAATGACCTATCTCCTTGCAATTTAGTTCAGCCTCGGGACAGTGGACGGTCATGTCTACCAAGCGCCGGACATGTTTGCTTGAATGGAAATAAGCTGTCAATAGAAATTAGTTGTCAACTATTTTTGAATAAACAATATCGAAGACATAAATATGGTTGAGAAACTCACATAATGGTATAACTAGAGGCGTCTGCACATCGACCCATATGTCTCTATTACCTTCAATATCATCTTCGGGATGAATATCAAAGGTGATAAACATATCAGGCTCAAATGCATAAGCCTTGCATAGTGCTTGCCAAGTTTTGCATTCAAAATAGGTGTAAGGTGTCTGCGTTGTATAATTTTGCGTGGAAAGTATAACCATGCTCGTGTTGGGGAACGTAGTAATTTCAAAAAAATTCCTACGCACACGCAAGATCATGGTGATGCATAGCAACGAGAGGGGAGAGTGTTGTCCACGTACCCTCGTAGACCGACAGCGGAAGCGTTATCACAACGCGGTTGATGTAGTCGTACGTCTTCACGATCCGACCGATCAAGTACCGAACGCACGGCACCTCCGAGTTCTACACACGTTCAGCTCGATGACGTCCCTCGAACTCCGATCCAGCCGAGTGTTGAGGGAGAGTTTCGTCAGCACGACGGCGTGGTGACGATGATGATGTTCTACCGACGCAGGGCTTCGCCTAAGCTCCGCAATGATATTATCGAGGTGTAATTTGGTGGAGGGGGGCACCGCACACGGCTAAAAGATCTCAAGGATCAATTGTTGGGTCTCTGGGGTGCCCCCTGCCCCCGTATATAAAGGAGCAAGGGAGGAGGAGGCCGGCCCTAGGAGGGTCGCACCAAGTGTGGAGTCCTACTAGGACTCCCTAGTCCTAGTAGGATTCCACCTCCCATATGGAATAGGAAAAGAGGAAGGGAAAAAGAGAAGGAAGGAAGGGGGCGCCCTCCTTCCCTAGTCCAATTCGGACCATACCAAGGGGAGGGGTGCGGCCACCCTTGAGGCCCTTTTTCTTCTTTCCCGTATGGCCCAATAAGGCCCAATACGTATTCCCGTAACTCTCCGGTACTCCGAAAAATACCCGAATCACTCGGAACCTTTTCGAAGTCCGAATATAGTCGTCCAATATATCGATCTTTACGTCTCGACCATTTCGAGACTCCTCGTCATGTCCCCGATCTCATCCGGGACTCCGAACTCCTTCGGTACATCAACATACATAAACTCATAATAAAACTGTCATCGTAGCTTTAAGCGTGCGGACCCTACGGGTTCGAGAACTATGTAGACATGACCGAGACACGTCTCCGGTCAATAACCAATAGCGGGACCTGGATGCCCATATTGGCTCCCACATATTCTACGAAGATCTTTATCGGTCAGACCGCATAACAACATACGTTGTTCCCTTTGTCATCAGTATGTTACTTGCCCGAGATTCGATCGTCGGTATCTCGATACCTAGTTCAATCTCGTTACCGGCAAGTCTCTTTACTCGTTCCGTAACACATCATCCCGCAACTAACTTATTAGTCACAATGCTTGCAAGGCTTATAGTGATGTGCATTACCGAGTGGGCCCAGAGATACCTCTCCGACAATCGGAGTGACAAATCCTAATCTCGAAATACGCCAACCCAACAAGTACCTTTGGAGACACCTGTAGAGCACCTTTATAATCACCCATTTACGTTGTGACGTTTGGTAGCACACAAAGTGTTCCTCCGGTAAACGGGAGTTGCATAATCTCATAGTCAGAGGAACATGTATAAGTCATGAAGAAAGCAATAGCAACATACTAAACGATCGGGTGCTAAGCTAACGGAATGGGTCAAGTCAATCACGTCATTCTCCTAATGAGGTGATCTCGTTAATCAAATGACAACTTATGTCTATGGCTAGGAAACATAACCATCTTTGATTAACGAGCTAGTCAAGTAGAGGCATACTAGTGACACTCTGTTTGTCTATGTATTCACACATGTATTATGTTTCCGGTTAATACAATTCTAGCATGAATAATAAACATTTATCATGATATAAGGAAATAAATAATAACTTTATTATTGCCTCTAGGGCATATTTCCTTCAGTCTCCCACTTGCACTAGAGTCAATAATCTAGTTCACATCGCCATGTGATTTAACATGAATAGTTCACATCACCATGTGATTAACACCCATGGTTCACATCGTCATGTGACCATCACCCAAAGGGTTTACTAAAGTCAGTAATCTAGTTCACATCGCTATGTGATTAACACCCAAAGAGTACTAAGGTGTGATCATGTTTTGCTTGTGAGATAATTTTAGTCAACGGGTCTGTCACATTCAGATCCGTAAGTATTTTGCAAATTTCTATGTCTACAATGCTCTGCATGGAGCTACTCTAGCTAATTGCTCCCACTTTCAATATGTATCTAGACCGAGACTTAGAGTCATCTAGATTAGTGTCAAAACTTGCATCGACGTAACCTTTTACGACGAGCCTTTTGTCACTTCCATAATCGAGAAACATATCCTTATTCCAGTAAGAATAATTTTGACCGCTGTCCAGTGATCTACTCCTAGATCACTATTGTACTCCCTTGACAAAATCAGTGTAGGGTATACAATAGATCTGGTACACAGTATGGCCTACTTTATAGAACCTATGGCCAAGGCATAGGGAATGACTTTCATTCTCTTTCTATCTTTTGCCGTGGTCGGGCTTTGAGTGTTTACTCAATTTCACACCTTGTAACACAGGCAAGAACTCTTTTCTTTGACTGTTCTATTTTGAACTACTTCAAAATCTTGTTAAGGTATGTACTCATTGAAAAACTCATCAAGCGTCTTCATCTATCTCTATAGATCTTGATGCTCAATATGTAAGCAGCTTCACCGAAGTCTTTCTTTGAAAAACTCATTTCAAAACACTCCTTTATGCTTTACAGAATAATTCTACATTATTTCCGATCAACAATATGTCATTCACATATACTTATCAGAAATGCTGTAGTGCTCCCACTCACTTTCTTGTAAATACAGGCTTCACCGCAAGTCTGTATTCAACTATATGCTTTGATCAACTTATCAAAGCGTATATTCCAACTCCGAGATGCTTGCACCAGTCCATTGATGGATCGCTGGAGCTTGCATATTTTGTTAGCACCTTTAGGATTGACAAAACCTTCTGGTTGTATCATATACAACTCTTCTTTAATAAATCCATCAAGGAATGCAGTTTTGTTTATCCCTTTGCCAGATTTCATAAAATGCGGCAATTGCTAACATGATTCGGACAGACTTAAGCATAGATACGAGTGAGAAACTCTCATCGTAGTCAACATCTTGAACTTGTCGAAAACCTTTTTGCGACAATTCTAGCTTTGTAGATAGTGATACTACTATCAGCGTCCGTCTTCCTCTTGACAATCCATTTATTCTCAATTGCTTGCCGATCATCGGGCAAGTCAACCAAAGTCCACACTTTGTTCTCATACATGGATCTCATCTCAGATTTCATGGCCTCAAGCCATTTTGCGGAATCTGGGCTCACCATCGCTTCTTCATAGTTCGTAGGTTCGTCATGGTCTAGTAACATAACCTCCAGAACAGGATTACCGTACCACTCTGGTGCGGATCTTACTCTGGTTTACCTACGAGGTTTGGTAGTAACTTGATCTGAAGTTACATGATCATCATCATTAACTTCCTCACTAATTGGTGTAGAAGTCACAGGAACAGATTTCTGTGATCCAATAAGGGAGCAGGTACAGTTACCTCATCAAGTTCTACTTTCCTCCCACTCACATCTTTCGAGAGAAACTCCTTCTCTAGAAATGATCCATACTTAGCAACGAATGTCTTGCCTTCGGATCTGTGATAGAAGGTGTACCCAACTGTCTCCTTTGGGTATCCTATGAAGACACATTTCTCCGATTTGGGTTTGAGCTTATCAGGATGAAATTTTTCACATAAGCATCGCAACCCCAAAATTTTAAGAAACGACAACTTTGGTTTCTTGCCAAACCACAGTTCATAAGGCGTCGTCTCAACGGATTTTGATGGTGCCCTATTTAACGTGAATGTAGCTGTCTCTAAAGCATAACCCAAAACGATAGTGGTAAATTGGTAAGAGACATCATAGATTGCACTATATCCAATAAAGTACGGTTATGACGTTCGGACACACCATTACACTGTGGTGTTCCAGGTGGCGTGAGTAGTGAAACTATTTCACATTGTTTTAACTGAAGGCCAAACTCGTCACTCAAATATTTTACCTCTGCGATCATATCGTAGAAACTTTTATTTTCTTGTTACGATGATTCTCCACTTCACTCTGAAATTCTTTGAACTTTTCAAATGTTTCAGACTTTGTGTTTCATCAAGTAGATATACCCATATCTGCTCAAATCATCTGTGAAGGTCAGAAAATAATGATACCTGCTACGAGCCTCAATATTCATCGGACCACATACATCTGTATGTATGATTTCCAACAAATCTGTTGCTCTCTCCATAGTTCGGGAGAATGGCGTTTTAGTCATCTTGCCCATGAGGCACGGCTCGCAAGCATCAAGTGATTCATAATCAAGTGATTCCAAAATCCCATCAGTATGGAGTTTCTTCATGCGCTTTACACCAATATGACCTAAACGGCAGTACCACAAATAAGTTGCACTATCATTATTAACTTTGCATCTTTTGGCTTCAATATTATGAATATGTGTATCACTACGATCGAGATCCAACAAACCATTTTCGTTGGTGTGTATGACCATAAAGGTTTTATTCATGTAAACAGAACAACAATTGTTCTCTAACTTAAATGAATAACCGTATTGCAATAGACATGATCAGATCATATTCATGCTCAACGCAAACACCAAATAACACTTATTTAGTTTCAACACTAATCCGGAAAGTATAGGGAGTGTGCGATGATGATCATATCAATCTTGGAACTACTTCCAACACACGTCGTCACCTCGCCTTTTACTAGTCTCTGTTTATTCTGCAACTCCCGTTTTCGAGTTACTACTCTTTAGCAACTGAACCAGTATCAATTACCGAGGGATTGCTATAAACACTAGTAAAGTACACATCAATAATCTGTATATCAAATATACCTTTGTTCACTTTGCCATCCTTCTTATCCACCAAATAGTTGGGGTAGTTCCGCTTCCAGTGACCAGTCCCTTTGCAGTAGAAGCACTTAGTCTCAGGCTTAGGACCAGACTTAGGCTTCTTCACTTGAGCAGCAACTTGCTTGCCGTTCTTTTTGAAGTTCCCCTTTTTCCCTTTGCCCTTTTCTTGAAACTAGCGGTCTCGTCAACCATCAACACTTGAAGTGGTCTCGTCAACCATCAACACTTGATGTTTTTCTTGATTTCTACCTTCGTCGATTTCAGCATCACGAAGAGCTCGGGAATTACTTTCGTCATCCCTTGCATACCATAGTTCATCACGAAGTTCTACTAACTTGGCGATGGTGACTGGAGAATTCTGTCAATCACTATTTTATCTGGAAGATAAACTCCCACTTGATTCAAGCGATTGTAGTACCCAGACAATCTGAGCACATGCTCACTAGTTGAGCGATTCTCCTCCATCTTTTTGCTATAGAACTTGTTGGAGATTTCATATCTCTCAACTCGGGTATTTGCTTGAAATATTAACTTCAACTCCTGGAACATCTCATATGGTCCATGACGTTCAAAACGTCTTTGAAGTCCCGATTCTAAGCCGTTAAGCATGGTGCACTAAACTATCAAGTAGTCATCATATTGAGCTAGCCAAACGTTCATAACGTCTGCATCTGCTCCTGCAATAGGTCCGTCACCTAGCGGTGCATCAAGGACATAATTTTTCTGTGCAGTAATGAGGATAATCCTCAGATCACGGATCCAATCCGCATCTTTGCTACTAACATCTTTCAACATAATTTTTCTCTAGGAACAAAAAATAAACACAGGGAAGCAACAACGCGAGCTATTGATCTACAACATAATTTGCAAAATACTATCAGGAATAAGTTCATGATAAATTTAAGTTCAATTAATCATATTACTTAAGAACTCCCACTTAGATAGACATCTCTCTAATCATCTAAGTGATTACGTGATCCAAAGCAACTAAACCATGTCTGATTAACACGTGAGATGGAGTAGTTTCAATGGTGAACATCACTATGTTGATCATATCTACTATATGATTCACGCTCGACCTTTCGGTCTCTGTGTTCCGAGGACATATCTGTATATGCTAGGCTTGTCAAGTTTAACCTGAGTATTCCGCGTGTGCAACTGTTTTGCACCCGTTGTATTTGAACGTAGAGCCTATCACACCCGATTAACACGTGGTGTCTCAGCACGAAGAACTTTTGCAACGGTGCATACTCAGGGAGAACACTTTTATCTTGAAATTTTAGTGAGAGATCATCTTATAATGCTACCGTCAATCAAAGCAAGATAAGATGCATAAAGGATTAACATCACATGCAATCAATATAAGTGATATGATATGGCCATCATCATATTGTGCTTGTGATCTCCATCTCCGAAGCACCGTGCTTGTGATCTCCATCTCCAAAGCACCGTCATGATCACCATCGTCACCGGCGCGACACCTTGATCTCCATCGTAGCATCGTTGTCGTCTCGCCAACTTATTGCTTTTACGACTATCGCTACCGCTTAGTGATAAAGTAAAACTATTACATGGCGATTGCATCTCATACAATAAAGCGACAACCATATGGCTCCTGCCAGTTGCCGATAACTCGGTTACAAAACATGATCATCTCATACAACACATTATATCACATCATGTCTTGACCATATCACATCACAACATGCCCTGCAAAAACAAGTTAGACGTCCTCTACTTTGTTGTTGCAAGTTTTACGTGGCTGCTACGGGCTTAGCAAGAACCGTTCTTACCTACGCATCAAAACCACAACGATAGTTTGTCAAGTTGGTGCTGTTTTAACCTTCGCAAGGACCGGGCGTAGCCACACTCGGTTCGACTAAAGTGAGAGAGACAGACACCCGCCAGTCACCTTTAAGCAACGAGTGCTCCGAACGGTGAAACCAGTCTCGCGTAAGCGTACGCGTAATGTCGGTCCGGGCCGCTTCATCTCACAATACCGCTGAACCAAAGTATGACATGCTGGTAAGCAGTATGACTTATATCGTCCACAACTCACTTGTGTTCTACTCGTGCATAGCATCAACGCATAAAACCAGGCTCTGATACCACTGTTGGGGAACGTAGTAATTTCAAAAAAATTCCTACGCACACGCAAGATCATGGTGATGCATAGCAACGAGAGGGGAGAGTGTTGTCCACGTACCCTCGTAGACCGACAGCGGAAGCGTTATCACAACGCGGTTGATGTAGTCGTACGTCTTCATGATCCGACCGATCAAGTACCGAACGCACGGCACCTCCGAGTTCTACACACGTTCAGCTCGATGACGTCCCTCGAACTCCGATCCAGCTCGATGATAGCTAGTAGTAGCGTGTTTACTCTCCATCGCTACTAGTATTCTTTTTCCCTTTTTTATTTTTTGTGTATCTATACGCCGTTATACAAATTTTGGTACAATACCAATTATGAGGTTGTTATATCAATATGTCCATAACAGTGTGTCAAATGAAGGTGGATTAGGTTCAAGTGGAGGCAACATGTGGTGCATGTCAAAAGTATACTACTAATCCAAACTTGATCTAGTTTGGACTAGTAGTACTTTCGATGTGCACCACAATTTGCCTGCACTTGAATCTAATCCGCCAACACAAGCTATTTAATCATCATCATAGTCATTACCACCAACAGTAGCTATTTAATCATCATAGTCATAGTGTAGCACACATCATCATCTTCAAACTCATTCTAGCTAGCAAATCACCACCAACACTAGCTACGGTAGCTATCTAATCACCACCAACACTAGCTAATAATAATCATCATAGTCATTACCACCAACACTAGCTATTTAATCATCATAATCATTTCTAGCTAGCTAATCACTCCTGCTGCTCTCTCTCTCAGGTAAAATAGCATAAAACATGTGTAGCACTCCTACTTCATCAAGTTGGAGCATGCAGATGAACCTGTCTCCTAATTGTGGGCTGCGCTTCTGATTGCTGACCCTAGTACTTCTCTGCGATCGTTCACAATTTTGCTCCAGTCTTTCACTATTAAGCATTCCTCGCTATTAGAAATCCTGAATGCACTAAAGTGCATTATAGGATATCTTGGCCATAAGGTAACAATTCCCATGCGATCTTTAGTCTCGATCCAATGAGGCACAACATTCATTGGGAGTCCCCGTTGAAGAACATCGTATAGTAACATACTTAGCAATGAAGTTTAGTTTAAAAAATAATGTATGCAAAAGATGCACTGAGGATAAAGAGTAAAAATCTTACCATCTTTCCTAAATAGATGTTACCGTAGTTCAGTACGAACACTATTGGTCGCACGTTTTGAGTACTATGATTTTTAAGTCCACGAAAATAATTTGTCTTGACAGCATCAAGATCCTCAAGCCATGAAACACAATGACCTATCTCCTTGCAATTTAGTTCAGCCTCGGGACAGTGGACGGTCATGTCTACCAAGCGCCGGACATGTTTGCTTGAATGGAAATAAGCTGTCAATAGAAATTAGTTGTCAACTATTTTTGAATAAACAATATCGAAGACATAAATATGGTTGAGAAACTCACATAATGGTATAACTAGAGGCGTCTGCACATCGACCCATATGTCTCTATTACCTTCAATATCATCTTCGGGATGAATATCAAAGGTGATAAACATATCAGGCTCAAATGCATAAGCCTTGCATAGTGCTTGCCAAGTTTTGCATTCAAAATAGGTGTAAGGTGTCTGCGTTGTATAATTTTGCGTGGAAAGTATAACCATGCTCGTGTTGGGGAACGTAGTAATTTCAAAAAAATTCCTACGCACACGCAAGATCATGGTGATGCATAGCAACGAGAGGGGAGAGTGTTGTCCACGTACCCTCGTAGACCGACAGCGGAAGCGTTATCACAACGCGGTTGATGTAGTCGTACGTCTTCACGATCCGACCGATCAAGTACCGAACGCACGGCACCTCCGAGTTCTACACACGTTCAGCTCGATGACGTCCCTCGAACTCCGATCCAGCCGAGTGTTGAGGGAGAGTTTCGTCAGCACGACGGCGTGGTGACGATGATGATGTTCTACCGACGCAGGGCTTCGCCTAAGCTCCGCAATGATATTATCGAGGTGTAATTTGGTGGAGGGGGGCACCGCACACGGCTAAAAGATCTCAAGGATCAATTGTTGGGTCTCTGGGGTGCCCCCTGCCCCCGTATATAAAGGAGCAAGGGAGGAGGAGGCCGGCCCTAGGAGGGTCGCACCAAGTGTGGAGTCCTACTAGGACTCCCTAGTCCTAGTAGGATTCCACCTCCCATATGGAATAGGAAAAGAGGAAGGGAAAAAGAGAAGGAAGGAAGGGGGCGCCCTCCTTCCCTAGTCCAATTCGGACCATACCAAGGGGAGGGGTGCGGCCACCCTTGAGGCCCTTTTTCTTCTTTCCCGTATGGCCCAATAAGGCCCAATACGTATTCCCGTAACTCTCCGGTACTCCGAAAAATACCCGAATCACTCGGAACCTTTTCGAAGTCCGAATATAGTCGTCCAATATATCGATCTTTACGTCTCGACCATTTCGAGACTCCTCGTCATGTCCCCGATCTCATCCGGGACTCCGAACTCGTTCGGTACATCAACATACATAAACTCATATCTCTGGTCATCTGCCCAAAGAACCTGCCAGGTATTGGAGAACCTGTGCTCCAACTCAAACAAGTAGCAACGGACATGCGCGTTCTCCTCCCTGACATGGTAACGTACCACCTCCGCGGGGTCCTCGAGCCTTTGGACCGTCACTGGCCCACGCGACCGCCACCAAAGAAGGTTCGGGTCAACGACGGGCTGACTCCTCACCCACCTGCGCCCCCCGGTAGGTAGCGCCTCCCAGTACCAGCCCGGCGGAGCCCAGTCCCGGACATGGCCCATCTGGTCAAGCAGGTGTCCTCCCCCGAGTCGACGACGACAAGGATGCGGGATAGGCATCGTCGACATCGATGCGGGAATAATTGCTTTAACTAAAAAAATAACAACAAATGTGACATATTCAACTAGTTCTATTAATTCAACTAGTTCTTACTAAAAATAAACCTATTATAAATAAAAATAAACTAGTTCTGACGATTAAATCTAGTCAATTAGTACCTAGTTCTTACGATTAAATCTAGTCAATTAATTCTATACCTAATAAAATGAATAATGACATAAAAAAAGGCCTATGCTTTGCAGGAACGTTGACTCCTTCCTGGTGCAGAAAATCTCGGGCACTCGATATGTCCTAGTTTGTAGCACAAGTCATGCCGAAATTCACGGAAAATTTCGGCATGACTTTTGCTAAAAGGTGGACAAATCGAGAACCTGAAATTTGCCGGAACAGAAATGAATCAACATTCCGGCAAAACATAGGCCACTCGGCTTCATTCCCTGGAAACAACAAAGCCACTTAGGCACAATGAAACCACTTCAATGAAAAGATATAACATGAGCAAACACTATTGAGGAATTTGCATATAACATGGCCACTTGAATTTGCATATAATAAGTGGTCAAATTTTACTCGTTTTATTATGCATTACAATAGTGTTTATTCATCATCTAAGAAAACATCATCTCAGGAAACATCCGCATCCGATTCGTTTCCACCCATAGATGAACCCTAACTACCTAACTAATTTGATGCAACTAAAATTTGAATAACCCTAGACAGAGGTAGGGGAGGGGGACGAGCAGGCGTGCTCACCTCGGGTGCCTGCGGCGACGGAGGGGCAGGCGGCGTCGAGGTCGGGGTCAGGGCTCGGGCGCGTGGCGGCGTTGAGGGCGGGGTCGGGTTCGTGGGCGGCGTCGAATCTGGGGTCGGGGGCGGCGTCGAGGGTGTGCGGCGGGCGGCGGCGGTGGAGAGGTTGAGGGCGGCGGCGGTGAGGGCAGGCTCGGGCTCGGGTGGCGGTGACGGAGGAGTTAGGGGAACAGGGGGGAGAGAGGGGGGAAGCAGGACTTAGTGAAATTTTGAGGTGGTTAAGTCGAACTAGCAGTAGCACTGTTTCAGAAACGCGCTATAGCTAAATTAGCTATAGCGCGTTTTAGAAAAACACGTTGTTGCTAAAGGAAGCAGTTATTTCTTTTGTTTATGCTTACATTTTCTTTTTTTCATTTCTCTGTTTCCTACTTCTTTCATTTTCATTTACTTTTCTATTTTTTCTTTTCTTTCTTAGCAGTAGCGCACTGCGCAGCAAACGCGCTGCAACAACGACCGTAGTGGTAGCGCGCTTTGTGCGGAAACGCTACTATTATTCCTCGCCTACCGCCAACACGGTGGGATTTATAGTGGTAGCGTTGTTCGCTGCACACGCGCTACTGCTATAGTTGTAGCTATAGCGCGCTTTCCTGGAACACGCTACTACAAAGTAGCAGTAGCGCCCTATTTTAACAAGCGCTACTACTATACCTCTGTGTATAGGCTTTTCCCTAGTAGTGATAGGTGACTTGTGTCGTGGTGCGGTCATGTGGTGGAGCCTTGGCGGGGAGATTTGCCCTTGGTGGCCCCGGCAAGCCTGCCGAGGAAACCTTGGACTTGCCTTCGGGGTGGCCTCGACCTGACCAGGCTCTCATCCCCGACATGGGAGGCTTTCCCAACACTACTAGGGAAAAGCCTAGCAGCAACATGGGTTCTAGGTATATCAGTAGCGCGGGGACCGGCGCTACTAATAAGGCGCTACAGCTAACCCGTAGCAGCAGCGTGTGCACACCCGCGCTACTGCTATACAAGTGTAGCAGCAGCGTGCTTCGTGGAAGCTCGCTACTGCTAATAGCTCTAACGCGCTTTGCCTAGACACGCTACTGCTAGTGTGATGCTGCTGCTAACTTTTCTCCGCTCGCTACTGCTAATTTTAGTATTTTTTTCTGCATCTTTGTTTTGTATTTGAACAAGCTTTATACAAGAATCTTTAGCAGATACAAATGTCATCATGATACACATACAAATGGCTGCGAGACCACAAATGTAATCATAGCATATACATACAAATAGTCTCATCATAATCATCATCCAACACAGAGTGGTATCTCGACATCATCTCGAAAATAGCGATACATGCAAGTCTCGAATACTTGCAACTACAACGTCATCCATCTAAACAATGGTATACGCGAGAAGAGCTATCACTATGAGTGAGAGCGGAACTATGCAGTATATGGGGCGGCAGTTACGAGTCCTCTCTCGTGCTAGCGTGAACCTCAAGTAACTAGCTTCTCCTTCTTGTCTGCTTTTGAAGCCTTTATTGATGGCGCCCGAGACCCCATTCACTTGCGCCTGACACTTAGGCCACTTGTTGTACACCCCCGGAACCTTCCCTTTGTACACGACATAGCACTGCCATCTCGCTATCAAGAAACTAGGTACCTGTTAGATATGCATCTTCATCAAGAGGATGTACAATCATATGCAACAAAATATACTGGAGCAACAGGAAAAAGAAAGGGTTAGCAACTAGATGCAACATACAGTATGCAAACTAATTAACTAGAGGTACGCAGGTCATCGTACGCAAACTAACAAAGTAGCGTTACGCAAGTTCGCCAGGGACCGTGGACATCACAAATTTTCATCGCTACAGAAAGTATACAAGTTCAACTGACACATATCATCATCATCGGCATCATAAATCACTAGAAGTTCCATCCTTCCATATCATCGAGGATGGACCCTAGCTTCTTGAACGGCGTGAGGTCTAGACGTTGCATGCCTATGCGAGTTCGGACGTCAGCTCGCGATATAGGGCCGTGGTGGAACATCCCCTTCTCATCGACGACTTATTTCATGATGATCGTCGCAATGTCCCTTTGGATGTGAAAGAAGTCATCTCTAAGTTTATAATCCGCTTCTCCATGAGATTCTATCCACTTGTGGATATGATCATCATTTCTGCTTGTCATGCGAAGCTTTTGGTGATCCGTGCTGAACTCAATCATGAGATGGACGATGTAGAATCCATCCTTCTTGCTTGGTTTTGGGACATGGATGCAGGAGAAGTTAGTTTTATCCGCGAAACCCATCTTCTTGTTCCTTTATTTCCTGATTTGCATGTGGCCACCTCTAATGCTGAAGCCTTGCAGAGCATCATCTAGAATATTCATTATGTGGGTGTAGTCCTTTTTCTCGTAGTCTCTGGAAGTGTCGAAATACACGGCGTGGGAGACTCGCGGGTAAAGAACGATAAGGACGGCGCGCCCGTTGCTGCGGGGAAAAGACACCTCAAATTATTCTCCATATGAGCGAGAAGGAATGATTGAAATGTACGAAAGGGTTGTCCGGAACTGACTTACTTTGGATGATAAGGCAGGAGGACAATTTCATGGTCCTTATTTTGTACCATGAAGTTTTGGAGGTAGTCCCTAGTAGTTTCACGCTCAAAGTCGCCGAGACTCAAGAAAGACTCATGCATGTAGTACGGATCCGCCACACAGATTTGCGAGACTTCTTCTCTCTTCATGACGAAGCTCATATGTAGCGCAAAAAGGCGGACGATTGTAAAATCGAGCCGCCTTGTCAGAAACATCTCAAAGATATGGTCAAACCGCAGGAAGAACACCTCCGCGGGCCGTGTGTCGACGTAGCACTTCCCCTCAGGCACACGAGCCGCGAATGTCGGATATCCTGGATCCTTCGAGGCTAGTAGGCTTTTCTCAGTCGGCAGCACATGGTCGTGCAGTCTCCTGAGATCCCCTGATAGTGCCTCCAGCGGTTTTGGCGGTAGCATCGGCTCGCCCGTGAGATGGAACATGGCCGCACCTTTCATGGGTAGACGCTCTTCAGAATCCATCGTCTGGCTCCTATGTGCTCTGGCTTGTTTGGAGGCAGCTATCTTCCCCGATTTCTTCCTCTCCTTTTTCTTGGGCACACCTTCCAGGCCCTTCCTTAACCCCTGCCCCAGTGTTCCCGGGCTAAGCACTGTACGACCCCCGGCTAGTTGAGCTTGTGTTGAGGCGGCATCTTCAAGCGTGTCCTGTGAGGATTTCATGAAGAGAGACTTTTTGCAATCCCTGCTATGACCTTCCTGCCCGGGCAGATCATCCATATCCTCATTAGCATGCTGATAGCCCGATTCGTCATATGGTTGACTCATCATATCTATGTCACAGTCATACGCGTTTGTATTGAGGAAACCCATAGGGTCGACCTCCGTCTCATCATCCATTCTCTGTTCTACAGGACCGATTACATCAGCCAGTACTATTGCACCCCCTTCATCATGTTGTCCGCCGCTCTCACCCGGCATTACAGGAGCTGGTAATTGCGTAGGCGGGGTGGTGGTCTCCGCACATGCTTGTTGATGTGTGGTTATTGGTGTGCTCTCGGCCGGTTCCAGACAAATAAGATTCTTCGGACATAGCAGCACCCAACCCTTGCAGCTTCCAATCCGCGGCGGGGTCTCGTCGTCCTCTCCCACATGCTGTACTGGAGGAGGCAAATCCTCGTGCCCCGATTTCACACTGGCCAAGTTAACCCTGAAGTGCCGAGCGGGCTTCGGCTGGTTGTGGAACGTGGGTTGCAAGGGGTTCATTATCATCCCCTTTCCCACGTCCACCTTCTGGCCTTTGATCAAGTAGAGTATGGTGCACGGGGTTTCACCGGAACGGAAATGAATCAACATTCTGGCGTAATATAGGCCACTCGGATCATTTACCCTACACATAATCATCATGTCCAAATGACATGTCCAAATTCCAAATATGACATGTCCAAAACATCACATGTCCACTTCAAATTTGCATATAAATGGAAGAAAAATATAGAACTTGAAGAAAAAACTAGCTAAATTTACCTAATTAACCATCTTCCCTAACTAAAACCTAAGTAAATTAACCAAAAAAACCTATTTACCAGAGAAAGGAGGAGCGGTGGGGGCTTACAGAGGGTGCAGGCCCGACGACGGCCGAGGTTGGGAGGGGTCGAGCGCCGGGGTCGGAGCCGGGGTCGGGGTCAGGGCCGGGACCATGGGCGAGCGCCGGGGCCGGTCGGGGTCGGAGCCGGCGCCGGGGTCGGTCGGGGTCGGGGTCGGGGGCGAGCGCAGAGGCCCGGCTTCGGCAGGGCTCCGGCAAGGGCGGCGCGACGGAGGAAGAGAGAGTGCGGGGATTTGGGGGAAAAGAGGCGGGATGAAGAGAGGAGTGGGGATTTTGGGGGTTAAGTGGGCATAGCAGTAGCGCGTTTAGGCAAAACGCGCTATAGCTACTCTAGGTAGCTATAGCGGTTTCGTGTAGAAACCGCTACTGCTATCTTGACTAGCTGTAGCTCTTTCCTCACAAAAGCGCTGCTACTATTTTCTTTTCCTTTATTTTCTCTCACTTTTCTTTTCTTTTTTCCGAGAGCAGTGAACGAAGGGAAGGCGATATATATTCCATCATTTGATGGTTAAATATGTATACAAAATAGGAACATATATATTACATCATTCAACCCATGCATAATAATGGCTAAGTGTGTATACAAAATAGGAACATACATATTACATTATTTGACCGATAGCATACGGTTCCTCAGCGTTGCCGTTTTCGTTTTTGAGTCACCTTCTTTCCTTCTTGTTCGTTGAAGAATAATTGAGCCCCTCAATGTGACTTTGCCTTTTCCATGGAGTACGATTTTTCTTAGGTAATGTAGTATTGATTCTTCTTTTGACGTATACTTCATCATCATCATCATCTTCCCTCATTGGGTTGCCGTACTAATCGTAGTCTTCCTCGTTGGCGACTCCATCCATTCCAATGATGTCCCTTTTGCCTCTCCTCACGACAACACGGCTGGGATTGCGCGGGTCGGTTATGAAGAAGCATTGTGTCACGTGCTTAGCATGTACCCATGGCTCGTTTTTTGCGATAGCGTTCACGGTAGCGCTCTTGGCCTCTAGTATAGTCATAGTAGTGAAATTCCGGTTTTCTCTTTCGACATTCTTAGCCCATCTGACACGGAACATCGTCGTGTTGTGCAGTCCAGAGTAGTCAAGCTCCCAGATCTCCTCGACCCTTCCGTAAAATCTTTCAGTTGCGCCATTGTCGCTGCCTGTCATGCATTCCATCGTCACCCCTGAGTTCTGATCATCACTGTCCATATCTTTGGCCTCCGTGTAGAACGTGTATCCGTTGATATCGTATGCCTGATAGGTTAGGAGGTTGGGCGAGGGGCCATGTGCTAAGGCGTATATGAGAAATCCGTCCTTAGAGCCCTCCTCCGGGGGATTAGCAATAATATGCTCTTTGAACCAATGCAGGAAAGTGGAGTTGTGCTCTCTAGTAACTTCGGCGTCCGTCCTGCATACCCCCCGGTCACGATACTTCTTTGCGATAATTTCTTTGTGCAGTGCTACGTAAGGATCTACCTCGTCTAGGTGTTGTAGCACTACCAAGTTTGCTATGTCAAAGTCGCTGTGTCGATCTGAGTATGCCACGTGCAGTTCCCTGCGACCATTGGAGTGACCTTCTCCTTCGAGCCTCCCATCGTGCTTGTTAACGAGCAAACCAACACTAAAACTAGGCGGCTGGTCTGCGCCATATAGAAAATTCTCGTAGAAAGAGATGCAGTCTTGTGTCAGATAGCCCTGGACGATGCTTCCATCCGGACGGGACATGTTACGAACGAATCCTTTGATGATCCCATTCATCCTCTCAAACGGCATCATGTTGTGCAGAAATGACGGCCCCGGGTCTATTATGTCGTCCACAATATGGACACACAGATGCACCATCACGTCAAAGAACGCGGGCGGGAAGTACATCTCAAGCTCATTCAGTATCACAACGATCTCCTCCTGTAGCCTTCGGAGCTGCTTCAGACGGATCGACTTTCGAGAGATGACGTCGAAAAAGTTGCAGAGACCAATAAGCGTGTCACGGACGTGCTTGTCCATTATCCCTCTAAGGGCAACAGGTAGTATCTGCGTCATCATCACATGACAGTCATGGGACTTCATCCCGCTGAACCTTTTCTTGTCCGTGTCTAGATATCTGCTTATCTTGCCACAGTAACCGGAACTAACTTTGACTCCGGTAAGGCACTTAAAGAGTTGATCGATCTCAGCCTGACTTAAGGTGAAGCAAGAAGGGGGCAATAATCCTCTTTCTTTATTTTCTTGCCCTTCTTCTCCCGCGCCTCTGTCTCCGTCTCTGTCTCGTCTGACATTTTATGGGGCGGCATGTGCAGATCTTCCCTGATTTTAAAATCTTGCAAGTCTTTTCTTGCCTTCGGCCCATCCTTGGTCTTATCCGGCATGTTCATCAGTGTCGCGAACAAGCTCTCAAGGACATTCTTACATATATGCATTTGATCAAGGCAATGAGGTGTATCGAGTTTGTGCCAGTACTCCAAGTCCCAGAACACAGACCTCGTCTTCCATACCTTCAGCAGCGGCTCTGGCACCTTTTTCATCGTCTTTCCCGGCGTGGGGCACTCCTTCCAGTTTTTCAACAGCTCATCGATTTCGGCACCGCTCCGCTTACGTGGAGGTCCTCGATGCTCACCGTGACCATTGAATAGATCTCCACGGTTTCTCCACGGGTCATCCTGTTCGAGCCATCTTCGATGCCCCATGTACATGATTTTCCCAGACCCGCCATCTTTCCTTGACGTTAGCTGCTGAAACGTCGTATCATCCATGCACCGCGTGCATCCGCAATATCCATGGCACACCTGGCCTGCGACATATCCGTAACCGAGATAGTCATGCACCGTCATGATCAGCGCGACTCTCATGTAGAAATACTTGCCTTTGCTGGCGTCCCATGTCTTGGCCGGTGTTTTCCATAACGTGTCTAACTCCTCTTGAAGTAGCCCCAGATACAAATTAATATTATTTCCTGGTTGTTTCGGCCCTTGAATAAGCATGCTCATGTGAATGTACTTCGACTTCATGCACAACCAGGGGGGAGGTTGTACATCCATACAAACACGGGCCATGTGCTATGGTTGGTGTTCTGGTTGCCAAACGGATTCATGTCATCAGTACACGCGCCGAGCACGATGTTCCTTGCATCACATTCGAAATACCGATAGAAGCTGTTCAACGCTCTCCACTGGCTTCCATCCTTGACGTGTCTCAGCTTCGGATCATCTCCATCGTCGGGCTTCTTCCTCTCCGCGTGCCAGCGCATTAGCTTTGCTTCCTTGGGATCTACGAAATACCGCTGGAGACGGGGAGTGATCGGTAAGTACCATACAACTTTCTGGGGACATTTCTTCCCGGCCTTCTTGTATCGAGAAGCATTGCACACCGGACAGCTTGTTTTTTCCGCGTGCTCCTTCCGATAAATTATGCAATCGTTGATGCATGCATGGTATCTAACGTTCGGCAGATCAAGAGGGCACACGATCTTCTTGGCCTCATCAGCACTAGTAGGACATAGATTCCCCGCGGGAAGAACATCCTTTAGGTACTTGAGATGCTCATCGAGGCTAGTGTCGGTCCATTTGTTTTTAGCCTTCGTCTTCAGGAGTTGGAGCGTGAAACTCAAGCGGGTCACCTCAGGATTGCAACCATCATACAATGGAGTGTTCGAGTCTACCACCAGTTGCTCCATCTTAGCCTCCTCTCTAGAAGCAACTCTCTCAGTACTCGTCTCCTTGCGAAGCAGTGCTTGAACATGAGGGTCCTGCATGATTGAACTTAGTACCGACGAACTCTACTGCGTGGAGTCCACGTCGTTCTCTCCTCCGCCATGTCCGGCCCCTTCTCCTCCGCCATGTCCAGCCCCTTCTCCGCCGCCATGTCCGGCCTCTTCCCCGCCGCCATTATCGATCATCTCTTCGTCTTGCCCCGTGTCGTCATTGCCTGCCCCGTCGGCATCCTCAACATCGTCATCCTCATCTTCAATTATCCACCGAGTATAGCCATCCATGAAACCAGTCATGAGCAGGTGCGCTTCGACACGACCATCGTCATAGGGGTTGAGCCAAACTATTCCTTTGCATTTTTGACACGGACATAAAACCTCTGTCCGGTTATTTTCTTTCATGTCCTGCACCGCCGACCGCAACCACCTGTCCACCATCGTTCCACTGACCATCATGAACGTCTGCACGGTAATAATAAAAAAATTGATTATAAAAATGCGGGCATGCATCAGAGTCATACAAAAATTCAGCATGACCTTCCCTAAAAATAGGACATATAAGATCTAGAGTTTGCCCGGAATTCGCCAAAACGGAAATAAATCGACATTTCGGCAAAACATAGGCAACTCAAAAGCACAATTTGGCGTCAACTCATGCCACACACACAATTTCCATCATATTGCCCAATTATCATATCACACACATACACATATTTCCATTTTGCAAAAGCATGAAATTTTAATCACCTCTATCTCGAGATCGAAGCACACGGTGGAGATGATGATGTAGGGAGATCAAAAGTGCACAAAGCTCTTCTTGACAAAGATAGATCTAGTTAGGGGGAAAATAGGTCACTTAACTAAATGCTACATCTACCTAGCTAGCTAATTTCGGAGGAGACAACTTCAACTAGTGGAGGGGGAAGGAAAAGAGAAAGGAGATGCATTAATGGAGGTGGTGTAGTTAGCTAGGAGTAATGAAGAGAGAGAAAGGTAGGTAGAAGAGGGAGAGTAATAATGGGGGGAGAAGTATTGAGGAAGAAGAAGAGTGAGAGAGGGAGGATATGGGAGGTAGGGAAAAGGGAGAAGAGGAGATGGGGGAGGGGAGGACAGGTGGGAAAAGGTGGTGGGGTGCTGCGTCTTAGCAGTAGCGCGGGAGGAAAAATGCGCTACTGCTAAGAGCGTAGCAGCAGCGCCCTTTCGTCACACATGCTAGTGCTAAATGGGCCAACCATGTGGACAATTTTAAAATTAGCAGCAGCGACGTGACTAAAAAGCGCGCTACTACTATTGCATTAGCAGTAACGCGCATCGTGACACCGCGCTGCTAGTAAACTTAGGTTGTTGGGTACTGTCGGTGGATTTTTGTAGGAGCGCGGTTTAGACAACACGCGCTACTGCTAAATTTACATCAGTAGCGTGGTTTTCTTAACCTCGCTACTGCTAATTAGCAGTAGCGCCTCTTTTTGTGCCGCGCTGCAGCTAAGATTCTGTGTATAAGGTTTTCCATAGTAGTGAAGGTGATATCTTGTTTCCTTGGCTTGTCTTGGTCTTCTTGATCCGCTCTTTGATCTCTCAAAGAGCTGCTTCTCTGGCTTGGTCTTGACATGGATGCTTGGTGTAGTTGTTCTCTTGTTGTCACGCGTGTGTATAGTCCGGGAAACATACATGAACCTTTGTTGTACCGACAATGGACTTCTTGGATAAGTTCGTGGTGGTCTTCATCGACGACATTCTCATATATTCTAAAGGAGAAGAAGAACACAAACAACATCCCCGTGTAGTACTGCAAAGGCTCCGAGATCACCAGTTATATGCAAAGTTCAGCAAGTGCGAGTTCTGGCTTAAGCAAGTAGGATTCTTGGGTCATATCTTATCAGCAGAAGGAATAGGAGTAGACCCAAGTAAAGGCAAGGATGTGCTAAAATGGCCAGCACCCATGAGAGTGACCGAGATCAGGTGTTTGTTGGGGCTTGCTGGTTACTATCGTCGATTCATTGAAGGCTTTTCCAAGATTGCTAAACCAATGATAGAGCTACTCAAGAAGGATCAGAAGTTCGTATGGTCTGAAGACTGTGAGAAAAGCTTTAATGAGTTCAAGATTCGGTTAACTTCAGCATCTGTGTTGACGCTTCTGGATATTTATCAAAGCTTCAACGTGTATTGCAACGCATCTAGAAGAGGTATAGGGTGCTTACTCATGCAAGATGCCAAGGTTGTAGCTTATGTATCCAGATAGCTACGAGCCCATGAAGGAAATTATCCTACTCATGACTTGGAATTAGCAGCAGTGGTACATGCCTTAAAAATCTAGAGGCATTATGTCATTGGCAAGCGATGCCAAATCTTCATCAATCACAAGAGCCTCAATTACATATTCACTCAACTCGAGTTGAATCTCCAACAAAGAAGATGGCTTGAGTTGGTCAAAGATTATGACCTCGGTATAAATTACCATCCGGGTAAAGCTAATGTGGTTGCCGAAAACCAGCCACGTGAAACGTACTGATGGAATCTTTGCCCTCCGAGCTACAAGAAGAGATGGCCCAGCTCAACCTGGTAATTGTTGAAGCTGACTGCACCGCTATGCTAAGAGGTCACTCCCACTCTTGAGGAAGAGATTCGCAAGCCCAAGCGGAGGACCCACTACTGCAACACCATGTTGCATGAATGCAAGCCGGCAAGACTCAAGATTTCCTGGTGGATGACCAAGGTACCCTAACATTTCGAGGGCGAATACGTATAACAGACACAGAAGATCTGAGGAAGAAAATATTAATGAAGGCACACGAATCCTCGTACTCGATCCACCCAGGCGGTACCAAAATGTATGAAGACCACAAGGTAAAGGCAGAAAGACATTGCATATTTTTTCGCCTGCTGCGATATATGCAACAAGGTAAAGGCAGAACATCAGAAACTAGCCGGGCTACTTCAACCTTTACCCATCCCGCAATGGAAATGGGACGAAGTCTGCATGGATTTCATCATCGGTCTCCCCAAAACCTCCCGCAGAAACGACGCTGTATGGGTCGTGGTGGATATGCTCACCAAGGTAGCCCATTTCGTTCCAAGCAGAACCACGTACCAAGCAGACCAACTTGCTCAACTCGATGTGTCCAGAATCATCAGTTTGCATGGAGTACCAAGAACCATCACCTCCGACCGAGGGTCTCTTTTCACATCGGCATTCTGGTGATAGAGGCAAAGGTGTCCCGTCTTTCGATGAGATGATGAATATCGCTTTGATGGAAGTCGACTTTGACGATCCGACTACGAACGTGCGAGGACGTCGCGCCTTAGCAATCGCTAAACCAACTCCGAGAGGTTATCGACCATGCCGGAGCACGATCAACCTGACCACGAGGGTCTGTTTCCTGCGAGCAAACGAAGAACAAGCAAGAAACTGAGATTGCAATCTGGATATTGCGAATATAAGATGAAAGCTTTATTGATCAAGGGGGAGTTCTGTGACGCCTTTGTCTGGTCGCTGAACACAAACGAAGTACGCGAAGTTGCAGCTATGGCGAACTTTTAATCTAAACAAAACCCAAAGTCTAAACGACGCCCTAAGGGCTGTATATATGGAGGAAGAGGGGGGAATTTCGTGGCCCTTGAGGAAGGGGTCCAAAACCAACCCTATCTCTTGTTTCCCCACACATACGGACTCTAAAAACAGCCTATACTTATGTATTTCGAAATTACATGGGCCTGGCCCAATAATAAGGTGACGCAGCACCTAGAATAGCCTCTGGACGAAAGTTATGAAGTAGCATCTTGTATATTTCGTCCAAGGCTTCATGCACGCATTATGGTGGCTTCAACGTCCTGAAATCATCACTTGTAACTCCGTTCTTGTTCCCCATGCGCATGCCATCATCTCCATGCTTGTTCTTGCTCCAATGTTCATCCTTCTCCAAGCTAGGCCCTTCATTTGTAAGCAAAACAAATGTATCCAATTTAGGCAGCATCATATTCTCATGAACATTAGAATCATTACCAAGAAACGAAAGTACCTGGTAATTTAATTGGCGTGCGCGAGCTCTAGTAATTGGTCCAGTATGTATAGCAGCAGGGCCTGTGGGTGTAACAATGGTATTGATGTCCTCATCATCCTCCCCTTCTTGAAATGAAGTCGTCCTCGATGGAAGCTCATCTTCCTCACCCAAATAAGGCTTCAAATCTGCAATGTTAAAAGTGGGACTAACCGCAAAATCTGCAGGCAGCTCAAGTTTATATGCATTATCATTTATTTTCTCTAACACCTTAAAAGGACCATCAGCACGTGGCATTAGCTTTGATTTGCACAAATCAGGAAATCTATCCTTACGCAAATGTAACCAAACAAGATCTCCAGGTGCAAACACAACATGTTTTCTACCCTTATCTCCAGCAAGTTTATATTTAGCATTCATACGCTCAATGTTTTCCTTAGTTAACTCATGCATTTTTAAGATCAATTCAGCACGTTGTTTAGCATCAAAATTAACCTTCTCTGAAGATGGAAGAGGCAACAAATCAATAGGTGCACGAGGTAGGAAACCATACACAATTTCAAAAGGGCACATCTTAGTAGTAGAATGCAATGAACGATTATAAGCAAACTCAATATGAGGCAAGCATTCTTCCCACATTTTCTTATTATTCTTCAAAACAGCCCTAAGCATAGTAGACAATGTTCTATTGACTACTTCAGTTTGTCCATCAGTTTGGGGGTGACAAGTAGTACTAAAAAGCAGTTTAGTCCCCAACTTAGCCCATAAACATCTCCAAAAGTGGCTAAGAAATTTAGTATCACGATCTGAAACAATAGTATTTGGCACACCATGCAAGCGAATAATTTCACGAAAGAACAAATCAGCAACATGAACAGCATCATCGCTTTTATGACATGGTATAAAGTGTGCCATTTTCGAGAATTTATCCACGACAACAAATATGCTATCCCTCCCCTTCTTTGTTCGAGGTAAACCTAAAACAAAGTCCATAGATATATCCTCCCAAGGAACACTAGGTACAGGCAAAGGCATATATAAACCATGAGGATTGAGTCGTGACTTAGCTTTTTGACATGTAGTGCAGCGAGCAACAAAACGCTCAACATCCCGTCTCATCTTTGGCCAAAAGAAATGTGTAGCAAGTACGTCCTCCGTCTTCTTCACGCCAACGTGTCCCATTAATCCTCCTCCATGCGCCTCCTGCAACAACAAAAGACAAAGAGAGCTAGCTGGAATGCATAGCTTGTTAGCACGGAACACAAATCCATCATTAACGACAAACTTGTACCAGGTTCTTCCTTCTTTACAATTCTGCAATACATCTTTAAAATCAGCATCATGCACATATTGATCTTTGATGGTCTCCAAACCAAATATTTTGAAGTCAAGTTGTGAAAGCATAGTATAGCGACGAGACAATGCATCAGCAATAACATTTTCTTTACCCTTCTTGTGTTTAATGACATAAGGGAAAGTTTCAATGAATTCAACCCATTTAGCATGTCTACGATTCAGTTTAGCTTGACTTTTAATATGTTTCAAAGATTCATGATCAGAATGTATAACAAATTCTTTGGGCCATAAATAATGTTGCCATGTTTCTAAAGTCCGAACAAGAGCATATAGTTCTTTATCATAAGTAGAATAATTCAGACTAGGCCCACTCAATTTTTCAGAAAAGTATGCAACAGGTTTGCCATCTTGTAATAACACACCTCCTAATCCAATTCCACTAGCATCACATTCAAGCTCAAAAGTCTTATTAAAATCAGGAAGTTGGAGTAAAGGAGCATGTGTCAACTTATCTTTCAATACCGTGAAGGCTTCTTCCTGTGCGGTACCCCAAACAAAAGGCACATCCTTCTTTGTAAGCTCGTTGAGAGGTGCAGCAATGGTGCTAAAATCTCTCACAAAACGCCTATAGAAACCAGCGAGTCCAAGAAAACTCCGCACTTGTGTGACCGTTTTGGGCTGCGGCCAACTCTCAATAGCTTCAATCTTGGCTTTATCAACTTCAATTCCCTGTGGAGTAACAACATAGCCAAGAAAAGATACTCGGTCGGTGCAAAAGGTGCACTTCCCAAGGTTACCAAACAAACGTGCATCACGTAGAGCAATAAAAACAGCACGTAAATGTTCCGAATGTTCTTCCAAAGATTTGCTATAAATCAGTATATCATCAAAATAGACTACCACAAATCGTCCAATGAAAGCACGTAAAACTTCGTTCATTAGTCTCATGAAAGTACTAGGTGCATTAGTTAACCCAAAAGGCATGACTAACCACTCATATAAACCAAACTTAGTTTTAAATGCAGTTTTCCATTCATCTCCCAATTTCATACGAATTTGATGGTATCCACTACGCAAATCAACTTTGCAGAATATTGTAGAGCCACTCAATTCATCAAGCATATCATCTAGCCTAGGAATAGGATGATGATAACGAATAGTAATATTATTAATGCCTCTACAATCAACACACATACGCGACGTACCATCCTTTTTAGGCACTAGTATAATAGGAACAGCACAAGGACTAAGAGATTCGCGTATATAACCTTTGTCGAGCAGCTCCTGTACTTGACGCATAATCTCCTTCGTCTCCTCTGGATTGGTACGGTATGGTGCACGGTTGGGTAGCGATGCACCGGGAATTAAGTCAATTTGATGCTCAATCCCTCGAATAGGTGGTAATCCCGGTGGCACGTCTTGTGGAAAGACGTCAGCGAACTCCTGCAAAATGTTAGTGACAGCAGGGGGCAAAGAGGAAGGCACGTCCTCGAATGAAAATAATGCCTCTTTGCACACAAAAGCATAGCAAACAGATTTGCTGAAATCTAGCTCATCAATATCAGATTTTGTGGCAAGTAAACATGCACTTTTCAATTTAATTTCAGAAACAACACTAGATGGTTTATTATTAGGTTTCATTTGTTGCTCAAATTCATTTGCCACAATCTGATTTTCACTCTTATTTTTCTCCTGTTTTGCTTTATTAGCTCTATTAATGTCATCTTTCAAAATGGAATCAGGAGTCATAGGAAGCAAAGTAATATTTTTATCCTTATGAACAAGAGTATACTGATTGTTTCTACCATGGTGTACAGAATTTTTATCAAATTGCCATGGTCTACCTAGTAATAAGGAACATGCTTGCATGGGTACCACATCACAATCAACATAATCAGCATATGTAGAGATACTAAAATGCACACGAACAGTACGTGTTACCTTAACCTTGCCGCTGTTGTTGAACCATTGGATGTAGTAAGGATGTGGATGTGGTCTTGTGGTGAGAGATAGCTTCTCCACCATCTCCATGCTAGCCAAGTTGTTACAGCTCCCTCCATCTATGATGACGCGAACAGAACGTTCCTTCACAACTCCCTTTGTATGGAACAAATTATGCCTCTGATTTTGCTCTGCTTGTGTGACCTGCACACTCAAAACACGTTGAGCAACTAAACATTCATACCTGTCAGCGTCTTCAGGAGCCATGTATTGCGTCTCATTTTCAGAATCATCTCCACCATGTTCTTCACGGGTAATAAGAGCCAAAGTCTCCTCATCATAGTCACTAGCGGACTCATACCCACCATCCTCAGTAGCAATCATTACACGCTGAGATTTGCATTCTCTCGCAAAATGTCCTCTTCCCTTACAACGACGACAAATAATATCACTTGTGTGCCCTGTCGATGCCATGGAAGAAGAAGAGCTCTGCGCAGGCCCGGCAGGTGTGCTCTTGGCAGAGAGTGGTGGTTGTGCCTGCTTTCTTGTATCACGGCTGGAGGTGGCACCTGATGGAGGTGATGGTGAAGTGGAAGTAGAAGATGCACGCGGTGTCCATGATGAAGGTCGACCTGCAGAAAAGTTAGTTCGCGCCAATGGCTGTCGATCCTGCACTTCACGTTCAGCTTTACAAGCAAGATGGAATAAACGAGTGATATTATTATAATCCTTATACTCTAGAATGGTCTGAATCTCTTTATTTAATCCACCCATAAAACGTGCAAGCATAGCTTCATTCTCCTCAACAATACCACATCTAATCATGCCAGTTTGTAATTCCTGATAATATTCTTCTACAGAATTTTTCCCTTGTCTTAAACGCTGCAATTTTTGAAGTAATTCACGTTGATAATATGGTGGAACCCAACGAGTACGCATAGCAGTTTTCAAAGCAGCCCAAGTAGCTGGAACAGGATATAATCTACAATGTTCAGACCACCAAACACATGCAAAGCTAGTGAAAGCACAAACAGCAGCAGGAACACGTCTGTCCTCAGGATATTGTAAACATGTAAATCGTTGTTCAGTTTCTAACTCCCAAGTAAGATATATATCAGGAACATATCTACCCTCAAATGGTGGAATATTCAATTTCAGTTTAGGGAGATGGTCATGATCTCGTACCTGAGGTGGTGGTGCCGGCCTACCGCTGCGAATATATACCTGAGGTCGACCTGCTGGTGGTGGTGCTGGTGGCTGCACGTAGTTCTGATTTTGATCAACCTCATCCTCATAATCGCCCGCATAATCGTCATCCTCCTCAGCCGCCGCAGGAGCAGGAGCCAAAGAAGCATCAACAGTAGGTGCAGCAGCACCCGAATTTTGACCAGTCTCAATTGGAACGCGTTGTGCCCGTCCCACTTGATTTGGAAGGTGGCGTTGGAGATGTGGTTGTTGTTGTAGAGGTGCGACATGTGCAGCCGGTGGTGGTTGGGGAAGACGCTTGAGTAATTCAGTAAACTTGTTATCCAGCTTTGTCTCGAACGACTTCTCCACGGCATCTATCTTCTCCATAGCCTCTTCAAATCTGTTTAGCACATCTCCCACCTGGCCACTCATCATTTGCTGAAATTTATCATGCAACTCCTTGTTCGTCATGTTCTCCCAATCAGTCTCATCGGCTTGTGAACCTGCCATGGTTAGCAGCAATAGAAACACAAAAGAATATGATCCTGCAGACTACTAGAAGTGGTGGTGATGGTGGTGTGTCACAAAACCTTCAAGCGAATCTCAAATTCTTACCAGTTCTTACCCAGCAGCAGGTGGTGATCGGCAACCGTTGTAGTCAAAAACTCTCAAAGCTTGGATATAGCGATTACCAGGGAGAGTCAAACGCACGATGTAGACTTATGTGGAGCTGGGAAGGCTTATAATATGGTAGCAAAATGGTAAGCAATAATCAATTCAGAGATGCAAAGTTGAATAAACGCTCAACGACGGTACTGTGCTGGTCCTAGGCTAGACCGTGCTAGAGACGCGAGCCTAGAACACTAACAAAATCACGGCGCTGCACGTAAACAAGGGAAAAGCACACTCTGGAAAAAATTCGCTCTTTTTTTTTGGGCTCTTTTTTTTTGCGCTCTTTTTTTTTGCGAAAAATCACTATAATGGCGAGTGTCTCAAAACTCTTCCCAGGTCAAACTGACAGGATGGGCACAAAATTTTTTGACTATTTTTTTTTCGGAAATCAGGGCAGCGACGACGAAAAAGTGCGACAAAAAATCACTATGATGGCGAGTGTCTCAAAACACTACCCGGGGCCTAAAAATAGGATAGGGAAAAAATATTTTTGGTTGCCGAAATTTTGGCCTAAAAACTGCCCGGGGGTCTCCAGACTTTTTTTTTCCGAGACCTACTCAGGCAAGGAAACACGAAACGGAAAATATATGGATCTCTAAAACCAACCGAATATGAAAAGAACTCGGATTGGTGGTGGATATATGGCGGTAGGATATGGCAGCGGTGGTGGTATATGGTAGCGGTAGTGGTATATGGATACGGATCGGTGGTATATGGATACGGATTGGTGGTGGTATATAGATACGGATTCAGAGCGGTGGCGGATAAGCAATGGTGGTAGATGGCAAGGCGATGATGATGGTGCGGCGGCGGCGTGACAACTTATGACCAGAACTCGAAACTCTAAAAGACTAGACTCTAAGACCAGCAACTTGACACGACGATGCAACCGCAAATTCAACAAAGCAAAAACCCTAAAAAGATTATGCAAAGGCTCAGATTGGTTCGGATATGATGAACTAACCCTAATTTTTTTTGTGGCTTTTTCGTGGACTGTAGGTATGAAGAACAGACTCGATCTAAACTACGAAAAACTGTAAAATCTCACCGAGCAACCTGGAAATCTGATACCACTTGATAGAGGCAAAGGTGTCCCGTCTTTCGATGAGATGATGAATATCGCTTTGATGGAAGTCGACTTTGACGATCCGACTACGAACGTGCGAGGACGTCGCGCCTTAGCAATCGCTAAACCAACTCCGAGAGGTTATCGACCACGCCGGAGCACGATCAACCTGACCACGAGGGTCTGTTTCCTGCGAGCAAACGAAGAACAAGCAAGAAACTGAGATTGCAATCTGGATATTGCGAATATAAGATGAAAGCTTTATTGATCAAGGTGGAGTTCTGTGACGCCTTTGTCTGGTCGCTGAACACAAACGAAGTACGCGAAGTTGCAGCTATGGCGAACTTTTAATCTAAACAAAACCCAAAGTCTAAACGACGCCCTAAGGGCTGTATATATGGAGGAAGAGGGGGGAATTTCGTGGCCCTTGAGGAAGGGGTCCGAAACCAACCCTATCTCTTGTTTCCCCACACATACGGACTCTAAAAACAGCCTATACTTATGTATTTCGAAATTACATGGGCCTGGCCCAATAATAAGGTGACGCAGCACCTAGAATAGCCTCTGGACGAAAGTTATGAAGTAGCATCTTGTATATTTCGTCCAAGGCTTCATGCACGCATTATGGTGGCTTCAACGTCCTGAAATCATCACTTGTAACTCCGTTCTTGTTCCCCATGCGCATGCCATCATCTCCATGCTTGTTCTTGCTCCAATGTTCATCCTTCTCCAAGCTAGGCCCTTCATTTGTAAGCAAAACAAATGTATCCAATTTAGGCAGCATCATATTCTCATGAACATTAGAATCATTACCAAGAAACGGAAGTACCTGGTAATTTAATTGGCGTGCGCGAGCTCTAGTAATTGGTCCAGTATGTATAGCAGCAGGGCCTGTGGGTGTAACAATGGTATTGATGTCCTCATCATCTGGTCATGTCTTCATCAAGCCTTGGGAATAGCCCTGAAGTACTGTATGGCTTATCGCCCTCAGACAGACGGGCAGACAGAGCGAGTAAATCAGATATTTGAAGATATGCTCGAGCGTGTGCCCTTGCTCAAGGACCTAAATGGGAAGACAGTCTGCCATACGCGGAGTTTTCCTGCAACAACAGTTATCAGACCAGTCTCAAGATGTCACCATATGAAGCCCTGTACGGACGGAAGAGTTGTACTCTGTTAAACTGGTCTCAGAACAGAGATAGACGCAACTTAAGGACTGATTTGATGATGGAAGCCGAGAAACAAGTGAGAGAAATCCGAGATAGACTTCAAGTGGCCAAGTCCCGACAAAAGAGTTACTATGATTCCAAACATCGACAGATTAGTTTCGAACCGAGTGAATATGCCTACCTCCGAGTCACACCCATGAAAGGAGTAAAAAGGTTATAGACTCGAGGAAAGCTTGCACCAAGGTACATTGGCCCGTTCCCTATCATGTCCAAGGTTGTTACGGTGGCATATCAACTGGAACTTCCACCTGAGTTGTCCGAAGGGCATGATGTCTTTCACGTGTCCCAGTTACGAAGGTGTATCTCACCACCAGAGAAACACACTGATATGACAGAAATAGAGCTAGCTCAAGATCTAACTTATGAGGAAAACCCCTTCCGGATACTGGATGAGATGGAAAGAGTCACCCGTAGCAAGTCAGTTAAGTTTTACAAGGTGCAGTGGGAACACCATACCAAGGATGAAGCTACTTGGGAAAGAGAGGACTTTTTAAGGACTGTATACCCTGAAATGTTTCCCGAGCAACCGAATCTCGAGGACGAGATTCATCCTAAGGGGGGCGGTTTGTGACACCCTGGTTTTTGCCACTTTTCTTTTTCTACAATTTATTGCATATTTGGTTTGAATTTGGGTTTTTGAATTAACTCATTTGGACATAGCACTTGGCATTCTTTTGATTTTCACCCAAGTGACTCCTATCGCTCCCAAAAAAATCTCTTGACCTCATATCTCTCAAAATAATGCCATGTGAATATTTTTCACAATGGCTTAATATTCATTTTCTCTTTGAAAATGAATGTTTTTCACTTCTGCTCCAAAGCAACCCCCATTTTTCTTGCTCCCAAAAATATGAGAAAATTCCCAAATATTCTTTGGATCATGCCTCATCTTCCAATGCAAAAATATCTCATGGTCATGAGGAGTATTTTTTGCTCTAGAAAATATTTTCTCTTCTCGTCAGGAAAAGCAGTTTGTCAAGGAAGTGCATTTTTGCCTAATCCTCTTTAGCTGAAATTTGTATGGCTTAGTGACCTTCCAAACCAAACCTTAACCTCCAAGTTTCTGCTCTTAATCCCTTCTAGATTTCTCTCAAATGGCTGCAACATTTCCAGTCTAGAAACTTGTCAGAGAGATCAAGTCATTTCTGGTCGACCTGGCAATGAACCAACCCATCAATGTGAGCTAGCTCTGCAAGGACTTGAGATTTTACAAGGTTTTGCAACCCTGGTGCACTGCCTTGCACTAGTGTACGCGGTGACCGTGAGGGTTCACAGCGTCTGGCAGGTGCTCGGCGCGTCCAGCGCATCGGCAACTCCTCTGCCACGCCCGTGAAGCTGCCCCGAGCTGGGCGAGCATGTCAGTTATCCTCTGCACCCTCGACTGTTCCCTCCTGACTACTCCCTGACGCCAGCGACAGCTGCTGCAGATGCTGACCCGGCGGAGCAGAGACCACGGTGCTCCTGCCTGACCGAGTCGTCGCTCTCCCTCCCCTGTGCTTGGCTCTACCTCTCCAATGTGCGTGTGTGATCACCAGTGATCTCTCCCATCGCTCTGAGCTCCTCTCATCGCCTCTCGCCGTCTCTAGAACCTCTCCGGCAGAGCCGAGCTCGGCCACCTCTCTCCCCTATAAATGCAGCCCTCCCCGAGCCACTCCATCCATCCCAAGCTCCCCCTCTTGCCACAAAAACACTAGTGTAGCACTGCGACAAGGTCGGGCGGGCCTCCAGCCACCATTTGTCGCCTGAGTGTGCCGTAGATCCCCTTTTGTTGCCCGCTCGCTCCGGTGCTTCCTGACCTCTCGCAACCTCTCATGCGTGCTCGTGGCTTTCCCCTGGTCGAGACGGTGCTGCTGGACCAACCTCTCCTCGCCGAAAACGCCAACTCCGACGAGCTCCGCCGCCCGCCATCTCTGGAGAAGATTGCCGTGACACCGTCTGTCCACCTCCGTCCACTCTGCTGGTACGTGCATGCTCGTCTCGATGAGCCGCGTCCATCCCCCACCTCGTCGGCGGCCGCCGTGGCCTCCTTGCCGGAGAACCATCGCCAGCCGAGCCGCCATCTCTGTTTCTCTCCCTCTCTTATAAACCTGACCGAGGGGCCCCACCTGTCAGCCTCTCTTCTCTCTCCCCGAACCGATATAAGTGAAGGCGTAAACCCAAAGTACGCCTTTGACGTGGCCCTCTCTGGTATTTTCTGCTCTTAGTTTAAATTCATTTTAATTCAGAAATTTGACCCAACTTTGACCAGCTATAACTTTTATTCTATAAGTCCAAATGAGATGATTCTTTTTGCATTATTTTTGTTATGAGATCCTCTTTAAGCATGCCAAAGTTGCTATTTTTCCCTTGCTGTAGATACATTTTGGTGCATTTAAATGTGTTATGTGACATTTTCTTTATGCCTTTTTGTTGAGGATATAGACCTTAGAGTCACCCGCCAGGAGGGGCCGGGTTACTCATAATGGTCATCGCCAGAAGCCCGGCGCCAAGCTTGAAGACGGTGGGCCAAAGATGGGCTTAAGACCCGGATATGGCTTAAGGCCCGTAGTTACAATCATTGTCATGGTAGAACTTGTAGTGTAAGGCAAGAATAGTTGAGAGTCCGAGCCGGACACTTTTATGAGCCGGCCGGAACTCTGAGAGCTGCTGGGCGTCAGCCTCTCTATATAAAGGGACGACCCGGCAGCGGTTTAGGGACAAGAAAGATCTCATCGAGAGCCAGGCATAGCAGTTAAGCTCCCTGGTCATCGAAACCCTAATCAATACCACCTCAACTGGACGTAGGCTTTTACCTTCACCGTAAGGGGCCGAACCAGTATAAACCCTCGTGTTCCTTGTCCCGTTAACCCCTTCAAGCTTCCTAGCGGCGATGGCTCCACGACTAAGTCCTAGCTTGAGGACATCTGCCGTGACAATTCCACGACAGTTGGCGCCCACCGTGGGGCCAGCGCACGGTGGATTTGAGTTCTTGAAGGGCAGCTTCGAAGGGCTCAAGGGATACGCTGTGGGCCGGATGACCAAGAGTCGTCGCGGCAAGCTCTACATCGACGATGCAAACTGGGGCCCCGACGCCGGCTCAATTGAGTACGGGTACCGGGTCCCCTTCGGCGGAATTCATGTTTTCATTGGCAAGATTGGTGAGCCGGGCCCTGAGCCGGATCTCTGCGCCGATCTCATCGAGACGGCTCAGCGTGCACGACCCGCCCGGGCCCTGCCTGCCTTAAAGCATGCTTTTGTGGGATGTATCCATGGAGGGCTCTCTGATAGATCTGGATCTGGTGATGAGACGGCCGCCGGCTCTGACGGCGAGTCGTCCACCGATGAGTCAAACTCGTTGTATCAACTTCAAGATGGCAGGCTCATGGGTTGTTCCGATGGTGACAGTATTCCGGACCCGTTTGAGCCGCCAAGCCGGGTTGGAATCTTCATGGCCGGTGCGCAGCCTGTTCAGAACCCTGCTGCTGGAGCGGGAAACCCGGTGCCCTCGCCGGCTCAGGTGCTGATGGATCTCACGGACAAGATGACGGCCCTGTTGACCGCCGCGGTTGACCCGGCGGATCAAGCTCAGCATGATGCGGAGGTGGCGCAGTTAAAGTTAGATCTAGTGAAAGCTAAGGAGGATCTGGCAGCGGAAGGGATCAGGATGGCTGCGGAGAGGGCGGCTCTCGACGCCCAAACTCAGTTGATCCAGGCGCAGTCCTTCCGGCTCACGATGGATCAGAACGCGTCCAATGAGGTCATGAGAAGGAGGCATCAAAAGGCCCAATCTCGACTCCCTCCGGTTTACGATCCTCGAAACCTCTTCAACACGCCAGGTGCAGGGTCTAGTAACCCGCCAGGGATCATAGTGCCCGGGTCTGGGAACCCTATTCAGCCGCAAGTGATGGGGCCTCCCCGGGTGAGCCCTGCCCCGCCTCAGTATGTGCCAATACCACCGGGTCATTATGCTAACCCGCTGGAGAACATGGTAGCCGCAGCAGCGCGGCTGGCGGCCCTCCCAATTGACGGCGACTCTCCGACGGCTATTGAAACCCGCCGGGTCAGGGAACTCCTTCAGACAGCACTGGCGCAGCAAGAGGCGTACTCCTACAGCCGGGACAGGATCCACTCGACCCCTCGTCCAGGCCGGAGCCCGAGTTACAGCAGACACATGGTCTCAGCGACCGGCTCAAGTAACGTCCGACGCCATGACCCGCCCCCTGGCCATGGCCCGGCTCATAACGGAGCCTTTCACGCAGCAGACCAAGACAGAGCGCGGCAAGAGGCGGAGCAGGTGCCTCAGTTGACGGCTTACCAGACTCCCCCGGCTTATCCGACGACTTCCGTCGACGTGGGTATCCCTACCAGGACTGGAGGTGTCCCTTGTTTAGTGCCGGCTCTCCGCAATGAACGTCTACCCAAGGACTTCAAAGGCCCTAGGAAGGTGCCTAATTACACGGCTGACTTACAACCCGCAGCCTGGATCGAGAGTTACGAGATGGCCATGGAACTGCTGGAGGTCAGTGAAGCGGCAATGGCCAAGTACTTCACCATGATGTTAGATGGGACTGCCCGCACTTGGTTGAAAGGGCTACCACCGAATTCCATCGGGTCTTGGGCTGAGCTGAAAGCCCGGTTCATCCAAAACTTCAAGGATACCTGTAGGCAGTCTATGTCAATTGTGGATTTGACTAACTGTAAGCAGCAGGAGGGTGAGTCTACGACACATTGGGTTCGCCGGGTTAAGGAGATAATACATTCCTCTGATAAGATGGATGCCGGCTCTGCAGTCTTAATGTTGGAACAGAATTGTCGTTTCGTGCCCCTGAAGATGAAACTCGGGCGGCTTAAGCGCGACTGCAATGATATGGGTACACTGATGGCGGCTCTCGTCAAGTACGCCGATTCTGATGGTACCAAGGACCCCGCTTCAGATGATGAAAGGACAGGGAAGGGAAAGAAGAACGGCAATGGCAAGGGTCCTCAGCATAACCCGGGGAACCAAGGAGGTGGCAAGCGCAAGGCCGATGGCAGCCTAGAGTTCGTAGCCAACGCCAGCTCACAGGGTAATAACCAGCGACGCAAGGGGAGGCCCCCTCCCCGAGCCGGCGGGTCAGGCCCGACGCTGGAGCAGCTGTTGAATGAGCCTTGTCCAAGGCATGGCTCTAGAGAGAAGCCAGCTACTCATCTATGGAAGGATTGTGCAATCATGAAGGCCTTTAAGAATTCCAACGCCTTTAACGGCAACAATGGCCCGGGCGGTGGCTCAGGCGCCGGCGGCTTTCATGGCCCGGGCGGCGGCTCAAATTCTAATCCTCAGAACGGTCAAGGGGGCTTTAATCAGCAGTCTGGCCAGGGTCATCAACAGCAGCAGGGGGGTTATCAGACCAATCCAAAGCAGCTTAGCGGTGGACAGTATCATGTGTTTACCACCAGTCTGTGTAAGCGAGATCAGAAGCTTCATAAGAGGGCTGTGAATGCTGTTGAGCCGGCGGTTCCACGCTACTTGCGGTGGTCTGAGCAGCCTATAGTGTGGAGTAGGGAGGATCACCCTCCCCGGGTGGATAATCCGGGTCACTTGGCCTTGGTGGTGGCTCCTCAGGTGGGAGGATATAAGTTCACTAAGGTGCTCATGGATGGAGGCAGCAGCATCAACATCCTCTATTATGAGACTTTCCGTCGTATGGGGTTGATTGATAAGAACCTCAGCCAGTCAAACACTATTTTCCATGGTGTGGTACCTGGTAAGTCGGCTTATCCAGTCGGCAAGATCGAGTTGGAAGTGGCCTTTGGAGATGAGCACAACTACAGGGTGGAAAAATTGACCTTTGAGGTGGTCAAGATAAGAAGTCCGTACCATGCCATATTTGGGCGGCCGGCTTACGCCAAGTTCATGGCACGGCCGTGTTACGTATATTTACAGCTCAAGATGCCGGGTCATAATGGGACCATTACGGTTCATGGCAGCCGGAAGGTGGCCTGGAGTGTGAGGAAGGCGATGCAGCTTATGCAGAATCTGTTTGTGCAACAGAGGAGTTGAAAGTTTTACAAAGACAACGTTGACCCAACAGATATGACCTCTCTGAAAAAGCCAACTACGGAGCATGAGCCGGCAATGAAATTTAAGTCGGCTGATGAGACTAAACTTGTTGATTTCGTTCCAGGTGATTCATCTCAGCAGTTTAGCATCAGTGCCAATCTGGATCCAAAATAGGAAAGCGCGCTCATCGAGTTCATCCGTGAGAATAGGGACATTTTTGCATGGAAACCTTCTGACATGCCAGGTGTACCTAGAGAACTCGCTGAGCACACTCTCAATGTTGATCCGAAATTTAAGCCGGTCAGGCAGTTCCTTCGGCGGTTTAATGAAGAGAGGCGGAAAGCTATTGGTGAAGAGGTGGCCCGGCTCTTGGCGGCCGGGTTTATTGTTGAAGTTTTCACCCAGAGTGGTTAGCTAACCCGGTGCTCGTACTCAAGAAGAACGGCACCTGGCGGATGTGTGTGGACTACACGGACTTAAACAAGGCGTGTCCGGCTGATCCTTTTGCCCTTCCCCGTATTGATCAAATTATTGATGCTACGGCAGGTTGTGAGCGCTTAAGTTTCTTGGATGCTTATTCTGGATATCATCAGATTAAAATGGCAGTTAAGGACCAGGAGAAGACGGCGTTCATCACTCCCTTTGGAGCCTTCTGCTATGTGTCCATGCCCTTTGGACTCAAGAGTGCACAGGCGACTTATCAGCGTTGCGTGCAGAACTGTCTTCATAACCAGATTGGGCGCAATGTTCATGCTTATGTGGATGATATTGTGGTTAAATCCAGGAAGGAGGAAACCCTGATAGATGATCTGAGGGAAACCTTTGATAATCTCCGGGTCTACAAGATGATGCTTAACCCGGCCAAGTGTGTTTTTGGTGTTCCTGCAGGCAAACTCTTGGGTTTCTTGGTTTCTAACAGAGGCATTGAAGCTAACCCGGAGAAGATCAAGGCCATCACCTCCCTGGCTAAGCCGGCGTGTATAAACGACGTCCAGCGCCTGGCGGGTCGCATTGCTGCTTTAAGCCGTTTATAAGCCGTTTGGGGGAGAAGGCTATGCCATTATATCAGTTGATGAAGAAAACTGATGACTTTGTCTGGAATGATGCAGCTAATACTGCTTTTGAGGATTTGAAGAGACAGCTGGCCGAGCCCCCAGTCCTTGCTGCTCCGGTTGACAAGGAGCCTTTATTGCTGTATGTGGCTGCTAACACACGAGCCGTCAGTGTGGCCGTGGTGGTGGAGCGCAAGGAAGAGGGTAAGGAGCATCCGGTTCAGCGGCCGGTTTATTATGTCAGCGAAGTACTCATTGAGTCCAAGCAGCGGTATCCGCATTGGCAGAAGCTTGTTTATGGTGTGTTCATGGCAAGCCGGAAGCTTAAGCATTATTTCCAGGGTCACCCCATCACTGTGGTCAGTTCTGCCCCCCTTGGAGATATCATTCAAAACAGAGAGGCCACAGGGAGAGTGGCTAAGTGGGCTATAGAGCTCGGACCTCATGGTCTGAAATACGTGCCACGCACTGCTGTTAAATCTCAGGCCTTGGTGGATTTCATCAATGATTGGACAGAGCTACAAGTGCCCGAGCAAAAGCCGGATAACACATATTGGACTATTCACTTTGATGGGTCCAGGCAGTTGGAGGGCTCGGGGGCTGGAGTCGTATTGGCTTCCCCTAAGGGTGATAAGTTCCATTATGTGCTACAATTGATGTTTCCTTGTACCAACAACGCAGCTGAGTACGAGGCCTTGCTCCACGGTCTTCGGATGGCTAAGGAGATGAGCTTGAGCCGGGTAAGGTGTTTCGGCGACTCAGATTTGGTGGCTCAACAAGTATCAGGCAAGTGGGACTCTAAGGACCCTCTCATGGCGGCTTATCGCCGCGAAGTTGATGCCATTGCTGGGCACTTTCAGGGTTACCAAGTAGAGCACATCGATCGCAGGAAGAACGAGGCGGCTGATGCTTTAAGCCGGCTGGGCTCTCAGCGAAAACCGGTGCCGCCTAATACTTTCCTGGACGTCCTGTATAACCCTTCTGTTAAGTTGCCTACAGAGGAAGACTTGGCTGTCCCTGACCCGGAGGCACGACTGGTGGCGGCTCTCCACATCATACCGGACTGGACACTGCCCTATCTGGCTTACATGACCCGGGGAGATTTGCCTGAGGATGAAACTTTGGCCAGACAAATAACCCGGCGGTCTAAGTCAATGATTGTTATCAATGGTGAGTTGCATCGCCGCAGTGTTACGGGAGCGTTCCAGCGTTGTGTCTCCCCTGAGGAAGGTCAAGAGATCTTGCGTGAGATTCATGAAGGGGATTGTGGCCATCACGCCGGCTCAAAGTCTCTTGTGGCCAAGGCTTTTCGTCATGGTTTTTATTGGCTGACGGCTCATGCTGATGCGGAGGACTTGGTCAGTAAATGTGATGGTTGCCAAAGGTTCTCGCGACGGGCTCATGTGCCGGCTCAGGAGCTGAGGATGATCCCAATTACTTGGCCCTTTGCGGTCTGGGGGCTTGATATGGTTGGGCCTTTTAAAAGGTCCAAGGATAAGAAGACCCACCTCTTGGTGGCAGTTGACAAATTTACCAAGTGGGTTGAAGCGGAGCCAGTTAGCAAGTGTGATGCAGCCACGGCAGTTCAGTTTATGAAAAAGGTGATCTTTCGCTTTGGCTTTCCACACAGCATTATAACTGACAATGGTACCAATCTATCCAAAGGCGCCATGGAGGAGTTTTGTCAACGAGAGCATATTCGACTTGATGTTTCATCAGTGGCTCATCCTCAATCCAATGGTCAAGCTGAGAGAGCTAATCAGGAGATTCTGAAGGGCATCAAGCCCCGGCTTTTGGTCCCTTTGCAACGGACGCCGGGTTGTTGGGTGGAGGAGTTGCCCTCCGTGTTATGGAGCATCAACACTACTCCTAACAGGTCTACAGGTTTCACGCCTTTCTTCATGGTTTATGGGGCAGAAGCAGTCCTCCCCAGTGACATCCGTCATGACTCGCCTCGAGTGGCGGCTTATGTTGAGGCGGATAATGAACAGGCGCGCCAAGATGCTCTTGACTTGTTGGACGAGCAGCGTGATGTGGCAGCAGCTCGATCAGCGATTTACCAACAAGACCTGCGCCGTTATCACAGTCGCCGGGTTAAGTCCCGGGTCTTCCAGGAAGGCGATCTGGTGCTCCGGCTCATCCAAGATCAAACAGATGCGCACAAGCTATCCCCGCCTTGGGAAGGGCCCTTTGTGGTCAGCAAGAATTTGCACAACGGGTCATATTACCTCATTGACATTCGGGAGCACAAAGATTCACGTAAGTCGGAGGAAGAGACCCGTCGGCCGTGGAACATAGCTCAGCTTCGGCCTTATTACACTTGAGCCACCGGCTCTCATAATGTACATATTTCTCTAAGCCATGTATATATTATGATAAGCAATAAAGCAGGACCTCTGTCCTTTTTTCTCCTCCAAAGATGAATGTGTTGTTTTCATTACAAGATCATGTGATAACTTGAAGGAGGATCCGGCTTATGATCGTATTCGAATCTAGCCATACACAATATAGTCACTTGGGGGCTTCCTGTTCAAACATAGGTCGTATTCGAACCAAAGAGAACATAGCTGTCGATACCCATTTGATTGGCAAAGTGCCGAGCTCATTGGGGAGTTTTCTTTGATCATATTTGAATCATAGTTTAACCCCTTTGGGAACCGACGTGGATCGTATTCGAATCAGCGTCGTTAAACAATTCTTAAGGTCATTTGGGGGCTTCCTGTTCAAACATGGGTCGTATTCGAACCAAAGAGAACATAGCTGTCGGTACCCTCTTGATTGGCATCGCCACACCCACTGGGGGCTATATGATCGCATTCGAATCCTAGCATAACCCCTTTGGGACGGGTCTCTGGTCGTATTCGAACCGGAAGCCCCTAAGTTCTTCTGATTTATAGCGAGTTCTTCTGATTATTTCAAGTATGCACGGCGGGTCTCACTTTGCCGGCTTAACTTTGATTTATAGTACTAGTCGAATACAATCGGTGTTATTAACACTGGTAAACCGGAATTGAGGTACCAACCTTATTACCCGGGTTATATAAGCCGGAAATGTGCTTGCAGGCCGGTAAGTGTGTTATTACGGCTATATCAAGAACATAATTGAGGACCTGTCTCTTTTGATTCATATTCCGGGTTATATGTCTAAAACTATGATTCTCAGTGCGGTAAGCCGCCTAGAGACTTGTGATTTGTCCTTCTATGCAGGATAATTAAAGGCAACTATTTGAGATGAAGGAAAATGAATAATTGATTATGACCCGGGGAAATATAAAGGAGACAACTTCAATGGACTTCAGCATTCAACGCGTGCACGATGGCACGGCAAAGTTAAAGTGTTGATCCTACTCTATTACAAGACTCATCGAGTCCAAAAAGGTGAAGCATTGTTTAATAAGCCGTCTGCAGAGTTACGATACTTGCTGGGTTGAAGTCTCCGGCTCATCCCTCTCTGCTCCTCCGGCTATTCCCAAGACCTGGAAAGTTGACGACTTCCAGTCGATGCCGCTCAGAGCTTCAAATTGAGCTTCCTCGTCAATTAACCCGGCCGGGTCAATCTCCGGGGCAAAGGTGTGCTTATGAGTCGGCGGGATTAAGCTGAGGGCTTCATAGCGTGGAGTGGGGATCCTCTGATTCTCTGCATCGTAACCCGGCTGGTACTTAGTCAGATCTGTATCATTGCCAATCAGAGTGGCCACCGGGCGTACGATCTTCACGCAGGCTGCGAAGTCCTTTTGGTCGAAGGCGGTGCCGTCTTCCTTCAAACTGGGGTAGCCCAGAGCGATGTCCGCCGGGTCTAGTTCTGGAAGGAACGCCTTGGCCCGGCTTAGAGCAGCTATGGCTCCGGCTCTTGCAGAGGCCCGTCGCAGCTCTTGGACACGTTGAGGAAGAACGGCGAGCCGGCGAAGAACTTCCGCCAGGTGAGTCGGCACGTTATTGGATAGGGCCACCACAGCCAAAGCACGCTGTGACCCGGTGTAGAGCTGCTCCACCAGGGTGTACACGGCCTTCAGCTTGGTTACCACACTTTGGTTGAGGTTGGCGCTTCTGGGACCTGTTTAACAGAATAAGATAAGCCGCCGACAAGGATGAGTTATGAGATATAAAGACTATAAACTTGATGAAAGCCGGTGAAATGACTTACCGCAGATTGCGGCAACCATCTGGGACACTTGGCGCTTTAAGCCGGAGAGTTCGGCGGTCTTCTCTGTCAGAGCCTTCTCCGCCTGTTCAGCCCGGTTCACTAGAGTAGCCTTTTCTTCGGCCCAAGCCTTCCGTTCAGCGTCAAAGTCCGTCTTCAGCTTTTCTTGCGCAGCAATACTGGACACAAATTTGGCATTTGCTTTCCGGGTCAGTTTCTTGCGTCTTCAGACGGGTCTTGAGATCGGAGATGTCAGCTTCAAACTTCTTGCCCGCAGCCTGCATAATTTCCGAGTCATAGGATGAACAGTTACTATGCAATTTTAAAAGTCCCAAGCACTTTCCAAGCAAAGACACTTGGCACTTGGGGGCTAATGCATGTCGAACGTTTCTACTTACAGATTACCGGTTCATGCGAGTAAGCCGGAAGATAAAGTCTACAACGTATTCTATCATAAGTAGTAGACTTGGGGGCTAGAGTATGGTAAGAATAACAAGATAAATATGCAGTAAGTAAGAAGACAGAAGAGTGATACCTCAGACTTCTGCTGAATCTGGTTCACCATGGCAATCTCTAGGTCCCGGCTCTTGTGCACCTGGCTGATATAGCCGGAGATGATCTCTCCGATGCTCAGATTGGCATAGTCGGTGAGGTCCAGATTGGCCCGGTGGCGCCCTAACAACTCCTCCTTAGCGGAGCACTTGGCCAGCGCAGTAGGTCTCCCCGGCTCAACAAATTCCGTCCGGGTGATTACCACATCCGGGTCATCTGCTGGTTGAGCCGAGCTGGAGGCCTCCGGGTTAGCAGAAGCTTCTGCTATTGGCTTGTCGGTTGGAGCAGTGGCTTCAGGAGCAGAGGCAGCTGGCGGTTCTTGAGCGGCTACCTTCGATTCAGGCAAGTCCGGCTCTTCGACCGGCTTGTTCTTCTTTGCCCTTTTGCTGAGTTTTGCCTGGGCACTGAAAAGACAAAAAGGTTAAGCACAAAAGTGTAAGTAAGGACAAGTACAACATGAGATGATCATCATTACCCGGGCATGGTCTTGAAAGCCGGCAGGTTCGACTGCATAGAGTCGCCAGAAGAGGGGGAAGTTTCCTGATAATTTGAGTCAGAAGAGTTGAGCGGTTGACGTATAACACTCGCCAAAGGATGAAAAGGGTACAAGGTTGAGATAACCTCAGTTCGACGTTTCCTCGATGCGTCAGGTAACCCGGAGGAGAGGTCAGCGTCCTTGTTGGTCCCGGTGTGACGCCGGCTCTCATGAACCTGTCGCTTCAAAATAAATTGAGGATCTTGATAAGCTAAAGGATGTGAAAAGCTTACTTTCCGGGTTACCCTTCGGATTTTCAGCCTTGGCAAGGGCTCCGAGTCGGAGGAAAGTATCATTACCTCTTCAACCACCGGGTTACTTGCTCCGGTGTCATCCTATTGATGAACAAGTATTGATAAGATGGACAGAAATAAACAACAAAATACAACAAGAGCTTACAGGCTCAGGGGTTACCTCTGACTCGGAGCTGTCGCTTAATTGCATCAGCTCTGAAGCAGTAGGCCTACTTCCCTTCTTGCGAGGGGCGGCTCTCTTGGCGGCCTTTTTGGCCTTCCTGGCCTTCTTGGCCGCCTCGTGGTCATATTTGACCTTCCAGAATTTGTCATCAGCCTGAAAAATACAATGATGATTTCTTAAAGATTCAGATGAAGGTTATCTACAGAAGAAGATAAAATGTTCAGATCAGCGGCTTACTGCTGGGGCTGGGTTGGTCTTGCAGATGGGGGCTAACCCGGTCCTCCCGCAGTCTGCCAAGCTCTCATTTAAAACAGCCTTGGTCATGTCTTCAGCAACGTCTTCAGGAAGATCGTTGCGGCTGTGTCGCAGGGGGTCATCTTTCCGGCCTGTTTATTCACACATTAAGCCGGGGCGGCGGCTCAGGGGGATCACCCGCCACGAGATCCAGACCCGGACCAGATCAATTCCGTTGACACCATTGCCCAGGAGAGCCTTGATCTTGTTGATGGCGGGGAGCAGAGGTTGGCGCTCCGCCTGAGTTAACTTGTCAGACAGAGGGTGAGTTGGTTCCAGACGTGAAGGGCGAAAGCCGGGCAGCGGGCTCTCGTCAGCCGGCGACGTGTCTTGGCAATAGAACCACGTCTGGTTCCAGTCCTTTGGGTGGCTTGGCGGCTCGGCGTAAGGGAAGAGGCAGTCCCTCCGTCGCTGGATGGAGATGCCACCAAGTTCCAAGCTTGGCCCGTTGGCGCACTCGTTCTGACGGTTCAGGTAGAAGAGCTCATATGATCCGCAAAAACTACCACTTCCCCGTCCCTCGGCTGTGGTCTCTCCTCTCATGGGTCGGGGGCACGGTAGGACATGACGTCCTTTTTGGGCAGGTAACCTGACTTCATGAAATCCGTTAAGGTCTCGTCGGTGACGTTGGACCTCATCCAATTGCAAGTGATGGGTGCTTTAGGAGCTTTGGGAGGCATGGTGAAAGTCGGAAGCCTATGATAAAAGGAAACATGCCCGGTTTAATTATAAGCCGGAGGAAATTTACAGTTCAGTGTTAAAGTGGCGGCTTACGGAGGGGCCTAATGACATATATCTAATTGCATTGGGTTATCTAAGCCGCTGGAGGTATTAAGAAGTAATTCGATTGTCTACGACCTTGTCACAGATAAGCCGGAAAATTTTATGGCGCATGGCCTCCTTTGAGCCGGAAGGTCCGACGGCGCGTGGTTTCTTTGAGCCGGAAATGTAAGCCGCCATAGCTCAGCAGAAGCAGTTTTTTACTAAGTATGGTGAAACCAAGTTTCACAGATCGCAGTGAAAATTTCGGATCAAAATGGTCGACTAAAGGGAAAAATTTCTAGACCTAAAGCAGATGCAGGAGAAGTTCGCAGGCTCAAACAGGGATTCTACGCAGTGAAAAGAGATCTATTTGCATTTGAAATGGGTGCCAAACAGCTACCGCAGCAGGTCTATACAGGTCTAAGATCAAGAAGGGCAGTAAAAATAAAAACTACCAAGAGCTCGTGGGCGACGGCGAAGAACACGGACGAACAGGACGAACTCTACTGCAGATCTGTTCTACGGGGTAGCCAGGACTTACAGGTGCTGGTGAGTCGCGGAGGTCGCCGCCGTTTTCTCTGGACACAACAGGTTGATGCAGCGGCCGGAGTTGGTGAGGAGGAGGAGACCCGCGGCGGCGACAGCAACAGAGCTCGAGCGGAGGAACAGTGGCGCGAGGAGGAAGACGAGTGGTTGACGGCCCGTCGGCCGGGCTATTTATAAGGGCGAGCTCATAAGTGGGCGCAAGAAACGAGGAGACCACGGCGTGGTTATCTCCCCATGAAACGCCTCGATTTTCGGGATGGCAGTAAAGATAAGATCCGTTGCGGATCTGGTGGAGTAAAAACGGACTTAATGGAAGATGACGTCACGGCGGATTACCCGGAGTCCAGAGGATGACGTCACGCCGGGTTATGGCCTTCACACAATGGTAAGCCGGAGATTTTTCTGTCGAAAGGATTGAAGATTGACATGAGCCGGCTCAAATCAATCTGGGGCCTAATGTTGAGGATATAGACCTTAGAGTCACCCGCCAGGAGGGGCCGGGTTACTCATAATGGTCATCGCCAGAAGCCCGGCGCCAAGCTTGAAGACGGTGGGCCAAAGATGGGCTTAAGACCCGGATATGGCTTAAGGCCCGTAGTTACAATCATTGTCATGGTAGAACTTGTAGTGTAAGGCAAGAATAGTTGAGAGTCCGAGCCGGACCCTTTTATGAGCCGGCCGGGACTCTGAGAGCTGCTGGGCCTCAGCCTCTCTATATAAAGGGACGACCCGGCAGCGGTTTAGGGACAAGAAAGATCTCTTCGAGAGCCGGGCATAGCAGTTAAGCTCCCTGGTCATCGAAACCTAATCAATACCACCTCAACTGGACGTAGGCTTTTACCTTCACCGTAAGGGGCCGAACCAGTATAAACCCTCGTGTTCCTTGTCCCGTTAACCCCTTCAAGCTTCCTAGCGGCGATGGCTCCACGACTAAGTCCTAGCTTGAGGACATCTGCCGTGACAATTCCACGACACTTTTTGATCATTTTCAGAAGAACAAACTTGTCTTGAAGAGGACCAGGAGTGTTGAGACCCTCCTCTGAACTAAGGCAAGCCACCAAAAACATTTGCAAGAGTGACATAGCAATGGCTATGATATTTACTTGAATATAACTTCATACAATGCATATAGTTATTTAAATAATGTCACTTGTGCTAGTTTCACTTTCATGCTATGCTGGATATGTTTACAGAAGTATGCTGGTTTCTTGTTTGAATCATGCAGTAGAGTTGATATGGTCATGGGCATGTTTATGTTAATACCGGTATTATGTTGAAATGGTGCATATGCATATCATGGTATTTTTCATGGCATACTATGGCTCGAGTAGATTTTATTTCAAGTTAAACATGACAGTAATACAACTTGAACATGTTGTTGTTCGAGTCATGGTGCTACCGAATCAAGCTTCCCAGTGCAACCACATTTGTCTTTATGGGAAGGCCCTTATTCGGTCTGTTGTCATGCCTCTCGCCGGTGCCTCCAACTAGGGAAGGTTATGCGCTTGCGCTGCCCTAGCCCGGTAGGTAGGTATAGCCTTGTGTGCCCGTAGTTGTTTTGGTACTATTGTCCCCATTTGGGACCATTTTTTGCCACGATGGTGGTCGTTGGATGTCACGAGGGGACATCGGGGCCACCCATGACTTATCCTAAAGGGGAGTTGATTGGAGTGGCCGGGAGAGTGTCATGCAATAGATTGGTTCTGTTGAAAGTCGTTGGTCCACCCGAATGGGAGCACGAGGCCATGGGTTCGGTGGTGTGGGTACAATATACTAACCTCTGCAGAGTGTGTTTAATCTATCGATAGCCGCGTCCTTGGTCATGGACACAGTTTGTATTAGGTCACACCATGCGTTAACAGAAATAAATAACTTGCACACTAATGATGTACATATGGAACTTGATATGATGGATGAGCTGTTGGAACCATCGGGTGGTTTCGTTTGTGATCCGGAGATGACCACTGTGGTAAGGTGATGTTCAGCGTTACGAGGTAACCAAGATGGTAAGCTGGTCTGAGGGACCATGATGGCAAGCACTTTGACTTCATGAGTAGCATGTCATGTTCTTGCATCTAACTTGCTTAAATATCATGTTATTTTTGTCATTGTTGTATTGCTTGTTGTGAGCTTGCGAGTACATTCAAAGTACTCACCTGGTGTGTCATGCCAGGTTCAGGAGAAGCCGTACCAGGAGTTGGAGTTGCATCATGCATTGTAGTCTAGTCCATGTCCACATCAGTGTCCTTATGAGATGGAGTCCTACTATGTCATCGTCCCGCTGCCACGTAGCTGTGTCGTTAGCTTCGAGGCCCTCATCATGTCCATAAATAATGTACATATGTGCAGCATCGCCGTGTGTGCCACTTGGCCACGCTACCTTATGTATCATCAAACCTATATTCCCGCAAGATATCAATAAACTGGTTGCTTTTCTGTACCAAGCTGTTGTGTGTTGCCAGAAGACATGATCGCTGGTCTGGCAATGCAAGGTAAACCGGTTGCTCTGAGCCAGGGTGCCACAATCCAACCCTTCATCCTAGGCTTCTTAGAGATCTTCTCTTCAAGCTCCATGTTAGCCACCTTGCAAGAAGACTTAGTGAGACTTTTAATGTTGGGAAACGTAGTAGAAAACAAAAAAATTCACCATACGATCACCCAGGAACAATATGTAGATGCATAACGGGTTGTGATCAATGGACGTTACCAACTCCGGGAGTGCGGAGAAAGTAGACAAGTCGATGTAGATCGTACTTGGAGTCCCTCGAACGTCGATGACGATCAGGTGAACCACCATCGAACAGAAGACTGAAAGCACGACCCCTCTGCTTGGTTGCAAGCATACGGTCACCATGATCCGGCAGCGCTTCGCCGTCTAGAGCTAATCATTGCTGGAGAATTAGAGGGAGGAGTTTAGAACCACACGGGGCTTCTAATTATGAGGATTATAGGTGGCTAGGGCTCGCTCTAATTAGTCAGTTAAGACCAACTAGAATGTGCACGAGATCAACTAGAGGAGGCTCCAAAACTTGTGTGTATCAATCGGGCACCAAACCTCCACTATATATAGGATAGAGGGGAGAGGGAGGGCTGCCAACCAAGGACGGAAACCCTCCTTGGGGCGTCCAACTAAGGGGAGGAGGAGTAGGACTCCTCCACTATTCGTTTAGTGATAAATCCTCCAATTTCTGGGAATCTTCTATTCCGGACTTTATTTCTCATCTCACTGTTAACGATTTGGCAATTATTTGAGGAATAGATTCTCTATTTGTTCAAAAAAGGGAGGCACTTTCCCACTTGGGCCTTTTTGGCCCAAGTTTCCTTCCACCTCTTGGCCTTTTAAGGCCATTGATATTTAAATTAAATATAACGGTTCTAAACATTTTCAGAGCATTATATATATACATATATATATATTAACATCCACGGAAACATTTTCCACCTATATGTAAATAATCGGTAATACCCGGTATTACCCGATATTCACCGAAACCCTACCGGTGACTCCGAAACGCTTTTGGAACCTCTCAGAACTATTTGGGGTATTAATGAAACAATTCCAAAAATATATTCTCATCACTCACGTCCTACTAACACTCAGCATATGATGATTACCTTAAGCTTGTGACACCGTAGGTTTGGTAAATCATAGACATGAATGGAACCCCTTCGTTCAATGACCGATAACGGAACCGTGGACATCCATACCAGTCCCTATGATTACACGAATGATATTCGGGTGAACCTTTGGTTATCATGTGATGTTCCCTTTGCTTCGCGATACTATACAAAACCCGGGGTGCATTGGTATCCTCCTGAGTCATCACCATGCTCACTATACCGTTGCTCCCTTTACTAGTTTTGTTCTTCTTTCTCATCGACGTGTTCCGGCATACATGTGACATAGTCACCTATGTCTGGCCAGACGATGATGGATGCCATCACACTGAGAGGGCCCTAAGAATATCTCTCCATCATCAAAGGAGCAAATCCCACTCTGAGCTATCCGGTCACTTGTCAAACTTTCTAGTGTGCCCTAAAGTTGCCGTTATGATCACCTTGTTACAGATGACGTTTGAGCAACGTCAAAGCCCACCGTCCTGTAGGAGGTGATCGAGACACTCTCATGGTCTGAGGAACTAAAACACATGCTAACACTCCATATTATAACAGTTGATTTCAGACGATATAAGCACATAGTATAACAGACAAGTATTTGGTCGATTCAGTATGATCGTTCTGCCAATGTCATAATCTCAAAGTTGTTTTAGGACAATCGTTTAACACTTTAAGTATTATCCTCAGATCCGAAAAACGTGTTCACCAACAACACTTGAGCCAGTCTAAGAGGCGAGATCAGGAACCTATTGTTACCGTTTATCATTCCACACATGCATATGAGTTTTCCACTGACTCGCATATTCCAGGATCATAACAGTTATAGCATGGAATATAAACTCTTAACTATGAATATGGAAATATAATAATACAATATTATTGCCTCTAGGGCATATTTCCAACAGCCTCACACTTGCACTAGAGTCAATAATCTAGTTAGCACTTTTAACTTTTACACCAATGGCAATCTGGTGTCAGTCCATGATTTGCTTGGGGTATACACTTCGTCCTATTGAATCTGATAACTTCAGATCTGCGTGTATCATTTGCATTTATACACATCTATCATTCTTTCACAAGAATTCATAATTTGTGTGAAACCGGCTTTGTATATTTATTGGATCACTGGTAGAACCTTTGGTTCCTTAGACTAAGTTATGGAACCATTATTAAGAATAGTGTTCCAATGATACAATCATCTAGAAACCATACCAAGCTCATGAATGAAATTTTGATTCATTACCCTTCATTTTTGCTTCTAAAGCAATAATATGCTTAGCCTTCTGTTATAGAATTCACCACGGTAACTTTCTTGGACCAATTCCAAATTACCGTGCCACCATAAATCACTTTCAGTTTGAAATTAAAAAATCACTTGGAGTATAGATGGACATTTTATCGATGTACTACTTACAACGAGCCTTCATTGATGTAACTCCTTACAACAATATCTTCATTTTCTCCGTGTGTGAGAAACATGTCGTTAATCCTTAACGGAATTTTCATTGTTGTACTATGATCAACAATTTGACCATACTAGTAACTTTTAATTACAACTAATTTGGAATATTGGAAATATCTGATTGTTTACATGCCATGGAATACAAGTGTGGTTGAAATCATATTTCACTCATCAGTATTTCGGGATACTGCCTCCTTCCATGTGACATTGACAAGAAACTCTTCTTGACATTTCTCATACTAAGCTGCTTTAGTATTATGTCAATATGTATTTTGGCTAAGTCCGATTAGACACTATTATCTCCATAGATCATTGTGCCTAATACCAAGACTATTCATTGCCTAAGTATTTTACTGAAAAATAGTTTCAACAAAGTCTTAATATGTGTCAAGAAATTTACAGAACTTCCAACCAACAATATGCATGTACATATAGTGTTTAGAAATATTATCGGGCTCCCACTTACTTTCTTGTAAATACATGCATCTTCGCTTTACTCGATGAAATCAATTTATTTGACCATTTCATCATTACGAAGATTCCAAATCCACTATGCTTGCTTCAGATCATTATAGTATCTCTTGAAGTTTTCATACTTACTAGCATCCTCGGGATCGACAAAATTACCTTGGATCGTATCAAACATACAACCTTGGTTCTATTTCCATCTCATGGGAATCATTTTGACATCCATCTGTTTTATCTCATAATTGAAATATTTATTAATTACTAGTTTAACCCGAACTGACTTTTCGTATTGCTATGATGAGACAATCTTGTCATAGTCAATTATTTGATCTTCTCATAAACTATTTGTAACAAGTCAAGCATTATAAAACATTTTTACCTTTGTCAGTATATAGATCCATTACTATTCTTTAGACTCCAAGTCTTTTGAAGGGTTCATCAAGTTCTAAGCTTGAATTATGTGAATGGATACTATCTCGGATTATGTTGGCATATAGCCAATTGGAGGAGTCAGGGCCCATCAACGCTTCTCTGTGAATTATAGGTTCATTGTTTGCCCAACAATATTTTGTCTGCATACCACAAAGATATGCATATATTTTCCCAACCTATATAGTTTAGCTACAAGTTCGGTTGTAGTCTCTATATCTCATGTAGAGACTTTTGTATCAGTTGCAGTAAGAAATTCTAGAATTACTTCTAGTGTTTCTTTTCTTGCAACGATTTGCAATAATATGCAATCGAGTCGATATCCCTGTGATTAACCTTTTAACCACAATACCGAAGAATCAGTGATCAACAAATTGATCATATTTCCCAAGGACTACACTTCACTTGACCAACCTACTCTACATCTCATAACTGATGTGGTTCAAACTGATGCATGCATCGATGATGGCCTCGCGGGCCCACAGATGGAAGCGTCACACGTACGTCCTAGGATAACCACCTCCTGCATGCATGTGGCCCAAAGAGGTGTTGTGTGATGTTTGAATAGCCAATTTCACAACTTTGATGTGGCACGTGCCTCAGAAACCGAGAAGTCCCGACACTGAGTGAGGTGTACTTGTTCACAGACGCGTACGTATAGTATATATGCTAGTATCCTCCTACCTCTTCGACGCATACTATATACTCCCACCATAACACAAACAAAAAAGATTCTACCTTGTTGGTCAAATTAACCTCTGTGCCGGCTGTTGGTCAGAGTGATGGAAGACGACCTCGCGGGCCCACAGAAAGCATCAGACGCGAGTGAGTGTCATGTAGGACAACCATCGACTGCATGAGGCCAAAACATGTATGTATGAAAGGGTTGTGTAATGTTTTAAATAACAAATTCACGACTCTGATGTGGCACCTGCCTTACAAAACGGCCAACCCACACGGTGGCTCACGACTCGTAGTGTACTTCCAGCCACCCCAGACGTAGACACACACACACACACACACACACACACCGTGAATCCACCGCAACTACGATGCATGTTAAATTATCTCTCGGTGAACATATGTTACCAAAGGAGGGACATTTTTATTTGGAAAAAAAGCAGAGATCATTAAGATGTTTTAGTACATTGATTGATTTTCTAGGGTATAATGTGCAAAAATCAAATTTGAGCTACAAGCACACGTGACAGTGCACCTAAATGGATTGCAAAAACACATGTGTCTCACTGGGTGCATGTTTACTCCCCAAGCAAGAAATTTCAAACATTGAGAATCTTGATTTTTGAATTCTAGTACATCCAAAACTTATTTTAAATTCATGAAACTTATCGTGTTGTCATATGGACACCAATACAAAGTGGCATTGTACCTTTTTTTATCAAATTTGAGACCAGTTTTGATGTAATCTTTATCTTCTTACCAACAGGAGATTATTAATAATTGGGAACCAATATCGCAAACGGATTATTTATTCGAACCGTGAGCGATACACCAAAAATGGATATGTTCCATGCTTTGGTTAAGCAATAAAGCGGCAGCATTAATCATCCAAATAGAAAAACAATATACATGCTGCCACGCGACCCGTGTCATGCGAGCAGGCGTGAGTTGACGGGACGCATGTGAGCAGTCCACTGCATACGCAGACCGGGAGGCGTGCGTGCAGGTGTGTGAATTGACGGAAGGCGTGCTCGCTGTGTAGTGTCATCCGGAGGCGTGCGAGTAGCTGTGTGAAATGACGGTAGGCATGCCAGCAGTCCGGTGCGTAGGCTCACCGGGAGGCGAGCCAGCGGTCTGACCGCCGCCCGCCTCTCTCCCACTACTCCATATTAATGGCTTGCCTGAGCGGCCGCACCCTGATGAAGCTTGAACTACGTTGAATTTCCCAAAGAGGAAGGGATGATGCAGCAAATCTACGGTAGTTATTTCCCTTAGTGATGAGACCAAGGTTATCGAACCAGTAGGAGAACCACGCAATACCAGGTAAACGGTACCTGCACACAAAGAACAACTACTTGAAACCCGATGGAAAAGGGGTTGTCAATCCCTCACGGGTAAAAAGATAGGTAAAATTGTAGTAGATTGGATAAATAGAACTCATGGGAACTCAAGATAAAATAAATAACAATAAATTGCATCAAGGTGTTTTGTGTTTTTAGATTAATAGATCTAAAAATAAAAGCAAATAAAAATAGTTCTCGAAGGCAAATATGATAAAGGAGAGATCCGTGGGCCATAGATTTCACTAGTGGGTTCTCTCGAGAAAAATAGCATACGGCGGGTAAACAAATTACTGTTGGGCAATTGATAGAATTTCAAATAATCATGACGGTATCCAGGGAATGATCATTATATAGGCATCACGTTCAAGATTAGTAGAACGTCCTGCCTGCATCTAGTACTATTACTCCACACATCGACCGCTATCCAGCATGCATCTAGTGTATTAAGTTCACGGAGAAACGGAATAATGCAATAAGAGCGATGACATGCAAGATCTACTCATATAGGAATAGACCCCATTTTTTTTATCCTTAATAGCAACGATACATACGTGTCGTTTCCCCTTCTGTCACTGGGATTGAGCACCGTAAGATCGAACCCATCACAAAGCACCTCTTCCCATGGCAAGAAATATGGATCTAGTCGGCCTAGCTAAACCAAAGATTCGAAGAAGAAATACGAGGCTATAAGTAATCATGCATGTAAGAGATCAAAAGTCTCAAATAACTTTCATGGATAAAAACATAGATCTGATCATAAACTCAAAGTTCATCGGATCCCAACAAACACACCGCAAAAAGAGTTACCTCAAATAGATCTCCAAGAGACCATTGTATTGAGAATCAAATGAGAGAGAGGAAGCCATCTAGCTACTATATATGGACCCATAGGTCTACAATGAACTACTCACGCATCATCGAAGAGGCACCAATGAGGATGATGAACCCCTCATTGATGGTGTCTAGATTGGATCTGTGGTTTCTGGAACTTGCGGCGGCTAGAATTGATTTTTGTCGACTCCCCTAGGGCTTCTTGAATATTGGGATATTTATAGAGCAAAGAGGCAGTGCGGGAGGCGGCCGAGGTGGGCACAACCCACCAGGCGCACCTGGGCCCCCAGGCGTGCCCAGGTGGGTTGTGCTCCCCTCGGAGCCCCCCTCTGGTACTTCCTTGGCCCATTGTGTGTCTTCTGGTCCAGAAAAAATCACCAAAAAGTTTCGCAACGTTTGGACTCCGTTTGGCATTGATTTTCTGCGAAGTAAAAACAAGCAAAAAATATCAACTGGCACTGGGCACTATATCAATAGGTTAGTCCCAAAAATGATATAAAGTTGCTATAAAATGATACTAAAACATCCAAGAACGATAATATAACAGCACGGGACAATCAAAAATTATAGATACGTTGGAGACGTATCAGCATCCCCATCCTCGCCACACACACAATCCTCTCTCTCCGCTTGCATCCTCGAAGCCGCTCTAAGTCCTCAAAGTCGTCAGTGTATGAGGATGCCGCCGAAGCGCCCCATAAGAGGGAGTAGCGATGCTAGGGCTGCTGAAGCACCAGAGCATGACATGGAGATGGACGCCGACCAGGTATTGCTGCACCCTGACGTCGTCGACGGCGTCGTGCTTCCACAGCCGGAGCCAGAGGTCCACACCGACTCCGGTGATGACTTGGCTACGACCCCAGCAATGAATCCGAAGACCACTCCGGCGACGACTCCGACAACGATGGATAACCGGTTAGTCATCTATATCCATATGTGTGTCAAATAGATCCTAGGGTTCCTCTGGTTACTCCTGCCTCCCCCTTTTTGGAATAGAAATCCTATGGTTATATTCTCCCAATCCATGAAATCTGAGTAAGTTTCGTGAGATTCGTGTAGTGTATTGATTGTTCGAATGGTACAAGTAATAAGTGATTAGTTGTTTCATCTATGTACATGATTTCTCCTAGTAATCCGACTAGGGTTAGTGTTCTTGGTAATAATTCCCAGCCAGGACTTGACAATTGATTTCGAATGACCTATATATATGTTTGTGCCATTATTTTCTTCAAGATTGATCTATACATAGACGATTGTGCTTAAAAATTGAACCATAATCTCTGGATATGTATAAAAAATAGCCATAAATTCCTAATCCTACTTCATGGCATGTAAACATCGATTTGATACCAAATTTTGGGAACTACCAAATGTTCGCTAAAGATTAGTTTGTAAACATTAATGTCGGTGCAACAAACCCTGGGTCCGTTGCCCAAACTGTGCACGGACTCAAGAACAAGATTACAACACCAAGATCAGATCAAAGCACGAGGGGTCAGTTCTTTGAAGGACCAACATGCAGATCAAGAAGACCAAGACCAGCCAGAGAGACAAGATACCACTACGAGAAGAACCTCCCTTGGCGGGCATGCGAGCTTGGTGAGGTTGGGGTTACCCCGGAAGCGAGCCTCCAAGATCGCCCCGGCAGGCTTGCCGGGGCTCATGGAGGCAAACCACTCCACCACACCACCTCACAGCAATGCACGTTGTCGATCAGTGTGGTGTTAAGCTCCTAAGTGACTAAGTGGCTGCTCCCTGCCACATGGCAACCACTTCTTACACAAGATACCTCCAAGCGACACTCGTCCTGAGACGTGTCAAGCAAGCAGGCACGAAGCTGACAAAACAGCCAGGCAGGGCTTGCTGGGCGAGCTGTGATGTGATACTGGGTGGCGCATTTAATGCACTCTGTCAGCCTGCAGAGTTAGGTATGATAGCACTATTTGCTATCTAATCAGTACGTAAAGACTGATTTTCCACTGTGGTGACCCCTTGGTCTATAAAAGGAGGCCCATGGCAACCATAGAAAGGATTCGGACCCCCTCACACTCATACGCGTGTAGCCAGTGTCGCCCCGAGGCAACCTTGCCACGCAAGAGCGCTGCGTTTTTTCCACCATCAATTCACCAAAGCAGGAGTAGGGTTTTACGCCTGCAGCGGCCCGAACCTAGGTAAAACTGCCCGTGTGATCTCTGCCATGTTGTGTTACGCTTCTCCGCTCTTTGTGCAACGTGCCCATTCCCCCGCCGAACCAAAAGGGGCTCTTTGGACCATAGGTGGCTGTGGTTTCCCACGACATCTTTGGCATGCCAGGTAGGGGGATCACTTGTGCGAACCCGAGAGCGTAAGCAGCGTGTCATCTTCATCGCCATTTTCATCATCGATGGCTCTATCGACTATGGCGCCCAAGAAGAAGCCCGGTGCCGCCGCTCACCCATCCACCTCGAAGGCCCCACCGCCCATGACCGCCGACGTCGTGGGGAATGCGGAGACATAGGAGGATGTGGGTGCTCCGAGGGACGTGGTCCGCGCAGGCGGCATTGTCACCACCTCCCCCGCGGTCGGAGCAGGAGTGGGAGGCACCGGAGAAGGACAACACCAACAACATCCCGGCGACCACGCTCCGTGAGTTACCGGTAGAGAGATTATTCCTTCTGTACCTCCCGGCCTGATCGAGGGGCACAGCCACGGCGTTGACGTTCGTCCCGAGGCAAATCGCAATCCTACGGCCGCCCCCGCCGTGGGCGCGGTCGCAGGACATGCACCGCCCCCGGAGCAAACTAACCCAGCCAATGCTCCGAACGGAGTCATTGGCTGGCACGCGCCATCACTTCGTCACCACGCCATTCCAGCGACTGGCGCCCGACGACGGGAGCCCGGTGCAGCCACCGTCGGCACCATTAGGAGCCGGGCGACGCTGCGGTCTACATCTTCATCACCAATGCCAAGCACCGCTTCAGAGGCCATGGCGCGGGCCCAACTACTGCTGAGGTTTGCGCCGGCAACTGATCAGATGGATGAGTGGAGAGCCACCATTCAGAGTCTGATTGGCTTTGCCGAGGATGGAGGCTCAGAGCAAGCTGGCCCGCCATGGCCTTCCCAGACGGCTACGGCAGCCCACGCTGCTGGCCGAGCGGAAGGGGCCACCCCCATGGTGCAATCCCCACCGTGGCAACCAGCGTGAGGGCCACGCAACCAAGAGCTTGATGACGTCTCGATGGCTTCGTCCGATCCTCGAGCACGTCAAGGCCGACGACGAGCCCCTGAGGACAGGCGGATGGAGGGCGCGCACATCACCATCGAGCGAAGCCACGACGACCACCACCAGTCCAAGGGGCGTGATGGCCCCGTCGTTGACGAGCCTGCGCTCGGCAGAGGCGGGTACCCGCCTTTCGAGGATGTGTGCCCTGCCTTCACCCGTGAGCTGCGGCAAGTCTGTTGGTCGTCTGCTCGCACGTTCAAGCCAGGGATTCCAGAGAAGTATGATGGGAGACTGAACCCGGCAGAGTTCTTGAGCATCTACACTATCGTTGTTCAAGCTGCCGGGGGAAGAGATGGGAAGGTTTTCGCCAACTACTCCCCTTTGGTGCTCAAGCCAAAAGTGAGGTCTTGGCTTATGCATCTGCCGGAGAACTCCATCTCGACCTGGGCTGACCTGTGCCATGAGTTCATTGGCGCCTTCAGGGGCGGCCACCAAGAACCAGGGCGGCCCAGCGATTTGCAGCTTCTCTCGCAGAAGGAAGGAGAGACTCTGCGAAAGTACATGCAGAGGTTCAGCCAAGTCCGCTGAAATATTCCAGATATCCACCCGGCAATTGTGATAGCTGCGTTCCAGTCCAACATACACAACCATCGGATACGAACCAAGATGAACGTTCAGTTGCCCAAGACTGTGAAGGAACTTTACGTCTTGGTGGACAAGTGTGCTCGAGTGGAGGAGGGGAGGAACTCCCTGGAGAAGAGGATGGTGTCGACGTCGACTCAAAAGATGACGTCGAGGCCACCGGTTAGAAGAAGAACAACAGGAAGCGCAACAAGAAGTACAAGTATAAAGTAGGACTGACCATTGAGGGATTGGGCACGCCTAGTACCGACAAGAAAACTAAGGCCGAAGCCCCAGCAAGGAAGTTGCCGTGTGCACTGACTGCCGGGAGGCTGCGGCTGCCAAGAAAGCTGGGAAAGGTGATGTGCCATATTGCAAGATTCATCGGACCAAGGGCCACGATCTCTAGGAATGTCATCAGGTTGAGCAGCTCGTCAAGAAGCAGATGGCTGAATATGAGAAGCATGATAAGGAAAAAGGTCGGAATGGGGCTGGCGGGAAGGGCCGAGGAGGTGAAGCAAATTGCCCCGGGAAGGCTCTTCGGAACCAAGGAAAACCCGCCAGGGGCAGAGACAAGGAAGATTGCGATGATGGTAGTCATGGAGGGTATGAAGAGGAAACCAGCGAGCAGGAATTCCAGAAGGCCACTAACGCCCTATGCATTTACGGAGGTGTATCTCTGCACTCCTGTCATTGCCAACTTAAATGGTGGGCGCGTGAGGTCAATACCGTGGAGCCAGCGGCAGAATCTCGGAAGCCGCTCAAGTGGTCACGCACGCCCAATCTTTGACGAAGAGGACCATCCCGACCGCACCACTGCGGTAGGATGCTTGCCGTTGTTGGTTTCACCAACGATCCGCAACCTCAAAGTCACAAAGATGATGGTTGACGGCGGGGCCGGGTTGAATCTGATTTCCCCAATGGTTATCAGCAAACTTTAGATAGCAGAGGAAGAACTCAAAGTCACGGGCACGTTTCCAGGAATCAACCCCGGTAGGAGTCATCCTAAGGGAAAGATCATGTTGCCACTGACATTCGGAGGAGAGTTGACCTACCGGACTGAGAAAGTTGTGTTTCATGTGGTCGACCTCCCCCTATCGTACAATGGAATCCTTGGACGCTCAGCTATGGTAAAATTCATGGCGGCATCTCACTATGCCTACAACATTTTGAAGATGCCAGGGCCAGTGGGAGTCATTTCCATTCCGTCAGACGAGAAGGACGCAATTATTTGCATGGATAAGATGTACCGGGAGGCAGTCGCGGCAGAGGCTGCGGAAGCCACAGTTCCCGCCATGGAAATCAAAGGAAAGAAGAAGGCTAGCAGGGACACCAGCAAGGAATCCGAGAAGCATACCACTTCGGAGTATGCTGCGCCTGTTGATGACTTGCCGGAGAGTTCCAACAGCAGGAGATCCAAGGCTGCCACACCTCATGTGAAACGGGTCCCGATAGGGCTGGCTGGCGCTGATGGTACCTTTACTATCAGTGCCACCCTTGATGACAAATAGGAAAGCACGCTCGTTGCCTTCCTGCTGGCGAATATCCATGTGTTTGCTTGGCAACCATCTGATGTACCCGGTGTTCCCAGGGAGGTCATCGAGCACCATCTTCTTATCTGCCCACATGCCTGACCCGTCAAGCAGAAGGTCCAAAAGCAAGCCTTGCAGCGACAACAATTCATTGCAGAAGAGATCAAGAAACTTCAGGCAGCTGGTCTGGTCAGAGGAGTACTGTATCCAACGTGGTTAGCAAACCCAGTGGTCGTACGCAAGGCTAACGGAAAATGGAGGCTTTGCATAGATTTCAAAGATCTTAACAAGGCCTGCCCGAAGGACCCATTTCCCTTGTCGCGCATCGACCTAATTGTGGATTCCACTTCAGGATGTGAGTTGCTCTCTTTTTTTTATGCATACTGATGTAGGGTGGAACCCTAGGTGGCCGATCTTTCACGAAAGGAGCGGATCCCAAAGAGGAACTCGAAGAACACGATGGGGAACACGAGGGAAAACACGAGAGAATCACTCAACCAACAAGAATAGATCACACATGCGCTAGATCGATGAACACAAAGGTAAGATACAAGATCCAAATCCAACAAAGGACGATACAAAGGTAACCGGTTCTTCTCCGTAAGGAGGTCTTGATGGGGGTCTTCTCCGTGAGGAGGTCTTGAATCCAAGGTGGATCTTCTCCGAAGAGGGGTCGCGGTCTCTCTCGTGGAGTAGATCCGTAATGGATGAGCAAAGCTCTATCTCTAAATGAGCTAATCCTTTGCTAACCCTAGCTAGGAGGAGGTGGGGGGGTATATATAGTGTTAGCCCACGAAGGGGTAAGTGAGAGGGGGATACACGGGCCCTTGGCCCGATCTCTGCGCACAGCCAGGTGTCGGATGTCCGAGCTGGGGGCCGGATGTCCGGCGGCGCACGAAGAGCCGGATGTCCGGGTCTTTGGACGAGTGTCCGGGCTGACGGGGTTCAGCTTCGGGTGCGTTCTGTGATGGGCGTCGGATTTCTGGGCTGGGGCCGGATGTCCGGGCTTGCGGGATGGGCCGGATGTCCGGGTCCTGTAGCACTTCGGTTGCTGGGCTGCTGCTGTTGTTGACATCTTCAGGGGCCGGATGTCTGGGCCAGGGGCCAGATGTCTGGGCCAGGGGCCAGATGTCCGGCTGCTGTAGCAGCTTGCACTTCTTCCTTCTCCTTCCTTTGCTCCCGCGCACACTTGGCCTTGGTCCTTGGGCTCTCCATGGTCTCCTCGGGTGTACCTGAGTATGCACAAGGTCCGGGCTTGAAGTAGCATCCATGTCTCATATGCGGAAAGGGACGCTTCGGAAAGGAGCGAGTTCACCTTGTGTCCAATGGTGTAAGGTTGAGGTCTCATCGTAGTGTACATGGGGATGATCGTAGGATGCTCCGCATCATCTCCCCTCCCTTGGGAAAGATCCGACCTCGGATCAAAAACCTCATCACCATGGAAACGGTTGTCGTGGACGAACTTGTAGTTGGACGAAGTGGAAGACATGGCACAATTCAAGTACTCCAAGGTGTCTCCGGGGTGGTACACATGCAAAAAGAGCAAACACAAGCGACACTCGGAAATACAATGGTTAGCGCACACAAGGTGTCCATCATGTAAGAATGAGTCCGTGAGGCAAGATAGTTCATGATAAAGCACATGAAGCTTAGCAAGATGATACGGAATGAGATGTAAAGCATTCATGGGGGCAAAAGCATTCATTGTGCACACAAATGTGTTGTGTATATGATGAATGCAACCACGGTGCAAAATGATGTCATAGTGAGACGGTTTATCAATAGCATGAATATGGAAATGGATGCTCAATATGATTATGTTATCATGCAATTGATGGTAGGCAATGTGATCATTATGTATAAATATGCCATCAAGAAAGATCACAACAAATTTGCTAAGAAAATGCAAAAGCTCATATATCATGGATGACATGGGAATAGGTGCAACAAGACAATCATAATGTGTGTCAATCCATGCATAGGGTGCAAACTTGTGGTGAGTGTGATATGTCCATCGAGCATGACATGTATGAGCACAATCAACAAATATGAAGGTGGGGGTGCAATGTGTCAAAGGAGTGTTGATGTACCAATGCTCGATGTCGTGGCATGAGTGGAGGTTCGAAGGTGCATCCAATAAGTCCGAGCGCTCCTCAATGTGAAGGTCCATAGAGTCGATCTCCAATGTCGGTCCTCCATCTAATAGATGTATCATGTAGACAATAAGAAGGAAACAACAATGAAAGAATGAGCCGTCCAATATGCATATATGAAGATGGCTCAAAGGGAAGGAGGTCACCTTTAGGAGTTTCTCAAGGATGATGGAGTTGCACATCTTGTATGCCTTCACATAACCAATATGTCTCGTGATGGTACCTCCTTTTGAATCCTTCAAAATGAAAGAACATGACAAACACTCGAAAAACAAATGAGGTTAGCGTAAATGCAAAACCTATCATTCGAGTGGTGAGATACCCAACAAGTGTTCTCATCATTCTTATCATAAGAAAGGACAAGGGAGTATTTCATAGTATGGAGGCATAAGATGCGATAACAACCAAAGGCATTAGGCTCAAACAAACAAGCATGCTTCACAAGTAATATGCCCAAGTCTCCAAGATAGATAAGCATAGCATGGGTGCACTCACTATAATGGCATATGAAAGGTGCAACTAATGGAGACAAGAGACAATGATCAAGATATATCATGTGAGAGGCATGAGCATATATGTCATCAACCCAAGAAAGCGAGTAATAATGGAACATGGGTGATGCGACAAAGCAATCAATCATAGTGATCAACTCAAGCAAGCTAGTAGTGCGAAGATGCAACGTACTAGGAGGAATCATGGCAAGCATGTCATGTCTGCAAATAATGGTCATGAATACTGCACATAAAATATCGCAAGCATGAAAGCAAGATATGAGCAAAATAGCATCAATAGCATGAGGCACATGATAAACATGGCAATAGCAACAAGGATCTCCACCAAACATGCAAATACACATAGGAGTAGCTTAATGGTGAATCATGGGTAGATGCAAGCAAGGGTCACAATTGCATGGAAAAATCATAGAAAGAGGCATAGCATGCAAAGTGAACAGGGGAAAATGGGCATAATGTAACAAGTGATATGTAGCCCAAAGCCGTGTGAGAGCCAAGTAAAAGGAATGCGCGAAGTCGTTGCATGAAGGGAATGGTGGGAAGGACAATCCACGGGATCCCAAATCGTCGTTGCTCTCAAGAGCTCGTTTCGTCAACTCTTGGGATTGAGAGGTTGACGAGTATACGTGAGTACCTACACAAAACAAATACAAAGGGAAAATTGTGTGTGCGTGGTATATGCACACATCATCCATCATGATGCGCACAAGCATGTGTTGGTTAGCACAAAATAGCCAATGCTCAAATAAATGAGATGCGTGATATAGAAACATGTCATCCATCATGATAGGTTTGTTGTTATGTATAGCATAATGGAGACTCAAATTGTGTAATGCATCACAAGAAATATGTAGAGCATTGTTATTCAAGGAATGCATATGGTGCAAGCAATTATGGGAATCGTGCAAAGTATGGAATGCATCAAAATCTCCTAATATGTATGAGGAAACTATGGGGTCTCCTCATGAGCATTAGTAGAAACATCACATGGAGAATATTGATAGCATCCAAAACAAACCATATTTGGAACAATGTGATCATGGCATGACATAGTAGATGAATTGCGTAAATCATGTAAAGGAAGCATGGCAATATCATCACATGAAAAACAAAAGCCAATGACCATCGTCTCATCATCTATGCCATAAGTGCAAATGGGATTTATTTTAATGGGGCATGCATAGTTACTATGTTGAGATTGAAATGAAGCCATATGGGAGATCTCACTCATAGCATATAACAAGTTCAATGGGTTGTCGAACATGATGTGACCAAAAGAATTTTTACAAGATATCCTATGGAGCATAGCATCACAACTAGGCAACTCAACATGCTCATCATCATATTCATCATAAATGGGTAAGTCATGACATGAAGAAGTCGCACTAGCATGAAGCATGGGAATAGGTGGATCAACATCATGCAAGCAATCATTGGTGAGATAGTCCACTAGTGGGACAAGAGAAGCATTGTCACCTATGTTACGTTTGGAAGGTCGCTCATGTTTTGTAGGTGAGGTGTCGAAGATCCACTCATTGTCATCTTCATCATGATGGAACCATGTGGGGGTGCATCATCGTCCACCATGGCCATCGTCGTCTCCATTGGAGGTATGTACTCGTCGAGGATAGGCATGTCGTCATGTAGGAGACCTAGCACCAAAGAAGAAAACACACTCGGGGTAGAGGTTAAGTCGTTAGAAATCATAGTGGCCTCACATGCCGTGTCAACTACCTCACTCACTAAGTGTTGTGGCTCACTCACTCCCGGTAAGATGCTCTCACTCATATGGTTGGTGGAGTCACTCAAATGGCTCTCAACCTCACATAGGATGTGTGGCATGCTCTCAAGTGTGGGACTAGTGGTGGTCACACTCATCCTCTCATAGGAAATGCGCTCAATGTCACATATGGTGGAGTCACTCATATCACTCATGGTGGGGTGGCTCTCCTCACATGGCAATTGGGGCACAGATGTGGGTGTCGGAGAGATGTTGTTGCAAATGTCTCCATGCTCAATCATGTCGTAGTCGTAGCCGTGGATGAAGGCCGAAGATGGCACATCATCACTCTCCTCTAAGACCAAAGATAAGGTCTCATGTGCGGTCTCGTATCTTGACTCGTAGTATGAGACACATAGGGGCGACGTCTTCATGTTGTTGAAGAGGTTCGTGCTCGTCGCCGTGGTCGAAGGGGATGGCCCTTGCTCGACCTTCTTGTCGCCGTCTTGTTGTTGGAGGCCCATATGATGTGGCACCTCGTAGCTCGTCTCCATGACCGAAGGGAATTTCCCATGCTCGGCCATCTTCCTTGGGGGGCTTCCGAAGATGGAAGTGTCGCCCTCACTTGTAGGTGGTCGCCTCGTTGTTGAAGATGTCGATGTATGCGAACTCACGGGAGGTAGGTGAAGATGCCGTACGTCCAAAGGCGAAGATGCCTTCATAACACTTGGCGAAGATGCCGAAGTGGTGGTGGTAGCCGTAGCTTCAGCTTGGTGGTGCTCGTCTCGCGGTCTTCTCTTGTGCTCATAAAGCTTGGACTTGGCGTGAAGTAGAGCTTGTTGGGACGTGTACATTTGCGCTTGTGGAGCATCTTCATATTGATGGTGATGGCGTTGTCGTGCTTGAGCTCGATGGCATTCGTCATCGTCATCGTGCACATGATGCTTGGAGGTGACTTGCCCTTCATGATGATGTTGATCACGAATGTGATGTTGGTCGCCATGTATATGTGGACGTGGACGACTTCCGCTTGCATCGAGTGGGCGCTCCGAAGATGATTGACTTGCTCGCCGCCGCCTTGAGGATGATGAAGGGGAAGAAGACTTGTAGTCGGCCACCATGTCTCGTAGTTGATCCTCTAGCTCGCCCAACTTGGTGTCGATGTAGTCCCTTTTCCTTGCTTCGGAGTGTCGTATGTCGATGGCGAGGTTGTCGAGGCGCTCTCGCAAGGTAGATTGTGCGCCTTGCATTTCGTGTTGTAGTCCAAAGATGGACATTTTGGTGATGTAGTTGTTCGCACCGTCGTTGTTGTCGAAGACCGGAGATGAAATGCCTTGCCTATCCATCACAAGACTCGAGCAAATATGAGTGGGAGAACGAGAAGAACTATACCAAATGTACCTTGACTGATGTTGAAGATGGATCAATGATCACTCAATGTGTAACAAGGAAATAGCACAATTGGTACCAATTCTTGTCGGTTTCTCACACCTACACAAGTAAGGCTTATGGTGGAGCTCGGTGAGGATAGTGGCACAAAAATTTGATGCAAAATGTTAGCAAGAGTCAATAATGTTGAAAGAGATTCACAAATTCGCAAGTGAAACAAGTAGACCAATAGCAAAGAATGGCACACGGAAACACACACACGGATAGATAAATGGGGTCGTGCAACCAAGGAATGAGCACAAAATGTGGAATCCATAGAAAACGCTTGTGTCGCACAACTCAAGAGAGACGCTAGCACGATTGCTCTATAGGCGGATAAGACACTTGTGCACAACCTATAAGATGCGAAATGGGCAACTTGCTATCCCAAGTATGCTATATATGTATGGTTCCCGGTGTTTGATCCAACATGATCGATATGATAATCTTATATGCAATGTGGTATGATGCTATGGCACTTGCTTACAAGCTTCTTTTGCTCTTTCTCTTTTGCTTAAAAGCTTATTGTTCTTTTTTTTCTCGATGGCCACTTTGTGAAATGCACAAACCAAGATAGCAATTGTGTATATGCGGGAACAATCTTGTGACACAAGGGATGATATGATACCAATATGATATGGTATGTATGCAATGGAAGGTATAGATCACTAATGTGCACAAGTAACGTTGCCGGCAATACTCAAATGGCTAGTCTTGATAGGCAAGTGACGCGAAATGGGCTAGGGGTTAACAATGCAATGTGCAAGGGAATATACAATGGAGGGATACCACGATATCAAGATGATATGGAGGTTACCGTCTGAGTCGATGATGAGTGGCAGTGTTCTTGATGTAGATACCAAGATGATGGAGACTCGTCCCTAAGTAGCTGAAACACCTTAGGAAACGGAAAAACCGCGAACTCAAAATCTCAAATGTCAAATGGTGGTAGCGGGAATGCGGTGGTGGTTTTTCGGAAGCTCAATGGGTTTTGAGTACGCAATGCGGAAGGAGGGTAAGGTGGTGAACTATACACGGTGTCGGAGTTGGAAGCACGGTCCCTAAGTAGCCGAAACACCTTAGGAGACACAACTCACAACACAAGCAAAATTGGGTTAAGTTGAGGTGGCGGAAGTGTATTGTGGGTAAGCCTATGCGGAAGTTATGGTGGTGGTTGATGAAGAAGCAACCATCCCTAAGTAGCCGAGACACCTTAGGAGACTTGAATCACAACTCAAACAACCTCAAATGCAAAGGGGAACAAAATTGGTTAGGTTGCGGAAGTCGGTGGTGGCTATGCGGAAGTTATGGTGGAAGCCCTAGGCAAAGATGCCAAAGTGCCAAAAATTTGATGGAGTCAAATGGTGATGGGACCTATCTAGAGGGATAGAGGATGTCAATAGCTACTCAACGAGCTAAAGAACGCGAAAATCGGACTCCGGATGTGAAAGTTACGGTCAATACGGTGAAACGGGACAGGCTGAATTCCCAGGGGCCGGACATCCGGGGCTCGGGCCGGATTTCCGGGACCTGGTGTCCAGAACCGCATGCGAAATTGCGCTCCAGGAGCCGGATGCCCGGGCCATGGGCTGGATGTCCGGGGGGCCAAATGTCCGGTGCTACGGGCCGGATGTCCGGGTTCCAAATCCAAGGATGAACTCGAGGAACTTGATTTTGGGGGCGGAAATTGATGATTTCAAGGGCAAAATTGCGGAGATTTCGTGGATGGAAAGTGGAGAAAATTGGGGGAAAGCTAGATCCACTAGTAACAAAGCAAATCCATGGATCAAATCCAACAAAACATCATCACACCAACAAATCACAAAGAAAATTGAGGCTATTTTTTGGTAGGGATTTTCGAATTTGGGACAAAATCAACAAAACTAGGATAGAAAACACAACGGGGAAGCTCCAAAATCGTGATCAACGTGGCTCATGATACCAAGATATCATGAGACAAGCTGGCTCTGATACAAGATGATGTAGGGCGGAACCCTAGGTGGCCGATCTTTCACGAAAGGAGCGGATCACAAAGAGGAACTCAAAGAACACGAGGGGGAACACGAGAGAATCACTCAACCAACAAGAATAGATCACACATGCGCTAGATCGATGAACACAAAGGTAAGATACAAGATCCAAATCCAACAAAGAACGATACAAAGGTAACCGGTTCTTCTCCGTAAGGAGGTCTTGATGGGGGTCGTCTCCGTGAGGAGGTCTTGAATCCAAGGTGGATCTTCTCCGAAGAGGGGCCGCGGTCTCTCTCGTGGAGTAGATCCGTAATGGATGAGAAAAGCTCTATCTCTAAATGAGCTAATCCTTTGCTAACCCTAGCTAGGAGGAGGTGGGGGAGTATATATAGTGTTAGCCCACGAAGGGGTAAGTGAGAGGGGGATACACGGGCCCTTGGCCCGATCTCTGCGCACAGGCAGGTGCCGGATGTCCGGGCTGGGGGCCGGATGTCCGACGGCTCACGAAGAACCGGATGTCCGGGTCTCTGGCTGGGTGTCCGGGCTGACGGGGTTTAGCTTCGGGTGCGTTCTGTGATGGGCGCCTGATTTCCGGGCTGGGGCCGGATGTCCGGGCTTGCGGGAGGGGTCGGGTGTCCGGGGTCTGGCCGGATGTCCGGGTCCTGTAGCACTTCGGTTGCTGGGCTGCTGCTGTTGTTGACATCTTCAGGGGCCGGATGTCCGGGCCAGGGGCCGGATGTCCGGCTGCTGTAGCAGCTTGCACTTCTTCCTTCTCCTTCCTTTGCTCCCGCGCACACTTGGCCTTGGTCCTTGGGCTCTCCATGGTCTCCTCGGGTGTACCTGAGTATGCACAAGGTCCGGGCTTGAAGTAGCATCCATGTCTCATATGCGGAAAGGGACCCTTCGGAAAGTTGCGAGTTCACCTTGTGTCCAATGGTGTAAGGTTGAGGTCTCATCATGGTGTACATGGGGATGATCGTAGGATGCTCCGCATCACATACTCTGGATATCATCCAAACTTTATGTCCAAGAAAGACGAAGAGAAGACCTCATTCATCACCCCATGTGGCACATACTGCTTCGTGCGCATGCCTTTCGGGTTCAAGAGCGCCGGGTCCACTTTTGCAAGAGCAGTCCAGATTGGTTTTGAATCACAGTTGCACGGGAACATTGAAGCCTATATGGATGATATTGTGGTCAAGACCAAGGATAGATCAACCCCCCCTCCAGGATTTGGAAGAGACATTTGCTAATCTGCGCAAGATCAACTAGAAGCTGAACCCGGAGAAGTGCATGTGTGGCGTTCCCTCCGGCAAGCTGCTTGGTTTCTTTGTGTCCCATCGTGGGATAAAGGCCAACCACGATAAGATCAAGGCTATCAAGCAGATTCGGGCACCTAAGATAGTTAAGGATGTGAGGCGTTTGACAGGGTGCATTGTTGCGCTTAGCAGATTCATCTCCAAGTCTGTCGAGCGCGCCTTGCCGTTCTTCAAAATCTTGAAGAAGGCAGGACCCATGAAGTGGACCCCGGAAGCAGATATAGCACTAAAAGATTTGAAGACCTACTTATCCTTTGTGCCCACTTTGGTTGCTCCCAAACACCAAGAGCCGTTGCTGCTATATCTGGCGGCAACTAATCAAGTGGTTAGTGCAACACTAGTGGCGCAACGAGAAGTGGAAGAAATAGCAGCCTCAGCTAGTGTCCCTTCAAGGGGGGAGAATGAGAATAGCCCGGCAGGGCCAGATATGGATTAGGACAAAGAAGAGCACTGCAGCGGAGACCACCCCAAGGACGCGGCAAGGAAGAAAGTGATGCAGCGCCCAGTGTACTTCGTCAGCTGCCTATTGCAGGGGGGCTAGATCCAGGTATTCTGGTGTGCAAAAGTTGATTTTTGGCCTGGTCATGGCCTCAAGGAAACTGCGCCACTACTTCCAAGCTAATGAGATCACGGTTGTCACCCATTGTCGGTGTACAAAAGTAGGGGCCTTCTGTACCCCTTTACTTGCGCACGGGCAGTTGTAGCCACACCTACGGCCACGTTTGGCGGGGCAGAGGAAGCAAGGAACAAGACTACCAGAGCAGCGCTCAAACTAGAGGCGTGAAAGAGTGAAGGGGCAAGGTGGGTTTCCCTCGGCAAGAGCCTTGCCGGGGACGACCTACGCTGTCCCGGCAAGAGCCTTGCCGGGGCAACTTACCCAACACCAGCAAGACCTCCACCCTTGAGCCTGAGAGTTCCGACACCATTGACAACATTGGAACCAAGGCTCGGGAGGCGCCTGCATGGTGGCATGCAGATCTTTGTGAAGATTGAATGCCTACAAGACTAGATGAGAACCAGAAGACGAAGGCCCCCGGCAAGACCCTTGCCGGGGACGCCCACGAGACCCTGGCAAGACCGTCGCCAAGGACGTCTGCGGGGCCACAACCAGGCCCGCACTTATCAAGTTTCGCTGCCCCATGGCCGTTCCGACATAGCAGCCACCCTGCCAACTAGGCACACACCTACGTGGCAGCATGCAGCTTCTAGGCCAACCAGGCAAGCACCTGCGTGGCGCCCTGTAGATCTTCGTGAAGACCCTGGCACCACAGCAGCTCAGTAGCCAGCCAGCCAGCATGGCGCTGCATGCCTCGTCACCCTGGACGCGTGTCGAAGCAAGGCGAGGCGGCGACGGGCGAGAGGAGCTTCCTTGCCGTCCCCGATAACGCAAGAGGACACGTCAGCAGCGCATTAAATGCGTTTTGTCCCACGATGTCAAAGATAGACTTGTACACTGTAGACACTTTCCACCTCCTGTGTGCCGCTGTGGCAGCCCCTTTGACATATAAAAGGAGGCCCGAGGCATACTAAGGAAGGATTCAGAATTTTTGGGCTAGGCATGCACCGCAGCTAGTTCAAGATCTCAAGAACACCAAATATACACCAAAGCAGGATTAGGGTATTACGCATCGCTTGCGGCCCGAACCTGGATAAAATTCCCCCATGTTGATCTTCTAAACCCGCTCTTTGCACAACCCCAGGATTCAAAGTGATCCCACAGGTGTCGTTCTTGAACCCCGACATCTTTGGCGCGCCAGGTAGGGGGGCACAAACTGTGAAATCCGGTTTTGAAGTCAACTTATCGACTCCTTCATCATCATGGCTCGAGGGAAGAAGGCTACGTCTATCAGCCATGCTCTGGCGTCGTCAGCCAGGCGAGGCAATGTTGTCCGCAGCCACAACAGCCATCCGCGTGGCAACGGAAAAGCTAAGTCACGCAGAACCTTGAGAGTAAATTCCTTTTTAATATAAGTTTATTCTCCTCGAAAAATCTTGCCCCTTGGATGGAAAACCTGTGCGCGATGGAACCCTCCCGCTATTGGCAACGCCCTTGTTCTGTTTCGAGTCCACTCAACAGTTCAAGCGGCTGCACTGAGAACGGCAGAGTGGCTTGCCCGGCACCAAGCGCCCCCCGGCTGGCTGCTAAAGATCCGTCCTTCAAAGCGCCATAGTATGGGTTTACGCGCCGGCAAACCTATCCAACTAGGCGTAGGGTGTGTACCTACAAGAAAAGATCGAACAGGAAGATAGCATGCTTCATTTCAAAGTACTTCAGAGTTATATTACATCAATAGTTGTTGCGGTTCTAACTTAAGATAAAATTGTCTTGGTCATGAACCTGCAGCGGCGATGAGAAACGGGGTGCCTAGTCCCGGTGCTGGCCCTCCACCCTCTTGACTCCATCGACGCAGCCGATGATGGGCTCGATACGCTCTTCGAGTGTCGTGAGGTCCGTACCCTCCAGCAAGCTCTCCAGCGCGTCGGCGAAGTCGATGCTGGGGTTCCAGAACGCCACCCTGGTGAGCACCTTGGTCAGGGCGTCCCGCCAGAGCCTCCGGGACTCATTGGCCAGATAAACTGCTCAATTGGTGCGGAGCTGCTCCAGGGCATCGAGGACGCCCTCGAAGAACAAGGTCAGCCTGGCATTGGAGCTCACGTTCGGCTCCTGGGAGTACCTGACATCGGGCATGCCCATGGCGGCTAGCTTCGCGGTGATCCTCCCGGCGACGTCGATGAGGCGGCTAATCCAGAGGTTTACGCTCTTCGCGTAATCCTTGTGCTCGGCGGAGTCATCGCTCCGCAGCCGCTTCTCGTCCTCCAGGGCCTTGTTCAGGGTCTCCTCACAAGCCCCGGCCTCCGAAAGATTCCCCTCAAAGCCGTCCAGCTTTAGCTTCAGATCGTTGATGGAGTTGTTGGCCTTGGAGAGCAGCTTGGCCTTGTCGGAGATGCCGACCTGCGCATCCGCCAGAGTGCGGGTGGCCGTGTCCCTCTCCTCCGTCAGTGCTGAGACTTTCTTCTTTAGCTCCTCCTGCTCCAGCTCCAGCTCCTACACCTTGTCGGCATGGTCTAGGGCCTGAGCATCGAGTGCCTCCTTGTGCCTCTGCTCCAGCTCCTGGGCCCGCTGCGCGACGATCTCTCCGATTTCTTTGTCCTTACCGCGGAGCTTGGCGGCAAGCGCCTGCTCACGGGCAACGAGGTCTTCCTCCTGGCTGTTCAGCAGTGCCTGCTGCTGCTGCCGAGCAGCCTCGTCCTTGGCGGCCTGCTCCTTCGCCACCTCCTGGGCAGCCTTCAATTCATCTTGGGCCTCGCCAAACCAGACTTGCGCATGAGCGACGTGGTCCTCAAAATCTGCCTCCGCCTTGTCCACCGCCCCCATCCTTGATCTCACTTTGTCTTGGCGGGCACGGTGGAGCGCTTGGAGCTTCTGGAGTTGGCGCCTATGGCCCGGAGGAGCTGCTCTTCTTGGGGGCCACCGCTGCTGGCGCTCGGTTCATCGACAATCTGGAGCCCAGCAGTGGCGACCGCCTCATCATCAAAGACCTCCCCCTCGGCAGGCGCTCTGGTGTCTGCCGTCCCTAGGAGGCGGACGAACAAGTCATCGCCCACCTTCAGGTACTTGGGAAGCGCGGGGGCTGCGGGTGAGGAAGGTTGGTCATTGGCACCTCCTCCTCGGCAGGCTTCTTGGCGGCCTCCCCGGCAGCAGCCTTGGCGGCCTCCTCGGCAGCGGCCTTGTCGGCCTCCTTGGCGGCAGCCTTGCCGGCCTCCTCAGCTGTGGCCTTGCCGGCCTCCCAGGCAAGACCCTCGCCGGCCTCCCCGGTAGCGGACTTGGCGGCTTCCTCAGCCGCAATCCTGACGGCCTCGGCCTCGGCGTCCTTGGCGACCTCCCCAATGACGATGTCGATATCCTCCTGGTCCATCGAGGGAGGGTCTGGAAACAAAAAAGGAAGAACGAAACGAGGCCAAGATCAAGGTTCAGGACAAAAAAAGACAGGGACGGGAGGCAGGCCGCTTACCCGTGCGAAGCTGAGAAGCGATTCCCTCCCCGCCAACATTCGTTGCCGGGACGGAGCCACCAGCACCCAAGTTCGCCTCCTCCTGCTCTAGGTGCGTGGGCTCGGCGGTGGTTGCCCCGGGGACGCCCCTTTGGGCGGCGTGCTCGATGGGGGCGGTGTGTTGCGAGTGGCCCTCAGCGGCTCCTGCTGCTGCTGCTCTCCTCCTACAAACCCGGCAAGGTCGGCACCAAGGATTCGTGCCCCAACGCCCATCGATGGGGAGCGAGTGATGAACTTACGTTGGGGGCTGAAGCGGGGGCTACGTTGAGGGCTGGCATCCGGGCTGATCTCACCACCACCGGCGTGCGCGAAGTGCTCACTGGGGGCTTGACGCCCGCCGAGGCCTTGGCCCTCTTAGCCGCCCTCTGGGCCAGCGTCCCCGTCTCCCTGCAAAGATAAGATCATGTCAGGGGAGATAGCATAGGCTAAGGGTCTGAAATGATGAAGGGTGAGGTGCTTACTCCTCCTCCTCTGGCCTCCTCTTCCTCTTTGGGATGAAGGAACCGAGGTCGAAATTGGCATCGGGGTCGCTGTCCGAAGGGGGAGGAGAAGGGGATGGGGTCCTGCGCCGCTGCCTTCTTCTTCGCTACTGCGGCCCTCGTCTGGCGCACAGGCTGCGCCTAGGCATGTTGCCATTGTGCGGTCCTGCCAGGTCGGACCGGCTCGCCAGAGCTAGCCCGCCGCAGGACGCGCCTCCTTGCCGGGGCGAGGAGTCGTCCGCCTTGGTCTCCTCTCCGCTCGACTCCTCGACCACGTCTTAAACAAGGGGAGCCCCGGGGCCGGCGCCGCTAGGCTCCCCGGCAGAACCCGCCCACTTGGCGAGCTCTTTCTCTTCTGCAGCCATGTCAGCCTCGTACTCCACGGTGCCAACGCTGCGGGCCTCCTGGGAAAGTGCCGCCTCCTCCTCCCTGGCAGCAATATATGCCAGCTCTGCCATGGTGGTGTCGTGGATGATCAGCGGCTCGTCACGGACATACCTCCCCGACAGGTTGTCGAAGAAGGCCTGCACCCGCTCCGCTTTTGGCTCAGCCCAGCTTGGATCCAGGCCGTGCGCGTTGAAGTCCGGGATCATGGCGATGATGGCGGTCTGGCAAGAGTTGTTTCTCAACGGGACCACTCCCGTTGGCAATCCAAACAGAGACCCGCCAGCCCTGACGGCGTTGCCGGCCCTCACGGTCTTGCCGGCCTTCTCGACCTTCTCAGCCTTGCCGGTCCTCTTGACCCCGCCGGCCTCGTCGACCTTGAGCTGGAAAAGCCTCTGGAAAAAATGGGCGTGCTCCAGCAGCGTGAAATTGTGCTTCAAGCCAGGGCGGAGCCTCATGATATCGGCCGCGTTCCTGAAGTCCCAGGCCGGCCTCCCCTTGTTGTGCAGTGGGGCAATCCGGCGGCGGATGAAGTCGGCCCCAATCATCTCGAGAGTGAGCCCGGCCGAAGTGAGGCGATGGATCCTGGTGTTGGCGACCGTGAGCTTCTTGTCGTTGGCGTCGACATCGCCCCAGTCTTTTTTACGGACCGGCGGCGCCCGACGGACCCGGCAGAACTCCTCGGATCTGCCTCCTCAATCCAGCACCACCGGCCCCACCACTCTTCCCACATCTCCTTCTGGGCACCCTCCGGGTACATATCCCTCTCCTGGGTCCTCGGGATCCAAGTCATGCACCCGGAGACGGCGCCCCCGGCTGGATGCGAGGATAGAAGAAGTGGCGGAAGAGCGTCGTGCTGGGGAACACTCCGGCAAAGCCCTCGCAGAGATGGGCGAAGAAGGCCATGCACGCCACGGTATTCGGTGTGAAGTCCAGATGGGTGAAAGCCGTAGGTATGCATGATGTCGTTGAAGAAATCAGAGAAAGGGGGCACAGCCCGCAGGAGAAGTAATCAACGAAGAAGGGGTACCGGTTTGGACCGGCCTCGGCAAAGGCGGCGGGGATGATGCGCGTGGCAGGGTGCCCCGACATCTCCCTCCCCCACAGGGGCCTGAAGTAGTCCCTGAGGGTGACCGCGTCGACCGTCGAGGGAAAGAGGGCGTGCTGCATCCGAAGCGCCGCCAACTCACTCTCCGGCACCTCCTTCCCTCTGTCATCTTTAGCCGCTCCCTTGCCCTTGCCTGTCTTGGGCGCCATGGCAACTAGGGGGGGGTGAAGAATCGAGGGCAATGGGCAGTGGCGGCAAACAGAGGCAAGAGCTCTGACTTGCGCTTGAGGAAGAAGAAGAGGGGAACGGCGGTTCCGAGATTGGAAAAGGCACGCAGGGTAAATGAGCAGCGCCCCTGTGGTTTTCCATTTTTTATGGGGAAGACGGGGGCCGCCTCTTTACCATTTACCACGATGTGACGCAAGCGTGCAGCAACCGCCCCATGCACGACCCCCACGTCACGCATTCAACACGGGTCATGGGGAAGCGCAACTGACGACAAAGTTACCACGGTTGATACTCTGCCACGCGTGCCCGCGCATCGTTCTAGGCCTGGCCCAACAATGCTCCGCGCTTATGTGTGGCCCAGGCCCGGGGGCTCCTGTCGGTGTACAAAAGTAGGGGCCTTCTGTACCCCTTTACTTGTGGACGGGTAGTTGTAGCCACACCTGCGACCACGCTTGGCGGGGCAGAGGAAGCAAGGAACAAGACTACCAGAGCAGCGCTGAAACCAGAGGCGCGAAAGAGTGAAGGGGCAAGGTGGGTTTCCCCGGGCAAGAGCCTTGCCGGGGACGACCTATGTTGCCCCGGCAAGAGCCTTGCCGGGGCAACTTACCCAACACCAGCAAGACTGCCACCCTTGAGCCTGAGAGTTCCGACAGCATCGACGACAATGGAACCTAAGCTCGGGAGGCGCCTGCATGGTGGCATGCAGATCTTTGTGAAGATTGAAGGCCTGCAAGACTAGATGAGAACCAGAAGACGAAGGCCCCCGACAAGACCCTTGTCGTGGACGCCCACGAGACCCCAGCAAGACCCTTGCCGGGGCCTCAGCAAGACCCTTGCCAGGGACGTCTGCGGGGCCACAACCAGGCCTGCACTTATCAAGGTTTCGCTGCACCATGGCCGTTCCGACGCAGCAGCCAGCCTGCCAACTAGGCACACACCTACGTGGCAGCATGCAGCTTCTAGGCCAACCAGGCAAGCACCTGCGTGGTGGCATGCAAATCTTCGTGAAGACCCTGCCACCACACCAGCTCAGCAGCCAGCCAGCCAACATGGTGCTGCAAGCCTCGTTGCCCTGGACGCGTGTCGAAGCAAGGTGAGGCGGTGACGGGCGAGACGAGCTTCCTTGCCGTCCCCGATAAAGTAAGAGGATACGTCGGCATTGCATTAAATGCGTTTTGTCCCACGATGTCAAAGATAGACTGGTACACTGTAGACACTTTCCACCTCCTGTTTGCCGCTGTGGCAGCCCCTTTGACATATAAAAGGAGGCCCAAGGCGTATTGAGGAAGGATTCGGACTTTTTAGGCTATGCATGCACCGCAGCTAGTTCAAGATCTCAAGAACACCAAATATACACCAAAGCAGGATTAGGGTATTACGCGTCGCTTGTGGCCCGAACCAGGATAAAATTCCCCCGTGTTGATCTTCTAAACCCTCTCTTTGCACAGCCCCGCGCCCCGCCAACCGTAGTAGGGATTCCCAGTGATCCCATAGGTGTTGTTCTTGAACCCCGACACCCATTTTCCTTTGCAAAGGATACTCCAAAACCCTGAGGCTACCGGAAGAATAGTGGAGTGGGCATTGGAGTTATCCAGCTTTGGCCTGAAATTTGAAAGCACATCAACAATTGAGAGCAGGGCATTGGCAGAGTTTATTGCAGAATGGATGCCAACCCCTGATGAAGAAATGCTGGAAACAGTTATTCCTGGCAAGGAAGCACCCCAAGAATGGATCATGTATTTCGATGGTGCCTCTGGTTTCTGGCGTGCTTCTCGTTGCTCCCACCGAGAGCACCTGGAGTACGTCGTCCAAATGCATTTTCCCTAGGAGGAGGCGACCAACAATACATTAGAGTATGAAGGGCTCCTTGCCGGGCTCAGGATTGCCACTGAATTGGGAATCAAGAAGCTGATCATTCGAGGAGATTCACAACTTGTGGTGAGACAAGTCAACAAGGATTACCAAAGTCCATTGATGGAGGCATACATTGAGGAAGTGAGAAGACTGGAGGAGCACTTTGACGGATTGCAAACAAAGCACGTACCCCGTGCGGAAAACAGCATTGCTGATCATCTGTCAAAGTGTGCTGCGCAGCAGCTTCCCGTGGAACCAGGAACTTTTGTTCTCCATCTTACTCAGCCATTTGTATCCCCAGCAACAATGGCCAGAAAGAGGAGGAAATTGGACTCCAGTAAGCCTCTCCCGGTAGAGCCTCTCGAGGCTCCTGGCAGGGACCCTGCCAGAAACAACTCCCCTTCGATTGCTAGGCTGCACCCTCCTGCCGGGCCATTGGTTCCCGCGGTCGACGAACGCGCCCCCGCGAAAGGAAGGCTTTGCCATCAGCCATATCTTTGTCGTCCGCTAGCGGACGGCAAAGAAGCTTTGCCGTCTGCTAGCTGACGGCAAAGAGGGTGGGTGGCGGGCTTACGAGGAGGACCTAACGGCCAGTTTGTTTGCCATCTGCTGGCGGACGGCAAAGAATCTTTGTTGTCCGCCAGCGGACGGCAAAGAAATTGGCCGTTTTAAAGGCCGTTTCCCCCCGGCCCACCCCACTAGGCACGCCCTTTGCCTTCTGCAAAGAGTTGTGACCTACTAGCAGAAAAGGGGTCGCGCCCGCGGCCCCACCCCTCTCTCTCCCCCCTCTCTCTCGATCTCCTGGCCTTCACCACACGCGGCACCGCCCCCGACTGCCGCTCTGCCGCGCCGCCACGCCGCCCCGCCCCATTGCCACGCCGCCCCGCCCATCGCCCCACCACCCCGCCGGCCCATCGCCACACCGCCCCGCCGCCACGCCGCCCCGGCCCGGCGCCCCGCCCCATCGCCCCACCGCCCCATCCCGGCTCGCCGCCCCATCCCCGCCGCCCCGACCTGGCTTGTAGCACCGCCCCCGCTGCGGCGCCCGGCTCGCCGCCCCGCCCCGGCGCTCGCCGCCTCCTCCACCACCGCCAAAGCCAAGGTGATTTTTTTGTTTTTTCTACTGTTATTTGTGTTTAGGTTTAGGTTATAGTGGTAGGATAAGGTTAGTGCCAGATTTAGGTTTAGATACTTAGAAGAAGAAAAAAATTGAAAAAAAGAAGAATAAGTAGAAGAAGAGGAAAAAGGGAAAAAGGAAGACGGTCGCCGAGGGGATAGATGGTGGAGCCAGTGTGTCCAGCCGGTCCCGACACCCATGCCGAGAACCCCCTGGTCCGAGTGCTGACTCGTCGACCGTGCGTCGCCATACCTGAGGGCGCCCGGGGACGAGCGGGTTAGGGGGTTCCTCGGTGTCGATGGAACCCTAAATAGCAAGTATCGTCGGTGCGAGATACATGTGGCCGTCGGTGTCGAATACTACATCCACGTCCCACAAGTGATGTAGGCGTTCGGCGTCCCAAAGCAATAGTTCTCAGCGTCGATGGCGGTCGAACACCATTGCGAATTTGTTTGGCAGCCTCTGCGATGACGATTAAAAGGCAAGTGTTGAAACTTGAAACACCCAAACTGACTCAAGTCAGTTTGGTTGTTTGAAATTTCAAACTTGGCTTTAATCCTCATCGCAGAGGCTCCCAGACAAATTTTCCAAGGTGTTCGACCGTCATTGACCACAGAACTATTGTTGCGGGACGCTGGGCGCGGGCTTCGCTTGTGGGATGTGGATCTAGTGTTCAACGCCGAGCGCCACATGTATCTCGCACCGATGATACTTGCTATTTAGGGTTCCATCGACGCCAAGGAACCCCCTAACCCGCTCGTCCTGTTGTAAATGTTTAGTTAGGTCGACGGAAAAAACAAAATTGCTATGTTACTCATCTTTCGATTTAAATGTGCAGTTATTTCGTCGCACTGAGGGTCTAGTGTTCGATGAGCTCTGCCCCTGCGTTCGTGGTTGAGCACAAATGACATCTCCTCCTCCCCCCTTCATTTGCTCTGTTCCAGTCTTCGTGCCGATGAAACTTGCTAGCTATAGGTGTCTTCAATCGTTAGTATGCGTGACCACTATGCGTCTCCCGTTCGAAAGGGTTACATCTATAAATATGCATGCATTTGCATATTTATAACCGTGATTCTTTTGAATTTTCCAACGCTATCCATGGACAGCCCGAGTATGTGTAGATTGGGTTCGTTTTCCCATATGCTCTGCTATGCATCCGATGCAGAATTTCGTTAGTGCCTCCCTGTTGTTCTCCGGGTACACATCCTCTCTGCTTATTGCCGAGACGTGTATCAAGAGAACAGCGGGGAGGTGCTGCCAAAATTTTGCGTCGGATCTGGAGCAGAGCATGGGAAAACGAAACCAATCTACACCTACTCGGGTGGGATTAGGACCTATCTTTACCTATTAGCGTCTGGGTTGCATGGACGTAATAAAAGTGACAAACTCCATTAACTGATGAATATATACATGCTGATATATATATATATATATATATATATATATATATATATATATATATATATATTTCTTATGTGTCCAGTAGCTAGGCAAGATGACTGATCGTGCGTGGATGTACACCGGTCACACTAGTCAAAAAGACATGACCATTGAATGGTTAACAAAAACCAAGGGGTTTCTGAGAGCCACATTTGCAAATGGCCAGAGGACAACATGGTGCCCTTGTGTTGGGTGCAACAATTGGCACAAGAGGACAGAGGATGAAATGGGCAAACACCTGCAGAAGTGGGGTTTTACGCCAGATTATACGGTGTGGACATTTCATGGCAAGTCTGTCCAACGTGCCAGAGCTGAGGTGCTTTGTCTCGCACCGACGAGCATGGTACCGAGATGCAAGACATGGTGCAAGACTTTGATGATGCTCGGGACTCGGACGATGAAATGTTGGAATCTTCAAAACGTCCTCTCCACGAGCACATCGAGCTTTGTCAGCTGGATGCCATCTCACAAATAATGGCTCTGAAGGCTCAATTCAACTTGGGCGGAGAATGCTACGACGCAATGATGACAGTATTTGGATGTTTTCTACCCAAAGGCCATGTACTACCTGCAAACCTGCACCAGTCAGACAAAATCCTCCATGCTCTTAAGATGCCCTATGAGAAGATACATACCTGTGAGAAAGGATGTGCCTTTTTTAGGCTTCAGTATGCGGACTTGAACTATTGTCCCATTTGCAAGTCATCCACGTATGTTGTGGTAGACAACGGTATGGGTCAGAAGACGTAGACCAAAATCCCCGTTAATGTTCTTCGGTATATGCCAATCGTACCAAGACTTCAACCACTTTTTATGGTCGAAGAGACCGCCAGACAGATGACATGGCGCAAAACGGGCAAAAGAACCCAACTAGATGCAGATGGGAAGCTGATGATGGTGCACACATCGGACGGTGAAGCATGGAAGAGCTTCGATGCATTACATGATGACCAAGCGGCAGATCCGAGGCATCCTCGAGTCGGCATCAGCACGGATTGGTTCAGTGTGTTTGGTCTTACTGCAGCCCAGTATAGTTGTTGGCCCGTATTTGTCTTTCCACTCAATCCCCCCCGGACAGATTATGCAAAGAAAGAACATTTTTCTGACGTTCATAATTCCAGGGCCCAACTATTTGGGAAGAATATGAATGTGTACATGCAGCCGCTGAAGGACGAATTGCAAGAAGCCTGGGATAATGGGTTCAAGACATACGATGCCTTTAGCAAACGGAACTTCATAATGCGTGTCTGGTACATGTACTCGACGCATGACTTGCCGGCGTATGCACTATTCGTTGGCTGGTATGTGCATGGAAGGTGCTCGTGCCCCACATGCAAGGGAGCTCTTGAGTTTCGTTGGCTTCAGGCCGGTCGCAAGTTTTCTTGCTTCGACATGCATAGACAGTTCCTGGATCCTCGCCATAAGTTCAGGAAAGACAAGAAGAACTTCACCAGAGGTACAGTTGTCAAAAACTCTGCACCACCTGCGTTGACAGGCCAAGAGACCCTGGTCAGTTAAACGCTCTCGAGCCAGATTCAGAGCATCCAGGGTATTTCAAGGGGTATAATTCGAAACATGCCTGGACTCACAAGACATGCTTGTGGGATCTGCCTTACTTCAAAGACCTCCTTTGCCCACACAACATCGACGTGATGCACACTGAGAAGAATATCGCTGAGGCACTTTTTGGTACATTGTTCGGCATAGATGGGAAGTCAAAGGATAATACTAAGGCTAGAGTCGATCTGGAGGCGCTATGTGATAGGCTGTTACAAAACATGAAAGAACCAAAAGGAAAGCAGGACTGGACGAAGCCAAAGGCATGGTTCAATCTTGGAAGGCCAGCTATGAGGGAAATTATCTTGTGGGTGCAACAGCAGTTGATGTTCCTTGATGGGTATGCAGCGAATCTAAAGAGGGGAGCGATTCTTGATAAATTGAAGATATTTGGTCTCAAGAGTCATGATTGGCACATATGGATTGAGCGGGTAATGTCGGTGATGTTGCGTGGCTTCATCCATGAGGATGAATGGCTAGTACTGGCAGAGCTGAGCTATTTCTTCCGTGTTCTCTGTGCAAAAGAACTATCGCCTGGCCTACTAGAAGAAATGGAAGAGTTGGCGCCGGAGTTGACCTGCAAGTTAGAGAAGATCTTTCCACCGGGCTTCTTTAATCCAATGCAGCACTTGATTTTGCATCTCCCAACCGAGGCAAGATTGGGGGCCCCGTGCAAAATCATTGGTGCTACGCCACTGAGAGGATGCAGAAGATGCTACGAGCAAAATGTAAAAATAAACGTAGAATTGAAGCATCGATGGCTGAGGCATTCATTACTGAGGAGGCGGCAAACTTCGTGACAGCACACTACGAAGCCAAAAATAGTCATTTGCATAATCCGAAGCCTCGGTACAATGTTGACGAACCTAAAAAGGGTGGATCCAACCTCAGCCTATTCAAAGGGGATCTCGCACCAGCCGGTGCTTCTAATTCCTTAACATTGGAGTTGTATGTTGCCGATGTCGTCGATGATCACAAGATGAAGATGAATGCAATGCGCTTGAAGATGGATGCTATGCGCCTGAAGCTTAAGAAGATTAGAAAATATGCCATTGGTACTGAGGCTTGGTATCATTATGCTGTTGGATCAATTGTTACCTTAGTTGCGATCTTCATCACATTTGTTGTGATGAGGGTGAGTTTTCTGTAGTGTTTTGCTTTACAAATGGATACTTAGCTTATTTTCCTCCTAAATGACATAATTACCTAAGTTAGATAAAAATGAGCTATACTTAGCTTCTTCAATTCATTTATGACATACTTAGCATACGTAGGTCAAAAATGGCATGATAATCTTTGTTACCTCCAAAATGATATAGACTTAGCTTATTTTCCTCGAAAATAACATAATAACCTTACTAAGCTCCAAAATGACCTATTTACCTAGCTTAGCTCTAAAATGACCTACACTTGGCATTTTTACCTAGCTTAGCAATAAAATGGCATTTTTACCTACCTTAGTTAGAAAAAGAAGAAGATAAAGAAGAGGAGAGGAGAAAAAGAAAGAGAAGAAAAAATCTTCTTCTTCTTCGTCTAACTTTCTTCTTTCCCAATTTGCAGATTTGCTTTAGAAGAGGAAGCTTGCGTTGATGGAGCCTACTCTTCTCTTTATGCTTCCTTCTTGTTTTGATTTTGTAGGATGAACAATGTGAAACTTGCTACCTATATATGTATGTATGGATGAAACCATTGTATGCTTGTTGTTGGATATGGTGCCTAGCTATATATGTTGCATATGGGCTTTTGATTTGGTATGTATATGTGTTGGACGATCATATCCATATGGCAGGGATATGATTTGGTATGTATATGTGTTGTTATGCTTGTTGAAAGTATTTTCAAATGTGTGTGTGTGTATCTGTAAAACTCTGTGAATTTGAATGAGTTTAAGAAAAAACAGAAAAAATAGGGGTTGTATAGGCTCTTTGCCGTCTGCCAGCAGACGGCAAATATGCCACGTGTCAGCTACCTATGCAACCTGGGGCAATAGGCTAGCTATTTGGATGCTTTGTCATCCGCTGGCGGACGGTAAAGACCATTGCATCCTTGCCATCAGCCAGCGGACGGAAAAGAAATCAAATAGGCCAGCCCCCAGGTGCTGCAATGTGGATAGCTATGTCGTCTGCTGGTGGACGGAAAATATGAAAAGGTCTTTGCCGTCAGCCCGCGGACGTCAAATATGCAAAGGTCTTTGTCGTCCGCTGGCGGATGGCAAAGCACGCCGTTAACCCACTAACGGACTGTAGCTGACACGTGTGTCGTCCAGGTCCTTTGCCGTCTGGTGGCGGACAACAAAGAAGCCTTTGTCGTAGCTTGTTCAGCCAGACCTGTTGCCGTCCGCCATGGCTGACTGCAAAGTTCCTGATTCCTGTAGTGAAATCAAATTCAACTCTGCCCCGCCGTCAACTAGCATCTTTGTGAGTTTGAGATTGCGGATTGTTGGTGAAACCAACAACGGCAAACACCCTACCGCGGTAGTGCGGTCAGGGTGGTCCTCTTGATCAAAGATGATAGGCGTGCGGGATCATTTGAGCGGCTTCTGAGAATCTGCTACTGGCTCTACGACATTGACTTCGCGCGCCCAAAGTTTGAGCTGACGGTGAGAGGAGTGCAATGACGCGCCTCCGTTAATGCACAGGGCCTCAGGTGCTTTCTAGAACTCTTGCTCACTGGTTTCCTCTTCATCCCCTACATCACTTTCATCATCACCTTCGTTCTTTTCACGGCCTCTAGCAGGTTTTTCTTTTTGCCGAGGGGGTCTTGCCGTGGCAGCCTCCTCTGCCGCTTCGGACCTTCCTGCCAGCACCTTCTTGGTCTCTCTCCTTGTCACGCTTCTCATACTCAGCTTTTTGCTTCTCAACAAGTTGCTCAACTTATGACACTCTTGGAGATCATGGCCCTTGGTTTGTTGGATCTTGCTGTACGGTGCATCGGTATTCTCGGCTTTTTCGGCCGGTGCGGCCTCTCGGCAATCAGTGCACGCGGCAAATTCCTTGTTAGGGGCTTCGGTCTTCGCTTTCTTTCCGGTACTAGGGGTGCAGAACCCTTAATGGCTAGTACTGAATTTTCTTTATTGCTTCTTGTTGCGCTTCCGATTCTTCCTCTTCGGGTTAGTGCCATCGTCATCATCCTCTGAATCGACTTCGATGCCGTCCTCTTCCCCGGGGAGTCACCTCCCTTCCTCCGTATGGGCACATTTATCCGCCAAGGTGTATAGCTCATTCACAATCTTGGGCAACCGGACGTTCATCTTGGAACGTATCCTTCTGTTGCACACGTTTGACTCGAACGCGGCAATTACAGCTGCCGGGTGCATATCTGGAATGTTCCTGTGTACACGGCTAAACCGCTGCATATACTTCCACAAACTTGCAAATCGCTGGGCCGCCCTGGTTCATGGTGACCACCCGTGAAGGCCCCAACAAATTCATTGCACAGGTCAGCCCAAGAAAAAAATGGAATTCTCTGGTAGGAGCATCGGCCACGACCTCACATTTGGTTTGAGTGCCAAAGGGAAGTAGTTGGCGAACACCTTGTCATCTCTCCCTCCGGCGGCCTGAACAGCAATCGTGTAGATGCTCAAGAACTCTGCCGGGTTCAGCTTTCCATCGTACTTTTCTGGCAATTCTGGCTTAAAAATGTGGGTCGGTGGCCAACGGACTTGCCGCAGCTCGCAAGTGAAGGTAGTCCACCCAACCTCGAAAGGTAAGTATCCGCCTTCACTGGGCGTGGGTTTGTCGACGTCTCGGCCATTGCGCCTATCAGATTGATGGCAGGTCTCCCTGCGTCGCTCTATGGTGACGCGCGTGTCTTCTCTGTGCTGATCTTCCAGGACTTGTCGCTGATCTCGACGGGCTCGTGGACCAGGCGAAGCCATTGATGCTTTGTCAGGCTCCTGGTCGCGTGGTTCTGGTTGTAGCTCGTCCGCTGGCTGTTGATACGTCTCCAACGTATCTATAATTTTTGATTGTTCCATGCTATTATATTATCTATTTTGGATGTTTAATGGGCTTTAATATGCTCTTTATATTATTTTTGGGACTAACCTATTAACCGAAGCCCAGTGCAAATTGCTGTTTTTTGCCTATTTTAGTGTTTCACAGAAAAGGAATATCAAACGGAATCCAAACGGAATGAAACCTTCGTGAGGATCTTTCTTCGAACAAACGTAATCTAGGAGACTTGGAGTGGAAGTCAAGGAAGCAACAAGGCGGCCACGAGGCAGGAGGGCACGCCCAGGGGGTAGGCGCGCCCCCACCCTCATGGGCCCCTCGTAGCTCCACCGACCTACTTCTTTCGCCTATATATACTCTTATACCCTGAAAACATCCAGGGGAGCCACGAAACCACTTTTCACCGCCACAACCTTCTATACCCGTGAGATCCCATCTTGGGGCCTTTTCCGGTGATCTGCCGGAGGGGGATTCTATCATGGAGGGCTTCTACACCAACACCATAGCCTCTCCGATGATGTGTGAGTTGTTTACCACAGACCTTCGGGTCCATAGTTATTAGCTAGATGGCTTCTTCTCTCTCTTTGGATCTCAATACAAAGTTCTCCTCGATCTTCTTGGAGATCTATTTGGGTAATTCATTTTGCGGTGTGTTTGCCGAGATCCGATGAATTGTGGGTTTATGATCAAGATTATCTATGAACAATATTTGATTCTTTCCTGAATTCTTATATGCATGATTTAATATCTTTGCAAGTCTCTTCGAATTATCGATTTAGTTTGGCCTACTAGATTGATCTTTCTTGCAATGGGAGAAGTGCTTAGCTTTGGGTTCAATCTTGCGGTGCTCGATCCCAGTGACAGAAAGGGAACCGACACGTATTGTATTGTTGCCATCGAGGATAAAAAGATGGGGTTTATATCATATTGCTTGAGTTTATCCCTCTACATCATGTCATCTTGCCTAGTGCGTTACTCCGTTCTTATGAACTTAATACTCTAGATGCATGCTGGATAGCGGTCGATGTGTGGAGTAATAGTAGTAGATGCAGAATCATTTCGGTCTACTTGACACGGACGTGGTGCCTATGTTCATGATCATGCCTAGATATTCTCATAACTATCACTACAAAAAAAAAGACACATCCGTGACATTTTGGGTCGAACGAAATTTTTTTCTGTCATACTTATGACACTTCTATGACGATAATTGTGACAAAACCCGGTATCATCATAGATGTGGTGGGGTCCTACTTCTATGACAAAAAATCATGACAAAAAATGGGCTTTTCGTCCTGGGCGGGCCGGAGACGCAGCTGCATGGCATTCTTTGGGCCGTCCATGACGGAAAAAACCGTGGTAGAAGCGAGGGTGAGGAAAACATCGGGGTGTTCCCGGTTACGGTGGGTGGTCGGGGCCGAGCGATGCACGTTTCTCTCGTACACGCACGCGCGTGGGTGCGAGGCATTGGGCTCTAATTGAACCCGAGCAAGGCGTTGGGCTCTAACTGAACCCGAGCGATTGCACTGCAGGCTACGCGTTACTGAACCCGAGCGATCGATCGATGGCTCTTAACTGAACCCGATCGAGCGATTCCTTTGCTACTGCTGCTAACTGAAGCCGATCGATGCTGCCTCTGGATGAATAGTGAGCATTGCTGGGGGGGTTTGGATTAACAGTTCCCGGTGGGGGTGGATGAACAGGACTCCGTGGTGTTGCCTCTGGATGAACAGGACCCCGATCCATCGAGCCAGTTGGGGCTGGATGAACAGGACCACCCCGTGGAGGGCTGGATGAACCGTAGACGGTGGAGGGCTGGATGAACAGTAGCCCGTGGAGGGGTGGTTGAACAGGAGCCCGTGGAGAGGGCTGGTTGAACAGTAGCCGGTGGAGTAGCGCGCGGTGGAGGCTGGATGAACTGGAGCCCGTGGATGAACAGTCGCAGGTGGAGGCTGGAGGAGGTCGACGGTGGATGAACAGTAGCCCGTGGAGGCTGGAGGGGGTCGACGGTGGAGATGAACAGTATCCCGTGGAGTCCTGTTTTGTGGTACGCCACACCCCTCCCGATAAACAGGACCCCCGTTTCGACCGTAGCGCTCCAAGACAAGTCCGTTTCCTCCGTTTTGCTGTACGCCACACCCCTCCCGATCAACAGGACCCTCGTTTCGACCGTAGGAGGTCCGTTTCCTCCGTTTTGCGGTACGCCAGACCCCTCCCGATGAACAGGATCCCGTTTCGACCATGGCCGGTCGAACACAAAGCCGTTTCCTCCGTTCTGCGGTACGCCAGGCCTCATTTCCATCGGCTGTTCCGTCCAAGCCGGTTGGCTCCCACGCGTTCCGTTGCCTCCTGATGAACACGAGGCATTCCGTTGCCTCCCCATGAACACGACGACGACACAGTTTCTCCATTTCGACCCAGCCATGTACACAAGCCCTGGCCGTACGTACGCGCGAGTAGGCGTTCGAGACCCCGCCCGTATGTACGTACATGGCCGTATTTACTTTCTTGCACCCTGGCCGTTGTACGTACGTGTACATGCTACATGCGCGCCTCTACTACGACACGTGCGCGCCTCTACATCGACCAGTATGTACGTACACGTTCGCGACCAGAATGACAACGCTACGTACGCTTCGACCAGGTGGATCCCGACTATCAGGCACTTCCTTGCGTGCGAAGATGTAGCTGGTCGGTCCCAGGAATCAGGGGGGTGAATCGTTTTTTTTGCCCGGACGCACTTCCTTGCGGCAAAGATGTAGCTGGTGGGTCCCAGTAGTCAGGGGCAAATGTTTAGCTTCAGGAATAATTATTTTGCGCGTAATAAGGAGGCACTTCCTTGCTGCGGCCGTGGACCTAGCTGTCAGCCTCTCCATGTACAGTACTCTTCCGATGGAAGTCGGTTGTTGACCACATTGACCACGCCACGCCAAGAGCACCACAGCGGTGGACGATGGCAAGGCCTAGGAAGGGGACGACCCAGAGCCGGGGAAGACGCGGCAGTGGATACCCACACGGAGAGGAGTACGAGGGTTCACTGGTTCGGCTGCAGTGTGAGGTTGCCGTCGCCGCAGAATAATAGGGGGTGTGGGTCAGTGGAGGGATGGCCTGGCCAGCGGTGGGAGTAGTAGGGGGCGGTGAGGCCTCCGCGGAAGCACAGCCGGCCACGGGAGGAGGCAGGAGCAGGCGACACGACCGGCGCTGCTTTAGGCGGCTAGAGCAAGAAGACCAGAGGTTGAAGAAGCACGACGGCCGTTGGATGGACATCGTATGGTCACTGCAGCTAGAATCGTTTATATTGACTAAGTTGACAAATCCCTTGGTACGCGTCAACTTAGTAGGCCCACAGGTCAGCTTCCGAAACGGTGCGCCCCAGATGTCAGGGGGAGGAATCATTTTTTGGGTGGGTGAAGCTAGAATATCCGAGATTGAAGAAGAAGCATGGCATCCGTTGGATGGACATCCAACGGCCACTCCTTCTAGAACCGTGTGTTGACTATAAGTTGACAAAGCCTTGCATACGCGTCAACTCTTTTTTTTAGGGGACGCGTCAACTTAGTAAGGCCACAAGTGTGTGGCAGAGAACTTATAGCCCATTTGAGATTTGTAAGAATGTGCGGCCAATTTTTTAATTCTAATGGAATTTACTCCCCACTTACAGTTTGTTAAAAGTACAGCCCATTTCAACCAACCGTTCAAAACATAATTCAATAAAATTTCCCACATTTTGATGGGATCCGAAATATTTTTATCCCAAAATTTCTAGTCAGATTAAATACAATTTCAGTATAAATTTATATTACGTAAAAATCCAACGAAACATTGCGCTCGCAACAATTAATGAAATTAAAATTTTCGATATCCGAAAATAATATTTTTTAAAGTAATTACGTGTTTGGTGCATTTTTTATAGTTACCGCCCAGTTTTTATAATTACATTCCATTTATTATTTCTTAAAGCCCATTTTCTTGTTAAGCCTAATACATCCCTCTTAGGAAAGATTTACAGCCCAGCGGGGCGGAGAATAACAACTTGACCTTGCCTGGGTATTCCTAAAAAAAGTATAGCTGGGCTAGCCATTTTCAGCTTGAAAAAAATTAATATCTGGGCTGGATATCTGGCCTAGGCTAGACGGGCCACAGCCCGCCCAGTTAATAGCTGCAGCATTGTTTTCGTTGTTGTTCAGAGGAGAAAAATTAATATCTGGGCTAAACATCGCTCAAGAAAAACTCTGTAGTGCTCACACCTAAAAAACACAAATACTGCTCGAGCTGCTTGGTCCCAGTTGTCGGCCGCTTCTTGTGCAATTCTCTCGTTTATTGACTACATAGGTTGACAATGGTGTGGGACCGTGATGTCAAGAAACCAGGAGGAAGCAAAAAAATATTTTTATATACTAATAAGGAGGCACTTGCGTACGTGCAGCTATGGCCCTGGTGGGTCCCCACTGTCATCCTCTCCAAGTAAAGTCATCTCCTCATCCTCATGTCTGTTGACCATGTTGACAATGCGAGACGGCGGCGCCACGGCGAGCGCAACAACTCGAAGGACGATGGAGAGGGCCTCGCGGGCCCTATGGATGGTCTGATACAGCGCCCGCTGCTCATTCGGGAAGCCAGGATCATAGGGCCACATGTCCGCGACGGCATTGTCGTTCGCTTGTTCACCGATGCTCATTGAGGAGACGGAGGTTGCAGCACAGGTCCTCTTGCGCTGGTAGCTCTTCCGCCATTAGGGCGTCGAAGTGCGGTCGCACCTGCTCTATGGTGAACACGGCATGAACCGGCTTGGACAGTGGCGCCGGCTCCTGGTCGGAAGCTACGTCCATCGTCTGATTGTCGTCACTCAGCTCGGCGAGGTAGCTGGCGAGCCAGCATGTCCGGCTGCTGGACCGACCCGCTGCCAAGCACGAGTCTGACTGCCCTGGCCCACCCAGACCGCCTCCCTCGCCCGCACGCGCTTTCCGCCCGAAACGGTCAGCGCCGCCCGCCCCGCTTCCCGGTGCATGCGATTGCTCCGCCTTCAAACGACACAAGTGCCGTCTGTCCGTCCTTCTGCCGCCCACATTAATGATACGAGGTTGCCGAGGCGGCTACTCCGACGCCACACGTCCGTCCCTCCTCCGCCCACCATTGCTATATAAACTATTGTGCCGGGCATGGCCGTAGTCATCCCCATCCGTTCCTATTCTCCTGTCCACACCACTACTGCCTACTATGGCTTCCTCGCGCTCCAGCGCTCTTCGGGATGGGTGGACGATGGACCACAAGGAGATGGCAGCCATTGCTGCCGACTGGCTAGCTGGCAGGCAGCCGGAGGACGACGACGTCCCAATGGAGAACATGGTAGTCGACGATCCAGCGCCAACCCCCTCCTCCGCGCCATCCTCGCTGGTGCATTGCACCATGACCATTGGCGTGGCCCATGCCCAATATATGGACACGATGAGGCAGAAGCATGAGGAGCAGTTCTGGGAGGCGCAGGCCGACGCCGCCTACAACCACCATCTCCTCCAGGAGCACCTTCAGGCCGAGGAGCAGATCGCCGCGGAGCGGGCGGAGCAGGAGGCGTTGCTCGACTCGTACCGCTCCACCCGCGAGGGCCGCCTCGAGCGCCGGCGGTACCGCATGCGGGTGGCGGAGGCTGCGGCCGCCTATAAAGAGGGCGATGAAGCGGGCGCGGCGTTGTTTGGCGAGACCGAGGATGAGGCAGAGGACAATGCCAGCTCCGACGAGTCCCCGCTCCTCTGGCGTCGATGAGGCCCTGCTCCACCGAGGCCCCGCGGCACCAACAACGAGGCAGAGGACACCGCCGCCTCCGCCGAGGCCCCACCCTGCCGGCAACGATGGGGAGGATTTCCCCCGCTCCACCGAGGCGCCGCCCGCCGGAAACGAGACAGAGGACAATGCCGGCTCTGCCGAGGCCCTACCCCGCTGCCAATGAGGCCGCGCCACACAGAAAATGAGGAAGAGTAGAACACGGTAGGTCGCCGCCGCTCGGGACCAAGTAAGGCCACCGCTGCTACCCTCCAGTTGCTGGCACTGAGCTGTACATCATGGAGCAATTCGATGATTACAGGATGATTGAAGAGCGCTCTGTGGTTGAGCAAGCTCATGAGATACAGTCATTTGCTAGAGAACTTGAGCACTTCAGTTGTATGCTACCGGACAAGTTTGTTGCCGGAGGTATCATCACTAAGCTTCCTCCTTCATGGATCTCACTGGCACTCTTGATGTGGAAGAAAAGGCGAGAGCAAAGGACACACGTGCTCGAGGAATTGAGGGAGGATCTAGTGCCAATCTGGTACAGAAGAAGAACTTCCAGCCCCAAAAGTTCAAGAACAAGGGCAAGTTTGATGATAAAGCAAAGTTTGATGGGAAGAACAAGGCTGGGCAACACACGAACTTCAAGAAGAAGAATGACAAGAAGAAAGGTGTTTGTCATGTGGGGATCCTGATCGTTGGGCTCCTAGTTGCCCTAATCTCTATGACAAGCTAGGCGGGTTGACCACTGACGGCCGTTTAGCTTCTCGGCGGAGACATGGAGTCAAAGAGCTATGTTGGAGAAGGACGCTGCTTCTACTTAACTGCTGGTGCAGTTGGCTGACTGGCACGTGGGCCCAACACGCATCTGGGCCACATGTCAGTTACGCAACTGCACCTGCAGTTAAGTCACTGAAGCTTCTGTTCGGCTCAGCCGGACATAGGTGGGTAGCTTCGGTTAATTAATTATACCTCCAGCGCACCCATTTTTAGTTGAAGAATGTATGAAATGTAATGAAATCTGGCATGTTTATATGAAATCCGACCGTGTATGAATGAATTTATTTCGGTTAGTTTGAATTCTTGTATCACTGGCATTGGATGAACATGCAAAACAATACGTACTAGCATTATTCCCAGGGTGATGACCTCGTTTGCAGCAGTTTCACATGTACTCCCTCCGGTCCTTTCTAGTCTGCATACAAGTTTTGTCTGCAGTCAAAGTATCTCTACTTTGACCAATCTTATAGAAAAAAGTATGCACTTTCACAATGTGCGAAGTAAAAAGGAACAGAAGGGTACAAAGAGTTTGAGCAAATTTTTAGCGTTCCTGTACATTGCAATCAAACACACAGGCCTGGCAATTCATAGAGAACATTCAAAACAATCGATGATTATGCATCTCAGCGATTCACATGTCAGAGCCAATATTTACTTCACAACTAAAGAATAAAGAAAAAATGGATCGACGCTGCTGACAGCAAAGGGCGTCCCATTCGAAAATATCAAACGCATGTCTTCTTGCTAAAACCAATGAGCAAAATTTGACAAGGTTTTCCCATTCCAAAATATCAAATGCCTACGATTGTGGAATGGGCAGGGTTTGCCATCAGTTCAGACATTGACATGGCACCTCGTGCTATATAAACCAGCTGTTCTTTTTGTGCAGTTCCACCAAAATAAACCAAATTCGCGCGTAGCTTGTATGATTTCACCCTTATATGTTGCAACGCCTTGAACTTATCGGCACCTCCTTTCTTGTGGTGGAAATGAATGATTCGATGTATTCATGAACATTTTGTGCAGTTCCCACTGAAATCAAGCTGAGCACCCCTGTTTGCACAAATACAAAAAAGTGATTAGTATAAAGCAAACTGTACTATGAATTGACAGTTTAAACAGGCACCTACATGGTCCATGTAGAGCACACTTTCAGAAAACTGGAACTCACCAGAAAGAATCCTAGAAAAACATTGTACTCGCGCATCACAGCAAGAAAATGGAGATTTGTCAGTCCTTCTGAGCTGAAGTTAGTTTGGTCTTGTGGGGGGTAATGTAACCATCCTTCAACTGCTCCTTCTAATGAGAAGATAGACAGGGCTTCTTCATCCTGGCATAATCGGAACTAGTCACTTCACGTACTCCATATTCTTCTTCAGAGGAGGATGATCCTATTGTGCAAAGACAAGAGGATAACTAAATGCTAGCATCCCTGTTTGCTCAAAAAAAGGAAAGGAAATATTTAAAACAACACAGATGAAGCACTTCTCAAGGACAATACCACTTTTTGATGACAGTATCTAAACAGTAGCACAACACCAATAGAGATGACAAAGCTCAATCATATGGATGAAATCAGTGGGGGAGTACCAACCTTTGTCAAGAGGCTTATTGTGTAGAGCATACAGATGAAGCACTTCTCTGGAACCATCTGTTGCTATCTACTATGGTGGCCATGCTTACTATATACTCCTCAATTAGATTAATGTTTCCAACATCTTCTTGTGCAGTTCCACTAAAATATATGGTATCTTCAAAGAAGATCCATGTTTGCACAAGTAGAGATAATTACGTATTACATTAAGAGTGGCATCAAATCAATGGCAGAATAATTGCTCGTTCCAGCCATAGCAATAAATTAAGATGCAAAACTATATCATTACTTGTGTCATCACAGTTCCAGTGCTTCATTACAGCACCAGGAGTTGATTTTTGTTTTTCTTCCGCTTGTTCTTCCCACTACTAGGAAAACCCTTACCAGTAGCGCTGGTTTTTTGGCTATTAGTAGCGCGGGCAGGCGTGCTACTGCTACGGCGCTACACCTATTTTTTAGCAGTAGCGCTTGTTTGAACCAGCGCTACTGGTATCTATATCTAGCAGTAGCGCGTCTCTGTCCATCGCTACTGCTAATACTAGTAGCGTGCCCCTTCAAAAAAACGCTACTGGTAAGCAGCGCTGCTACTACTCCAATACCCCACGCTACTGCTAGTATTTTCTTGTTTTTATGTTGCTGTATTCGTATTTTTACAGGTTTTATACAGTTACAACATACACATACACTGGAACTATATGAAAAAGGAATGTCTCATCATCATCATCAAAGTGGTACAACATAGTCTCATCATATCAACATAGTCTCAACACAAATGATGTCGATCTCATCATCATCTCGAAATAGCGATACAAGTTAATGATCACATGTCTCTTACATTGTCACCGTAGACACATGTTTCATCATCTACCTAAACTAAGACATACACGATAAGAGCGATCACGATGATCAAAAGCGGTATTATGTAGTAGTTTTTGCAGCGGTGCTGGTTCTGAATCCCCTGTTGTGCTATGAATCTCAAGTAACTAGCTTTGGCTTCCGCTCTGCTATCAAACCCTTTCTGGCTTTCGCCGGAGAAGCCAGAGACCTGGGCCTGACACTCTGGCCACTCATCATACACACCCGGAACATGCCCTACATACACGACATACCACTTCCTCGCCATCGTTGATCTATGTACCTGTCAGAGATGCACATATATATACCATGAAGCGAATTCAACAAAACAGTTATGAAACAGAAGCAACATATATAGTAAACATAGTTAACAAATTTCATCGTACCGAAAGTAATTAAGTAGAGCGCGGCACCATACATCTAATAGTTTCGTCGTACTGAGAGATTCGAAGTTTCGTCGTACAGAAAGTAACAAGTAACTAAACAAACACATTGTTTTTAAGTAGTGCACTCTTCCCATCTGTCCATATCCTGAAGGGTGCACCCAAGCTTAGTGAAAGGCGTCATGTCCTGACGCTGTAGGGTAATGCGGGTTCGGACGTCAGCTCGCGATATTGGGCCGCCGTAGAACATCCCATTCTCTTCGAGGACATCTTTCATGATGATGGACGCAATTTCCTATTGGATCCGGTAGAAATCATTTCGAAGTCGATTATCCAGCATGACTCCAAAGGCTTTGGCCCATCTCTGGATATGGGTATCGGATGAAGATTTCATGCAAAGTGATTGCACATCCCTTCTGTACTCCATCATTAGATGGAGGACGTAGAATCCATCATTCTCACTTCTTGCCGGTTGCTGGATGCAACAGAAGTCAGTCTTGTGGCTGAAACAAAGCCCGACCTTATTTGTTTTTTTGCATTGGATGTAGCCACCCCGCATGCTAAAGCCCAGCATAGCTCTGTCCAGAACATACTTTATGTGTGTGTAATCTTTCTTCTGTATGTTCTTCGACGGGTCCAAATATAGAGCGCGGGAGTAACGCGGGTAAAGAACAATGAGAACGGCACGACACCCCCCACTGCGCAAAATACACGATCAAGTTTAGCCTCCATGCGTGCAAAGTAACTATTGAAATGCACGAAAGGATGTATGTGTTATAGTGCTATCTGCGGATGACTTACATGGGATGATAAGGTAGGAGAATCGTTTCTTTGTCCTTATTGCTGACCAAGAATTCTTCGATGTACTGACTCGCATATTGACGGTTGGCGTCGTTGATTGACAAGAAGCCCTCATGCATGTAGTATGGGTCCGCGACCGCAAGACCGGTGACTTGCTCTCTCCTGACGATGTAGTTCATGTGCAGCGCATACAGGCGGACGAACGTAAAATCGAGTGTCCTCATTTGAAACATCTGGAAGATATAATCAAACCTTAGGAAGAAGAGGTCCGCGGGGCATGTGTGGACATACATCTTGCAACTGCTCGGCACATGAACCGTATAAAGTGGGTATCCTGGATCATCCGAGGCGAGGAGGCTTCTCTCTGTCGAAAGCACATGGTCATGGAGTCTCCTGAGATCCCCTTCTATGGCAGCTAGTGCATTCGCCGGTACCATTGGCTCTCCCGCAACATGGATTAATGACGCATGTTTCATCGGTACACGGTCAACCTTGGTCGAAGGCGGCTGGCTGCTAGAACCAACATTGCCAGCTTTATTGGATTTTCTCATCGCCGGTCTCTTCCTCTGCTTCTTCTTGGTGGGCTCAGGTGCTGGTGGGTCTGTCAGACCCTCCCTGAGCACCACCCCTAGTGTTGTTGGGCTCAGCTTTGGATGACTCTGGCTAATTAGTTGGGCTTGGGTGGAGCCGGCATCTGGAGGCGTGTCCTGCGAGGATTGCATGAACAAAGACTTCTTGCACTCCCGAGGACGTTCCGGCTCTGGTACATGCATCTCATATTCATATGGTTGACTCATTGTTACTTCATTGTCAAAGGCAGTATTGAGATACTGGGAGGGTCATCGGCCTCCTCCATGTCATGATCCATATCCTCTTCCATGGGGCAGATGGCATCATCTGCCGGCGGAACGGTTGGCCCTCCTTCCTCATGTCTCTCGATCTCAGCAAGCAGCACAGACGATGGTTGTACTTGTGTAGGTGGTGTTGTGGTCATACCTTCCTGAGGTCCCGTTGGTGTGCTCCCGGCCACCTCGACACGAAGAAGATTTTTCGGCCACAGGATCGGCCAATTTTTGCATTGCCCAAGCTGCGTGGGGGTCTCCTCATCCTCTCGGTTTGTATCGGACGAGGGAGACCCTCGTAGCCCGCTTTCACACTCTCCACGGAGACCCTTAAGGCGTTATCAGGCATCTGCCGGCGGTGAAACAATCGATCCTTAGGCTTCACTATAGTACCCTTCCCCACATCCACCAACCCGCCCTTCATGTTATAAAGGAGGGTGCACGGAGTGGAGTCGGCCTACAAATACATATACGTGCAGCGTCAGAGATCCAAAAAGAACGACAACTGAAGATTAATTAATTAGTTGAGTTGATGAAGGTGCGACGACGCGTATTTACCGTGAGGGCGTCGAGCTCAGCCAATGTCGACGGCCCGTCATTCAAGCCAGAGACGGAGCTAGGGCTGCTGTGAGAGCTGCGCGGAGGAGCAGGTGCTGGAGGAGGTGCGGGTCTGGTTGCCATACTAGGTACGGGTACGGGTGCGGTGTTCATTGAGTTGCTCCCGGTGAAGCTGGGCATGGGAAAATCACTTGGTGGCGCGTTTGGATTTTGTTGCGCCCATGTGACCACTGTTGGAATCAAGCTTGTAAAGGCAGCCACCATATCAGATCTACAGGCAGGGATTATCTCAGCTTTGGTCTCAGCTCTTGCTTTCTCCATCGCCCGCGCCACCTTCTCGTCGATAGTCACTTGACTGAACTTCTTTCTCTGTCTTTTGGCCTCGGGGTCCTTGTTATAATAGTACTTCCACGTGGCCCCATCCCCGGCGCCGTGCACACGTCCATATTGCGGCCGCTGGCCGGGCGGGTGTCCCATCATTATGTTCATGGCCCGGTTGAAAGGAGTGTCCCACTTGTACTTCGCCGACGACTGAGTCGACTGAGTCGACGAGTCGCTCTCGGCCGCAAGCTTGTGTTGCTCTCTCTGCAAAATGGACCGTGAATCATTTACGAATGCGACTAGAATGTAGTAGACTTCGTTGATCAGAACCTAATATGTAAGGTGGTAAAAGGATAATTACCAGTATTCTCATGAATTTCCTAGTCGGCCCATCGGTGAAAAAAATCTTTTTCTTGGGGTCCCATGAGAATCGGACCCTGATGAAGTCGTGCTCCTGCTGGTCGGTGAACTCAGCCAATGGGTCTGGGATCCCCTGACGTTCACGTTCTGCATCCTCCTTAGCCCACACGGGCCTCTTTCTCGTGTAACCACGACTTCCAAGGCGGTGGTTCCCCATGTTCTTTGCCTGCAGCTGCTTGCCTCTCTCCGACCTGGCCTTGGCAGCTTCTTCATTGCAAGTCTCCTTGAACTTTTCAAAGTCCTCTATCATAATTTTTGGATTGTCTGCAACAATCTCGGCGTAGGTTTCATGGTCTACTTGAATCGCCTTTTTCACCCTAGTTTTCCAAGCGCTCAATGCGTTGTGAACTTCCCTAGGGCTTTGTTGTTGATTTTTTTCATGGCATCATCATCCTATGGGTTGACTTCGTCATTCCGACTGGGGAACAGGAATCCTGCGTGCAACCTAGTTAGAAGCAGCTTCTTCAAATGTTCATTCTTCCGTATTTTTGTGGTGTTGATGTTAGCGGTATCCCGTAGGATGCATGCTAGTTGGTTGCCGTAACACGCTGCCACTTCTCGCGGCTCTATTGGCTCGAACTCGCCAGGGTGCACCGCCGTGACCACTAGTCTTCCGGTGCCGAGCTCATTTGGGCGTCGTGTCCTCTTTTCCTTCTTTCCCTCACTGGCTTGGGAGGTCCCACCTTCCATGCTATAGTTAGGAACATCATCAGCGCCAGTCTCAGTGCCGGTGTCGTTGGTGGCATCAGTGTCGGCGCCGGCGCCACCACCGTCGTCATCCGTCATGACAAGGCGGTCCAGACACCCAGCTTCCTGTCTCTCTTGATCCGCCAGAAAGTCGAGGTAGGCGTGTGCTCGACCTAATTGGGACTGAGAACCTCCGGCCTCATCGGTGTCGGTCATGTTTCCTAGGGTTCAATGTCGTAGTCGTTTAATTATCAAGCTTTATATAATAAAGTGAATAATGACAAAAAAAGTGACCTTTGTTTTGCCAGAAATGTCGTTTCATTCCCGTCGCGACAAATCTCAAGCACTCGACATGTCCAACTTTCTAGCACAAGTCATGCCGAAATTCACGGAAAATTTCGGCATGGCCTTTGCTAGAAAGTGCACATATAGAGCGCCTGAAATTTGCCGGAATGGAAATGAATCAACATTTCCGGCAAAACATAGGTCACTCGCAACTGGCAAAACATAGGTCACATATAGAGCATCTCGCAAGCAATGGAGCAACTCCAAATGGACTCCAATGGACATCATTTCATTTCATTTCATAAACTTGCTGCTGTGTCCATCAACATTGCATTCAAATAAAATTGCAGACTACTGTAATGGACTAGTTATAGAAATGCAAAATTGATCACCGCAAATTTTCACTAACAATACTTTCTGCCAACTACTTGCTGCCAATACAACTACTTGTGGCTTAATACAAAAAACAATCTTCAGTTTCCACTAATCTTCAGTGGCAGAAAAATGCTAAATGATGCTAACATGACACTTTCCAAGATATTTTTGAGCATTGTTTTTTGCAATGATGCCAGCTACTCCATTTTCAGTGGCATCTACTACTCCATTGTCAATAGTCCAAAACCACTGATCTAGGAAACAAAAAACATGCAAACTCACTTAACAAAAAGAGTTTAAAATTAGTCATTCACTTTCTTGTGGTCTTCCCACTGTTCATTCTGAAAAATGTTCATTTTTAGTATATGCCCCTGAAACTTAGTTTCAGTATGGTCTCTGCACCATTAGTTCATCATATTTATCTTAATTACCATAGAACCTAGATACTAATGCTACTGTTGCTGCTACCTGACCAGACATGGGACACTGCATAAGGCAAAATCTTGCAAAATCCTGCTACCTGACCAGAAAGGAGGGGGTGGCTCACTGCACGTCGGGGTTAGGGTCGCCGGGGCTGAGGGGGTGGCGTCGGGGTCAGGGCTCGGCGGGGCTGAGGGGGTAGCGTCGGGGTCGCCGAGGCAGAGGGGGTCCTTCTCCTCGTCGATCTGCAGAGAGACCAAATTTGGTCACACAGAGAGCGAGAGCGTCGGAGTGGGAGGAGCCGGGCCAGGGGTGCAGCTAGGGTAGGGGCAGCATGGGGGAGGGAGCGTCGGGGTGGCCAGTGGCCGGCGTCGGGGTCGGGTGCGACGCGTGTCGACGGCGGCGTGGGCAGGTGCGGGCGTCGGCGGTGGTGTGGGCAGGTGCGGGCGTCGGCGGTGGCGTCGGCGGGTGCGGGCGTCGGCGGTGGCGTGGGCGGGTGCGGGCGTGGGCGGTGGCGTGGGCGGGTGCAGGCGGCGATGGCGGCGTGGGCGGGTGCGAGAGAAAGGGGATCGAGCGAGAGAGTGAGAGAGAGAGAGGAAAGAGATTGAGCGTGGGCGTGGGCGGGTGCTGTAGGCAACTTAGCTATAGCGCGTGTTGGCAAAACGCGCTATAGCTAACTTAGTTATACCGCTGCCCTAGCCGAAACGCGCTACTACTAAGTTTTTTTCTTTTTGTTTTCTTTGTTTTCTTGTTCTTATCTATAGCGCTGCCCATGCTAAAACACGCTACTACTAACTTTTTTTTATTTTTTATTTTTCTTTCTTTGTTTATTTTTGTTAACTATAGCGCCGCACAAGCTAAAACGCGCTACTGCTAACTATTTCTTTATTATTTTTCTTTCTTTTTTTTATTTTTTTTAATTTTTTTTCTTGCATTTCATTTTCCACAACTTATTAGTTCCTTTTTCTTTTTCTTTCATTTCGTTTTGCAAAACTTCCTTTCTTTTTCTTTTTCTTTTCTTTCATTTGCACTTTTCTTTGTCTTATCTTTCATTTGCACTTTCCTTCCTTTAATTTGGTCTGTCGTTTGAGTAATACCACTGTTACCCTCCGGATAATAATTAGTATAATATATATCTTACATCATTTGACCGCTATCGGCGGTATACAAAATAGCTAGACACACACAAACTTTGGGGATTAGTTTGTCAGCTTGGGCGACGGCGACGCTTCAGACTGATGTTCTTCCCTCTTTTGTTCGTTGTCGAATAATTGAGCCCATGGTCGTGACTTTTCCTTCTCCAAGGATTACGATCTTTCGTAGGTAATGTAGTCTTCATTCTTATTTTGACATATGTTTCGTCGTCATCAGCATCATCTTCCCTCATCGGATCACCGTACTGGTCATAGTCTTCCTCGTTGGCGACTCCATCCATTCCGGCGATGCTCCTTTTGCTTCTCACGACAACACGGCTGGGATTGATCGGATCAGTTATGAAGAAACATTGTGTCACTTGTTTAGCGTGTACCCATGGCTCATTTTTGGCGATGGCGTTGACGGTACCGCTATCGGAGTCGGGTATACACATGGTAGTGAAATGTCAGTTTTCTCTGTGTACATTCTTATCCCATCTGACACGGAACATCGTCACACTATGCAATCCAGAGTAGTTAAGCTCCCATATCTCTTCGACCCTTCCGTAATATCTTTCAATTACATTCCCGGTTATGGCTTCCATCGTCACCCTTGAGTTTTGGTCATCACTGTTTATATCTTTCTCGTCCGTGTAGAACGTGTATCCGTTGATATCGTATGCTTGATAAGTCGCGAGGTTGGTCGAGGGGCCATGTGCTAAGGCGTATATGAGTGTTCCGTTCGGACAACCCTCTTCCGGGGGATTAGCCAGAACTCGCTCTTTGAACCAACACACGAAAGTGGAGTTGTGCTCTCTAATAACTTCAGCGTCCGTCCTGTGCACCCCACGGTCACGGTACTTCTTTGCGATGGTCTCTTTGTGCAGTGTCACGAAATCTTCTAGCACATCTAGGTGTTGTAGCACTACTAAGTTTGCCCTGTCAAGGTCGTTTTGTCGGCCCGAGCGTAACACATTCACATCCCTATGACCGTTGGTGTGACCTTCACCTTCGAGCCTTCCACAGTGCTTGTTGACGGGCAAACCAACAACAGGGTCTTTGGTCAGATAACTCTCACAGAAAGGGATGCACTCTTTGGTCAGATATCCCTAGGCTATGCTTCCATCTGGACGAGACATGTTACGAACGAATCCTTTGATGACCCCATTCATCCTCTCGAACGGCATCATGCTATGCAGGAATGTCGGCCCTAGGTCGATGATGTCGTCCACGATGTGGACACATAGATGCACCATGACATCAAAGAACGCGGGCAGGAAGTACATCTCTAGCTCATTCAGTATGACAACGATCTCTTCCTGTAGCCTATGGAGTTGCTTCACACTGATCGACTTTCGAGAGATAGCATCAAAAAAGTGGCATAGGTCAGTAAGCGTCTCACGCACATGTGTGTCCATAATCCCTCTAAGTGCAACCGGGAGTAACTGCGTCATCATCACATGACAGTCGTGAGACTTCATCCCACTGAACCTTTTTTTCTTAGTGTCTAGATATCTGCTTATCTTCCCACAGTATCCGGAACTAACTTTGATTCCGGCAAGGCACTTGAACAATTGATCGACCTCCTTCGGATCTAAGGTGAAGCAAGAGGGGGCAATATTGTTCTTCCTTCTTGTTTACTTTTTTGCCCCTATCTTCCGTCTCCGTCTCCGTCTCGGTCTCCTCTGACGACCTTTTACCGGGCATTTGGAGATTTTTCCTGATTTTCAAAAATTCCAAGTCTTTTCTTGCCTTCGGCCCATCCTTGGTCCTCTCCGGCATGTTCATCAATGTTCCAAGCAAACTCTCAAGGATATTTTTTGTGATATGCATTTGCTCAAGGCTATGAGGCATGTCGAGTATGGGCCAGTATTCCAAGTCACAGAAAACAGATCTCGTCTTCCATACCTTCAGCAGGGGCTCCGGCGCCTTTTTCTTCGTCTTTCCCGGCGAGGGGCACTCTTCCCAGTTCTTCAATAACTCATATATTTATGCACCGCTACGCTTACGTGGAGGACCTCGATGCTCAGCCTTGCCATTGAGTAGATCTCCACGCTTTCTCCATGGGTCATCCTTCTCGAGCCATCTTCGATGCCCCATGTACACGATTTTCAAAGACCCGCCATCTTTCGATAGCTGCAGAGAAGTTGTATCATCCATGCACCTCGTGCATCCACAATATCCGTGGCACACCTAGCCGGAGAGATAGCCGTAACCGAGATAGTCCTGGACCGTCGTGATCAGCGCGGCTCTCATGTAGAAATACTCTCCTTTGCTTGCATCCCATGTCTTGGTCGGCGTTGTCCATAAGGTTTGTAACTCCTCTTTCAGTAACCCGAGATACAGATTTATATCATTTCCCGGTTGTCTCGGCCCTTGAATAAGCATAGGCATGTGTATGTACTTTTCCTTCATGCACAACCAGGGGGGAGGTTGTACATCCATACAAACACGGGCCATGTGCTATGATTTGTGTTCTGGTTGCAAAATGGATTCATGCCATCACTACTAGCGCCAAGCACGATGCTCCTTGGATCATTTGCGAAAAATTCAAATTCAGCATTTAATGCTCTCCACTGGCTAGCATCTGCGAGGTGTCTCAGCTTCGGCTCATCTCCGTCATCTGGCTTCACCCTCTCCGCGTGCCAGCGCATAAGCTTTGCTTCCTTAGGATCTACGAAATACCGCTGTAGACGCGGAGTGATCGGAAAGTACCATACAACTTTCTGTGGAGCTTTCTTTCCGGCCTTTTTATATCGTGAAGCATTGCACTTTGGACAGATGGTTTTTTCCGCGTGCTCGTTCCGATATATGATGCAATCATTGATGCATGTGTGATATCTAATATGTGGCAGTTCAAGAGGGCACACGATTTTCTTTTCCTCCTCGACACTAGTAGGACACAGGCTTCCCGCGGGAAGAACCTTCTTTAGGTACTTCAGAAGCTCATCCAGGCTTGTATCTGTCCATTTGTTTTTTGCCTTCATCTTTAGAAGTTCTAGTGTGAAACTCAAGCGGGTCACCTCGGGATTGCAACCATCATACGAAGGAGTCATCGAGTCTACCTCCAGTTGTGCCAGTTTGGCCTCCTCTCTAGAAGCAGCTCTGTCGCTAGTCGTCTTCTTGCGAAGCAGGTCTCGAACAGGCGGGTCCCGCATGGCTGAACTTAGTAGCGACGAAGACGGCGGCGTGTCCGCGTCTTCTCCTCCTTGAACTGCCTCTTCGCCATCGACATTTCCGAGGCCGTCTTCCTCTTCGGGCACATAATCGGTCATCTCTTCGTCTGGTGGCCCCATGTCGTTATTTCCTGCCCCATCGATGTCCTCCTCCTCATCATCATCATCTTCACTTATCCACCAAGTATGGCCATGCATGAAACCATGCATGAGCAGGTGCGCCTTGAATTTACCACCCCGAAAGGGGTCGAGCCTGACTCTTCCTTTGCATTTTCGACGCGGACATAAAACATCCTTCAGTCTTTTTTCATACATGTCATCCACAGCGGATTGCCAGTATCTTTCCACCTTCCTTCCATTGACCTTCATGATCACCTGCGCGCGAAGCAAATATTTTAAACACGTATATATGCATGCATGGATCAAATTCATAAAAAAATTCGGCATGACCTTCCCTAAACATAGGACATATTGAGTTCGCATGCCCGAAATTCGCCGAAACGGAATTGAATCGACATTTCGGCAAAACATAGGCAACTCGTGTCACTCACATGCCACACACAATTCGGTATATTCATATCGCACATAGTTTCGGTCCTAATCGCAAACGCACATATTTCCATTCTTGCACAACTCTTTTTTTGCTCACCTATTTGTCGAGAGGAATATCGATCACCTTCTTATAATTAGCTAGTAGCTCTAGATAGAGCTATGAGAGGGAGGAGGGAGGGCATTAATGGAGGGTGTGGTGGAGGGGCAAAGAAGAGAAGGGGAGAAGGGGCAAAAGAAAGGAAGAGGAAGGAGGGGGGCATTAATGGAGGGGGTGGTGGAGGGGCAAAGAAGAGAAGGGGAGGAGGGGCAAAAACAAGTAAGAGAAAGGAGGGAGGGCATTAATGGAGGGGGGCAAAGAAGAGGGGGAAGCATTGAAGGACAAGCAAGTGCAAGAGGGAGGGGGGAGAAAGAAGGGGGAGGAAGAAGAGGGGGGAAGGTGGCAGGTATTTTGGCTGGCGACCATAGCAGTAGCGCTGGGCACCAAAGCGCTCTACTGCTATGTGTGCCAGCCAAAATATCTACTGGTACATAAAACTAGCTATAGCGCTTGCCCAAAAAACACGCTACTGGTAAAAGATTACACATAGAAGAAGTAGCAGTAGCGCTTCTTAGTGGCACCGCGCTACTGCTATTTTCTTAACAGTAGAGCTTGTTAGGGTACCAACGCTGCTACTATTTTTTGGCCGGGGGGTGTGGTGTGGCTAACCTACCAGTAGCGTGCCCTCTAGAAACCAATGCTGCTGCTAAGTTCTACCAGTAGCGCGGTTTGTAACACACGCTACTGCTAAGTATCAGTAGCGTGGGCTCCAAAACACACGCTACTTGTAAACTTCTATGTATAAGCCTTTTCCTAGTAGTGTCCCCTTCATCACTTGGTTCAATAACAGACAAGCTTCGCCTTCAATGTAAGATTTGGCATGTCAATTAGGTTGCACAAGTATAGCACTAAACAATGACATTAATTTTCTGATAAAAGTGGCAAAATATAGGCCAACAGTTGTGAAATATCCTTATCTTACCTCAATGAGATATTGCGGTGCACATACAGATTGGAAGTCTTGTCTCTTGTGCAGTTCACTAAAATCAAGCAACATTACCGTACAAGTAGCACAACATATGAAAGCACACTGCAGAATCATGTGAAAGAAGGCTAGTACTGACCTCTCATGACGCGGAATTCAAACAACTCACAAGAAGAAGATCGGAACCAAATTTGCCAACACGGATAGGAAGTAAGATCTCCTCTTGTGCAGTTCCACTAAGATCAAGCAATCAAGCAATGTTGTCGGTGTGACATTTTGGTTGAACTGCACAAAACACTCTTAAAACAAAAGTGTTTTGTGCAGTGCAACAAAAGGTCACAATGGCAACGAGGTGAAGTAGATAACCCTGTTTACACAGAGGTGCAAAGGAAACAACTAGTGGTCAATAACGGTGGATGACACAGAAGCCAACAAAAAGAAGCATCTACCTTATCTAAATGGGAAAAAAGCAAGACAGTAGCATTTCTCAAACGGTGGCATTGATTAATATTAACAGAGAGATTGTATTAACAATAAAATTTGTTAAACATGTAATTTGCTTTTAACTGTGGCATTACATCAATTTTCCAGCGGCATTATTAGAGGGTGTTTGTTTACAGGGACATTTTGGTGGAGGGACTAAAAAAAACTCCGTGTCAGTCCCATCTAAACAAAACAGGAGGGACTTTTAGGGACTAAAAGTGGGCATTTGGGACTAAAGAAAGAAGACCCCGAGGGAGAGTCTTTTTGGGACTTTTTCCAACAGTTGCCCCTGCCACGCATTGCACCTTGTCTCTATTAGTTCATTACTAGGGGTAACATGGTCTTTTAGCATGTCATTTAATAACCTCTAGTCCATGTTTAGTCCCTGGAACCAAGCAGGTAGGGACTAGGGAGTTTTAAACCAAACAGGGCCTTAGATTAACAACAGCTAAAGAGTTGCACGGGACAGCGGACGCACCAGCACCATGTGCATCTACCGATGTACTGGGGTGATGCACAGTCTGTTGCAACAAAGAACAAACAACCAAGGAGCATATTTGTGTTGGTCCCAGTTTTGTTATCTTTAGACACCTTTCCCTATGTGAGGGCAGCAAATCTAGTCCTGCTCAAACTCTACAGCCTTGTCCCCCAACATGAAAGATCAGTACGTTACAGATGTGCGTACTGCGTTTGTCATTGTTTTCCCTTTTCGACCAACGTAGGTGCTGGATAGCCAGTCTGTACTAGTACTTTCCCCACTTCCTTTCCTCTATGAACCACGTCCTAGATTTATGCTATACAACTTTCCCCACTACTTTCTCCCATTTCTGTCCTCTTTGAACCACGTCTTATTCATGCAATACAACTTTCCCCACTACTTTCCCCCTTCCTTTCCTTTTTGAACCACGTCCTAGATTCATGTTGTACAACTTTTCCCACTACTTTCCCCCATTCCTTTCCTCTTTGAACCACGTCCTAGATTCATGGTATACAACTTTCCCCACTACTTTCCTGTTTGATCCAACACCTAGATTCGAGTACAGAAGTGGAAAAAGGCCACATGCAGCTAAAGCAATGCATGTGGAATAAGTAAATTATACCTTAAGGTTCTTAGGGTGTGGTTCGGTGGGCGACCAGAGGCCGTTCGACCCACACTATGTATGGCGGCGAAGAAGAAGGGGTCGGAGGCCCTCCCGCGCCGCCACTGGGTGAATGTGAACAGCTGTGCCGGTAGTGGATTCCCTCCCTCGCCGACGGCGACAGCGTTAAGCCTCCTTCCCTTCCCGGCGGATGGATCCTGCCGGCTCTTTGACCAGTAGTGAGGGGACAGAGAGAGGCCAATGAAGTCTTGTTTAGATCTGGAGAGGGTGAGAGAGTGTGAAGAGAGCAACTACAAGCAGACCAGCAGTGAGGGGAGAGAGAGAGGCCAACGAAGTCTTGCTTAGATCTGGAGAGGGTGAGAGAGTGTGAAGAGAGCAACTACAAGCGCTGAGGCTCCAGCGTGTGTGTATATACTGGAGAGAGTGTGAAGAGTGCAAACCCTAGAAAACAAGCGCCGAGGCTGCAGCTTATACGTGATGAGGTGATTATATGGTCACTACGAGATCGTATAGCTCTATATCCATCCATTTTGACCAGTCAAAGAATCCTCCTGGCACGAATTATGCTCAAGTGTAGTTATCGAACTCGAGACCTCAAGTTTGATGAACGAACAGGCTAACCAGCTACACAACCCTCCCGTTATGTTCAACAAGAGGAAAATAACCTTTTATACATTCCTGCATTCGTGTGACAAGCATGCCGTGTTTTTTTTTGTGTGGGAGTCATTGGGATTTAAATCATAATCGTGTCATGTGGCTTTGGTGGTAAGACTATCCACAGTGGTGCAGAAATAATGCAGCCTTAGTCACCTTACCTCTCTCCACGTAGTACGTTGGGTCCCACCAGTCAGAGGGTGAAACAAACAAATTAATAAGAAAAATTAAAAGCGCCAGCGGTGTATCTTACCTCACACATCTCGCTACTGCTCGGGAACACTGTCCAATTGATCCCTCTGTTCGCTCACGTACTATTTTAAGTGAATCCTTATTATAACATGCACACAATTTTGGGCACTTGTATTCGACCTAAGTCAGTGTGCCACCGTATCTCGTACGACTCCCTCCGTCTAGGTGTAATAAGTCACGTTAGAAGGTGCAGCGGGACCAAGGTGCAAGCAGATTGGAGGAGAAGGAGAAACTTGACCGGTCATTCCTCCAATCAAAGCCCTGATTTCTGTCTCTAAACGCAACAATTAATCCAAACAACTAAGAGATGCCGTTTTAGCTACCATGCAGGGCCACGTATTAACTCGCATGCAAGCCGACTTTGATTTCTTGACTGATCAACGCGTAGTTGCGCTCCATGCATTGGGTTTCCGGGGGAGATAACAAGGCAGAGTAAGGAGCGTTTGGTTACATTGCTTAGGCTGGTCATAGTGGTGAGTAACTTGGACTAGTAACATGCATATGTTACTAGTCTATGTTACTACTACGCGAAGTTTGCCGTCGGAAGCGAGCCGATCTGGCTCTCCTGAGCTAGCAAGGTTTTTCTAGCCCACCCAAGCTAGCTGGCCCACAAAAGCTAACATATTTTAACAGTTCCAAACGCCTAACCTTGCCCGGCTATGCTATAAGCTGTTCTTGCTAAGGATCCAAACGCTCCCTAAGTAACAACGCTCGCTAGCAACGAGGCCAGGAGGGGATTGAGATGCGAAGTTAATGGACGACGCCTAAACATTTTGGGAATATCTGATTTCCGTAGGATGACTTAACACCTAGACGGAGGGAGTACTACTCCTCAGTCCAGGTTTGATGGAATATTCGTCACCTCTTCTCTTCTTGTATGTACTCCATTTGTATCTCACTTCCTGTGGCTTCGCACTCGCACGATTTTCCTATTCTATGAACCTGTGTGTGCATGTGCGTGTGTGTGTTTAACAGCATGTGTGTTAGAGAGAGCGACAGATCGACCTACTCCTACAGAGAGATGGTGTGTAGTGTACGATTTTAGATCCGAGAGTCGGTGCATCCTCTCGTTTCCGGGCGTCCGGTAGGGACAGGCGGACAGCTGCCACGCCCGCTCCTGACCAGCCTGGCCCACCCAAAGCCCCTCCATCGCGCGCGCGTGCTTCCTGCCCGAAATGGTCAACGCCGCTCCAAAGAATCGGTGCCGCATTCATGCCCGGGCAGAGCGGACGCGACCTCTCACTGGCGCCTGCGTTGAAGGGAGAAGCGGATTCAAGAGTGATGGTTGCTTCGTCCGTCCAACTTACTGCTGGGTCTATGTGATTTGATGGCTCATTGGTCATTATTACTGAGGTGGTAGGACTGCTGGATGTCCCACGCTTTCGGCGAAAGGAGGTACTACTAGATTACAATTTTCTCCATTCTTACGGCGGAGGAGTGCAAGAGCAGTGAAAACACGCAGGCTCAGTGATTACATGGCCCACCTCACACTATCACCATATTTTCTGGACACCGTGCGACACCTAACTCTTTACATAGTACTCCCTCCGTTCCTAAATATAAGTCTTTGTAGAGATTCCACTAGGTGGACTACATACGGAACAAAATGAATGAATCTACACTTAAAATGCATCTATATACATCCGTATGTGGTTCATGGTGAAATCTCTACAAAGACTTATATTTAGGAACGGAGGAAGTACTTGTATAGTACGTACTGTAATTTATCAGCGAGATAGTACAATGCTATGAAGCTTCCAGCTTCTGTTACATGTATCTTGCGTCCAAGGTTGCCCGTTGCAACATTTCATCAAATACAAAGGAGACTAACATGCATGCTATTGCATCTCAATGATTGACAGATCATAGCAAATATGTACTCCCTCCGTTCCAAAATAAGTGTCTCAACTTTATGCTACATACGGAGCAAAATGAGTGAATCTACACTCTAAAATACGTCTATATACATCAGTGTTTGGAGTATGTACTAGTAGTTCATATTGAAATCTACTAAAGGACATATATATTCCAAACAATATGATAATCTCTCTAACCAAGGTAGTAGGGACGAGGAGTAAACGGAGGGAGTAGTAAAATTTTCTCCTCGTCCTGCGAGCCACCGCGCGCGTGGGCGAGGGAGCGGGCGTAAGGCGTACAGTACTACTACTAGTAAGCAAGCTTCACCTCATCCTGCGAGCCACCGCGCCCGTGGGCGGGGGAGACGGCGTACTAAGCAAGCTTCTCCTCGTTCTGCGAGTTGACGGGACACATCAAAAGTACTCCAGTGTATAGAGCCTTGCCTCTAAGGTAGGCCCCACATGGTTTGCCTCTTTTTTAACATAACGCGTCAAGTCGCAATTTGTTTGTTCACCCGTGGTAGACGATCCTCCCTCCATCTAGTGGACAACCAGTACACGTGTCAAATTACCACGTGGGCTGCCTTTTCGTACAGAAATGAGCTCCACCGTGTACCCGCGCGGGTGTGGTTGGGAAAGAGACGGGAGTACGTGCGCCGTGCGTGCACCTCTTCTCTTCGTGCACGTCCCCCACCTACGTGGGTGTGTGTGAGAGATACAAACCTAGACAAATGGCTTGTGCGTTCGTGAGTGTTTTTTGTTTTGGGGGGGAGGTTGATTTCGTGAATGTATTTGTGGGAATATGTGTCGATGACATCTCAAACAAAATTTTGCATGCAATGTGTGTGAAATGGAGGCCTATCCATATCATATATAGAGGGTCGGGCGATCCACGAGAAGAGAGGGAGGGGTCATAGATATCGATAGAGTCGAAGAGAGGATCAAGTGGGTGGGTGCGAGATCGATGAAGAGAGCCATCGAAATTGTGTGTGTGTGCAAGTCAAAGATATAGGGCGACTGACCTAGCTACCGGGACGTCAGAGGGCACATGTCAATTTTGTGTGTGGCAGGGAGACATGACTAGAGCACTCGATGTATCGATGTGTGTGTGTGGGAGAGGGTGGGGGGAGGGGTAGGCAGAGGCCTAACTATAGAGGTAGAACGACTCGTATATGTGTTGAGAAGGAGAGACCCAGCTATGTCTTGAGGGAGATCGGTCGACATCCATACATAACTAAAGGACGGGAAATAGGATGGGATAGAGAGAGAGGAGAGAGAGAGGGAGGGAGAGGGGTAGAGTGCTAGATGGGTGATGGAGCTGCTTCTTTGAAGATGGTGGGAGAGGCCTACTAGACAAACTGAGGGTGGAACTGCAATATTATCAATAAGAGCGGGGATGTGTTTCTGTGTGTGCCTGTGCGTGATAGATCTGTCGGGACACATCCATGGACGATGAAGGGGAACCATGGGTTTGGTAAGCAAATCTAACTAGATCGGTAGATCAATTGTTGTTTGTCGAAGGAAGGGAGAGACATAACTAATGAGGTAGATCGATCGACGCGTGGGGAAAAACAAGTTAGAAGGACCTAGCTAGCTATATGTACGTCCATTTGTTAGAGGCAAATAAGGCCCGGCGAGACGGATAGACAAAGAGAATGGATCTACGAGGTGGTGCGAGAGGCCCAGCTAATAGCTAGATAGGGGGAGGAGTGTGCGGTTGTGAGATCGATGAAAAGAGGGGCGAGAGTGTACACGTGTGTGGGACCGTATGAGAGACACGAGGCAAGGACACATAAAGGAGGAGATTGAAGGTGCGTGTGTATGTTGTAGGCAGACATCGCTAGAGAGGTTTATTGATCGGTGTGTGTCGGAAAGGAGTTGTGGAGACTGTGGGAGAACGACCTAAAGAAAAAAAATGAATGTGCGCGATGGATAGAATGCTGAGGGAGGGGGAGGGCGAGGAGGGCGTTTGCATGCACGAGAGAAAGTTAGTGGTAGCTACAAAGGTTAGAGGATTGTGTGGGTGTAAGAGACTAACAAAGATCATAATTTGATATGAAAGTGGATTCATATATTTGAATAGGAGATCATAGTGTTTTCAACATATGCATGCATGAATATAGTGGTGATACGCGTGTTGTGGTTTTGGACATGTTATACCATAATGTGATAATGCATGGCGTTTGCAACTCACAGCTAAATGTCGAATAATCTAAACCATACTATACATAGAACAATCTCACATTTTATTTGAATTTGTGATAATGTGTGGCGTTTGCAGCTTACAACTAAATATCGAACAATCTAAACAATACTATATATCGAACATTCTCACATTTTATTTGAATTTGTGGTAATGTGTGGTGTTTGCAACTCACATCTAAATACTTGTAGGCGTAGGGGGCGGGGCACCATACATAATGTGATAAACACATTATACATATGAGACATGGTTTAGTTTGTGAAGATCTAGCTAGAGCTTGAAATGTACTATGATTTGAAATCAACATAAAGTGGATTCAAAAAATCGAGTTCGAGTTCATATAGTACACATAGTTCATATGTAACTCGAGACTAATCATGTGGTGTGCTGTGAAGATAATACACAAACGATGGTTTAACTTGACAATAATGACGATTGTAGATCTTATTAAAACAGAGAAACGAATTCAAATGCTTTGACTTCACAACAATCATTATTGTAGATCTTATTCAAATAGAGAAACGAATTCAAATTTAGTTCATATTGAAGCGGTAGTATATACGTTTGGAATGCACTAAAACGTTCATTTGAGTACTAGGTTGCATGCATTATACACGTAGCGAAATATTTTAATTGAACATAACATGAATTCAAAGTTTTGAATGACATTTGTAGTGCGAATTGATTTGGTACAGTACACGTTAGGCTTGTCCGGAAATTTCAACCCGCGCCTTGTTAGCCCGAAATATTTAAGATATATCTTTGTCTCGTTGTGCTCCGACAACTCCCTCCATCTCAACCCGCGCCTTGCTATTCCAAAATTACAACGCGCGCGAAAACTCCCACCTCCTGTGAAATCCCGACACGCGAAATGCCCGTGATACCCCTGAACCGAAAGAACCGCCTCAAATCGGTGGGGGTACTTTCGTAACTTACCCCACATTTCGGACAAGCGCGTCCCTAAGCCATGGTTCCCCACTCCCATCCCATCCGCCCACCCATTCGTACACCGAGGCCGGGAAAACCCGCGAAGCCCCACACCCTCCTCCGTCCGCCACCCAGCCGGAGCCTCTTCCCCGACGACGTCGTCCACAGCAACACCTCGACGTCCCTCATCCACCGTACCGGATGAGGATCCGTCGTCGATCTGGTCGTCCCGCCGGTTCAGCCACCCCGTCCTCCACCTCCAAGGAGCTGCCCCGATGTTCCCCTCGTCTTTCGCGCCACCTCCATTCCCACACCGCCGTCTTCACCTGCACCACCGGAAGAGCATCATCATCACCGTTTCCTCGGATGAAGCTGCGGCCTAATCGGCGCCACCAAAGAGGTTGTACACTAATCGCCGCATTTTCTTCTTGATTCGATCTCACGGTGCTGCCGGCGCTCGGTCCCGAGCCGACACGGCGCGGCTCCATCCACGGCGGCGTCGCCGGCCACTTCCTCCACGGCGTCGCTCCCTCGGCGGCGACGTCCACATCAGTAGGAGCTGCTGCTGCTTTAGCTCTCGCTCGCGCTGCTGCTCTGCTCTTGCTCTCGGTCCCCTGCCTGGTCTGCTCTTGCTCGCGCTGCTACTCTCGCTCTTGCTCTTGCTTGCGATGCTGCTCCGATTTAGCTACACTTCAGTCGACTGAATCGACTTTTGGGTCAGTCGATTTTCAGGGGGTGGGGGGGGCTCGCCGGAGTTAAGGAAGAACCAGCCGCAGCGGGGAGGGGGGCTCGCCGGAGAGGTACCCCACTATCTATCTTAGGGTTCAGGGTGGGGGCGGTGGTCGCCGGCGGTGGTGGGGCGGTGGCGTGGGGATCGCCGGAGAAAAAGCTCGGCACGGGGGGCCTAGAGGGATGGCCGGGGCGGCGGCGGACCGGCGGTGGGGAGTGTTTTCGAGGCGGGCGGGGCGGCGCACCGCCGGCCGCGGGCGGCGGGGGGTGGCTGTTTGGCCGGTGGTGGCTGGCGGCTCAGGGGGGTGGAGGTTGAAGATGAACTGCAGGCCCTTGATTTCGTATCCAACGGCTGCAAAATCGACTGACCAGAGATGAAAAAGTCAGTCGACTGACGTGTAGCCTCACCTCTAGTGCGTTCAGTTTCGACAGTAAAATTCAGTTTCGACAGCAAAATTCAGTTTCGACAGTTAAGTTCAGTTTCGACAGTTAAATTCAGTTTCGACAGTTAAGTTCAGAGATGAGCGGCTGATGTATACATCTAGCACTTTGTGGTTATGTATTTTACGTCATCTATTGGAGATGCTATTAGAATTCCACTCAGGTTAACGTTGTCTCTCTTGTCCTGCTTCAGCCTCGGCGTCGTACAACTCACCGGAGCTGCTCCAACGACGAAACCCTCCATCACAGCGGAGCAGTACCTCGGGCTCCATCTCCAGACGCCTAAGATCTTCTTCCCCTCCTCCGACAGCCAAGTCAGCCGGAGCATCCTCACCGGCCAACCCAATCACGCTGAGATCGACATGGCTTCGCCAAAGAGGTTGTACACTTCTTGTGGTTTGACTTAATCTCACCATGCTTCTTTGCATCCTGTGATCTTCCAATTCTTGTGAACCAAACACCCAGATTGGCAGAAATCCTGTGTTTTTAAATTCTCTGTTTTGCACGTGCATTCCTATCCTATTCCTGTCTATTTCCTATCCCTGCATTGTTAGAATCCTCAAATTCAAACAAGCCCTTACACAATTACTTCTGTTACAGATATGTGTCAAAGAAAACCTTGTGTGGTTTGTCCTGCTCCTGCGGTGCTGTGTTCCACCCCAGCTCAGCTGCTCCAACGACGGAAGGGTTCACCACAGCAGGGATCCGCTCTCCAGACTGTCTTTCGCCGCCTCAGATCTTCTTCCCCGCCGCCGGCAGCCACGACAACTGCATTACCATCATCAACTGAGCAGATGACCTTGAGGACTACACGGGTCCGCAAGAGAGGTCGCACTCTTCCGTGTCTGCTTACGTTATGCATCGCTTAATATGATGACATGCTACTTTATCGTCGTGTTCACCTATTAGACTCCGACTCAGGTCCAAACTTATGCTGAAACTTGAGTTTTTAAATGGTTGTGGGGTACATATTGGGGCAGCAATCAGTACTATCTGTCTACTATCTGGTTAATCTCGGGTGTCTACTATGAGTTTCATGTTGGGTGCAAACAAACATTAAAGGAGCCATTATCTGTATTTTTTAACTAAAGCTATTATCTGCCTGCTATCATTGGTTTTGGGTCTATCCACAGTTTGCTACCTTCACTCTGGATTTGTGCATGCACTCCTTACATAATCTCACTATGTTTTATTCCTATGCATGTCAGTTATTGTACACAATGGAACTGAACATGTAGAGCAAAAGAGACGAGCCTTGCGTGGCAATAAAATTTCATGCAGACGTCGCTCCATGGTGGGCGCAAAGGCAGCCCCCCTCCACCCATTTCGGATCGTAATCAAGAGGAAGATAACTGTTCTGAGGGGGATTCAGAAGCAGAAGACCACTCCTATTTACCCCATGAGGTCTTCGCTCTAACTTGGCATGCTGATGTTGGTAATATCATGCATATGGTGCCTTGCATTGCTTACTGTATACATCAAAGATGTCATCTGCTTAGTTTAGACATGCTTTGTGTCAATGCCATCTGTTTAGTTTCTTTATCGTATATGTGAATCATGCAATGCCATCTTGTTTAGCCAGGCATCATATATGTGAATTTTGCAATGCCACCCTGGTTAGCCAGTCATCTTATATGTGAATTATATCATGACATCATTTTTTATTACGTGTTAAATTTGTCAACAATTTTAGTACATTCAATTACTCTTCCTGTGCATCAGCCATTCGGCACGGTCATGGAAAAATCTGGAGTGGAAACAAGGTCTTCAGAGCAGACAATGCTATCTGACGAAGCGCATGTCTTGCTGGTTACAGATAGCTCCTCAGAGGAGGATTCAGAGACAGATGACCAGTCCTATTCCCCCCCCCCCGAGGTGCATGCTCTAACTTGGCAGGGTTATGTTGCTCATATCGTGCGTATGGTATCTTGCATTGCTATGTCATTTGCTTAGTTTAGACATGATTTGTGTGAATGCCACCTGTTTAGTGTCTAATTACCATATATGTGAATTATGCAATGCCATCTTGTTGCAAGACATTATATATGTGAATTATGCAATGCTATCTTGTTGCAAGGCATTATATATGTGAATTATGCAATGCCATGCTGTTTAGCCAAGCGTCATATATGTGAATTATATCATGCCGTCCTTTTTTTGTATTTCTCATTGCTTTTGTCGACAATGTTTGTATATTCAACTGCTCTTCCTGTGCATCAGCCATTTGAATTGGTGATGGAGAAATCTGGAGTGAAAACAAGGTCTTCAGAGCAGACAATGCTACCTGCTGAAGCAGATATCTTGCTGGTTACAGATAGCTCTTCAGAGGAGGATTCAGAGGCAGATGACCAGTCCTATTATCCCCCTGAGGTGTATGCTCAAACTTGGCAGGGTTATATTACTCATATCATGCATATGTTGTATTGCAATGCTTAGTTTTTACATCATATACACGATATTGAATGCCATCTCCTTAGTTGACACATCATATATGCGATTGCCCTCTGCTCACTTCCTTAGTATATAAATCATATATTTGAATTATATCATGCCATGATGTTTACATAGACAGCATGTATCTGAATTATGGCATGCCAACCCATTTTCTAAAGACATAATATAGTTATATCATCTCATCCTGTTTACATAGTCATCATATTTTGAATTATGTCATTCTATCCGTGAATTATATCATGCCATCATGTTTCCATCGACGGCATGTTTGTGATTTATGGCATGCCAACCACTTTAATAGACACATCGTATAGTTATATCATGTCATCCTGTTTACATAGTCATCATATTTTGAAGTATGTCATTCTATCCTGTTTAGTTAGCCATCATACATGTGAAATTGTGTCATGCTATCCTGTTTAATTAGCCATCATATATTTGAAATTATGTCCTGCTATTCTGTTTGGTTAGACAACATAAATGTGAATTATTTCATGCCCTGTTTTCTTCCCTACTATCCATTGCACCTGTCTATCTTACAATGTCTGTACATTCAATTACTTTTCTTGTTTATCAGCCATTTCAATTGGAGGGGGTGATGGCAGTATCTGTGGGAGTAAAAACACGGTCTTCAGAAAAGATCGTGCTACCTGTCGATGGAGATAGAACCACGGTTGTACTTGCCCAAGAACCAGCCCCACCACACATAACCCAGACTCACGCAGATTGTACCCCTACCCAGTTGGACAGAGAACCAGCTACACCCCTTCTAACCCCAACCCCAGCAGATAGTAACCCAGTTCCCGTTGACACAGCACCGTCTCCACCACAGAGCACCCAAACACGATCAGTTAGTAAGGCAACTGCAGTGCCCAAAGCACGAGGACCACCACTCCGAACCCCAAGTCAACGCTTAAAGCAGAAGAAGAATTGTTCTCAGGTCAGGTTCCGTAGCTATGGTTCATACTACTTTGCTCTTGCATCACTGTATTTACTCATACCAACTAATTTCAAATTTGAAGGATGCAATTGAAACTCCAATGGCGCAACAGGTATGTTTTAAACCTGTTTCTTTAACGTGTTTGCTGTTGTAACTTGCTCTATGTTGATTTCAGTTTCAATTGAATAAACAGTTATGTTCTCATGCCATGCACATTACAAGTGTTGTTATTGCTGTGTAGTTTCCCACACTTATATTCTGTCTATGCTGCTTTGTCTTAAATAGATATGATTCGAACTGTATCTATCTTGATTTGGCAACATAAACTAGAATGATATAGACCATACAGTGACCATACTACATAGATATATGTTTGTTTCATGCTGTTATCCTGTCCACCTTACTACTGAACTGGTTTACCAAAATGAGTTTCATATACTACATTGTAAACCTGTGATGTGTTTGTTTGTTTCTCTTTTAGAACGCGGATAAAATATTGGAGAAGAGTACCCCGTTATGCAATGGTAAAGGAAGTAATGCAGATAAGGTTCAAGATAGTGAGACATCCCTGTTGTTCTCCAAGAAAGCTGATAAAAACTATATTGAAGACACTGAGACAACCCCAAAGTCCTGTCTTGATGTAGTGTTCGAGTTACTGGCTACTACTGCTGGCACCAGCTCTTCGAACTCGCTGCCTGAATCAGTTCGGCTTCTTGAGTCTCAACTTCAAGTTGAAAGACATCGATCAGATGTTATGCGACAGGAAGCCAAAGGACTGAGGAAGTCCCTGCAGAATTCAGATGCATACTTTCTGGTGCAACAGCAAGTGCTGGAGGATTTAAGCGCCAAACAAGAGAAAGTTAATAAGCTTGCTAAGCATCTTGCCAGCATTATGGGTACCCAGGATATTGTTTCTTGAGCTCTTCTGAAGTGGTTTCAGTTCTGGACTTGTTTTGCTGCGTTTATATGCTGCTTTGTTCCCTATATTTGCACTTGTGGCGAACTTTTATGCCCAGTGGATGTAATATGTGTAATAGCCGTGATAGCCTAGCGTAAGTTGCTTGCTTATTTATTTCCTTATTGTCTTGTTTATTTGTTTTCTTGTAGTCAGTGCAGTTCTTTTTCCGCGGTTTGCTAGTGGCCGCAATAACGTATTTTTTAAAACTATGCCACATTAATGGGCTACATATTTACTGTAGTTAACATGGGCCTCCTACAGGCCGTAGAAACAATGTGCCTTCTAAGGGCCGTAGAAACAATGGGCCTTCTACGGGGCGTAGACACAATGGGCCTTCTACGAGCCGTATGATCAGTTGGCCAAACATGGGCCAATAACAGACCACATTATGGCCATAAATGGGCTAGAGTTGAAATCGTCCGTTCATGGGCCGACCATAACGGGCCGTCGTTAATCGGCCGTATTTGATGACGCTATGAAAACGGCCCAACGTATTAACGGGCCACAAACGGTCCGACTGTAACCACGGGCTGTATTGGCCCACAAGCAGAAAATGACAGTAACGGGCCGAGAGTAAACGAATGTTGGAAATGAGCCCAAGAATAAATGGGCCCTGAGAAGGCCGAAAGATAACATGGGATGGAAACGTCCAACGGAATAATGGGCCGTTAATGGGTATAAAGTTATACACTGTTCATTACGGGCCAGTTTTACCACGGGCCGTTAATGGGCCGAGGGTTACTAAGGGCCTCATATGGGCCAAAATACGTCATGGGCCATACATGGGCCGGAAGTTAAAACGGGTGGAATTATATTGGACGGCCCAGATGACGCTACTGGGCCTAATTTGGATAGGCCGTAAACGGGCCCTGGGTTAGCTGGTTGTAAATGGGCTATATGCGAACAGGCCGTTAACAGGCTTTCCGTGGGCCAGCCCGCCACCTTTTGACCAAGTCAAACGGACCGGCCTTTTCACAGGAATGGGCCTCTGTTGGGTCGTGCCACGTGTCGACGTATCATAGGTGCTTTGGGTCCAATGAGTGGATGACATCTGTCCCAACGGTGAGCCGACACGTGTTTCCTCCAGCCAATGATGATTTTACATGTGGAAAATCCCCATTGGTCGGGGCTATTAACGGGTTATCGGATCCAAAACCGGACCCGATAGCTTAACGGCGTTCCGTTACGGTGGATGCCACGTGTCGGTCACCCTTGACGAAAGCACTTATGTGACGCATGATTTATCGTCATGGAAGTGGACACTTCCGTGATGATAATTTTGGTAATGTCATGGAACACTTCTACGACAGCACAGGTATGACTAGCTTGATTCTGTCATAAATTTGTCATGGATGTACATGCATGACAGAAAACGTGACCTACTGTGACAAACACGTATCATCACGGAAGTGTATTTTTCTGTAGTGTATGCGCTTTTCTATCAATTGCTCGGCAGTAATTTGTTCACCCACCGTAATATATGCTATCTTGAGAGAAGCCACTAGTGAAACCTATGGCCCCCGGGTCTACTTTACATCATATAAGTTTCCGATCTATAATTCTAGTTCACTATTTATTTTGCAATCTTTACTTTCCAATCTATACAACAAAAATACCAAACATATTTATCTTATTATATTTATCAGATCTCACTTTTGCAAGTGGCCGTGAAGGGATTGACAACCACTTTATCGCGTTGGTTGCAAGGTTCTTGATTGTTTGTGCAGGTACTAGGCGATTTGCGTGTAGTCTCCTACTGGATTGATACCTTGGTTCTAAAAAACTGACGGAAATACTTATGCTACTTTGCTGCATCACCATTTACTCTTCAAGGGAAAACCAACGCATGCTTAAGAGGTCATTGCACCATTGGAGTGGCCCCATAGACATGGTCAGCAGCCCAGGCCGCTGCCGTCGCTTGTGGGCGTCATGACGACCCCGCCCGCTGTGATCCTTCCACTTCAGCAAAGCCGATCAAACTCTGGATAGTGGCTCTCCACTCATCCATTTGATCAGCGGCTTGCAGGAATCTCAGCAGGAGTTGGGCCCGCGCCATGGCTTCTGACGTAGTGCTTGGCATGGATGACGAGGCAGACCGCAACGCCGCCCGACTCCTGGTAGTATCTGCAGGGCGGTGCCGCGCTCTCGCCGTTGTGAGCCGGCTGCCACGGCAGTTCGGTGATGAGTAGGATGTGCCTGACGGTTGATGACCCTGTTCGGCGCTCCGGCTTGGTTGTCCTGTCCTAGGCGAGGCGCGTGTCCCATAACCGCGCCTGTAGCAGGCGCGGCTTAGGGGTCACGGCTCGTACCAGAGCGGGTGTTGTCGCTGCGGCTGCGCCCACTAGCGCAGCAGGGAGGTGGAGATTAAATGTTCTCCCCGCCTGCGTCCTGTGGAACATCGGGATGTTGTTGATGTCGCCCTCCTCCAGCATATTCCACTCCCGCTTCAGTCACAGGGGGTGAGGGAGTCCTGGAATAGGGGGTCCCCGGGCGTCCGGGCTATGTGATGTGGGCCGGACTCATGGGCCATGAAGATACAAGATGGAAGGCTTTCCCATGTGTCTGGATGGGACTCCCCTTGGCGTGGAAGACAAGCTTGGCGTTTGGATATGAAGATTCCTTTCTCTTTAAACCGACTCTGTATAACCCAGCCCCCTCTAGTGTCTATATAAACTGGAGGGTTTAGTCTGTAGGGGGAATCATAATCATACAGGCTAGACATCTAGGGTTTAGCCATTACAATCTCGAGGTAGATTAACTCTTGTAGCCCCTATACTCATCAAAGTCAATCAAGCTGGAATTAGGGTATTACCTCCATCAAGAGGGCCCGAACCTGGGTAAACATTGTGTCCCCTGCCTCCTGTTACCTTCGATCCTTAGACGTACAGTTCGGGACCCCCTACCCGAGATCCGCTGGTTTTGACACCAACATTGGTGCTTTCATTGAGAGTTCCACTGTGTCATCGTCGAAAGGCTCGATGGCTCCATCGATCATCTACAACAATGCCGCCATGAAGGAGACTTTTCTCCCGGCCAGATTTTTGTATTCGGCGGTTTTGCGCTACGTGCCAACTCGATTGGCCACCTCGAGCAGATCGACAGCTACGCCCCTGGTCATCAGATCAGTTTTGGGAACCTGAACTATGTCACCAACGTCCCAGGAGACTTGATCTTCGAGGGGTTCGCGGCCTCTGCTGCCGCTCCGGCCTTAGATCCAGAATAGGTTGTCAGGTCCAAAGACGGGAGTTTAGAGCCTGCAGGACTCTCTGCAACTATGGAATTTGCTACCGGAGATCCGGAGGGGACGACGTCAGTGGCAAACCCAAAGACGAACCGAACTCCCCTTTACGCTCGAGCGCCGGACACTCCATCAGACTCCAAGTCTGAACTCTCAGGGTCCATGTTAAGTAGGTGCGACTAGGAGGCTCCAACCCCGAACTGCCCCATGGACTCTCTTTCCTCGGCCCAAACCTCGCCTTTGAACGAGGCTCTGGACTTGATGCGATCACTCGCCATTACGGAAGGATCACTTCCGAACTATGCCCAGCCCGGACTAGGGGCTGAGAGCAGGGAATTTTACGTCCCACCCACCACCCACTTCATAGCCGCTGTCGAACACCTAACCGACATGCTAGACTATGCCTCCGAAGACATCAAAGGTATGGACGACGATGCCGGAGACGAACAAGGCCAAGACCCTCCGTTTACCGGACGATGGACGGCCACTTCCACATACGACGTATACATGGTGGACACACCCAAGGAGGACGACGATGGCAAGAAGGATCCGGATAAGGACAAGCCTACTGAAGCCCCTCCAAAGCATAGACGTCATCGGTGCGGCTCAAAATCGCGCCGCGACAATGGCAGCAATACCGGCACCGGAGACGATAACACTCCAGAGAATGCCGAAGACCCCGAAGCCCCTGTAGAACCAACCTCCGAACAGGACGATTGGGAGGAGGGGCAAGTCGACCCTGACGATCCCGTCGATAACGAGGGCTCGGAGGATAGTAATTACCTACCGATCTCCAAAGAGGACGTGAGCCCCGGCGACGAAGACTTCATCGTGCCACAGGAACCCCTCGACCAAGAGCGCTTCAAGCGCAGGCTAATTGCCACAACAAGAAGCCTAAAAAAGAAGCAGCAGCAGCTTCAAGTTGATCAAGATCTACTCAATGACAGATGGACTAATGTCCTGGCAGCCGAGGAATACGGCCTCGTATGCCCAAGTAAGAGTTATCCAAAGCGTAAGCTGCTACCCCAATTCGAGATGAGGCGCTGGAGCCCATACCGCCAATGCGTGATGCTATTGACAGACCGGACCGACCACCACGTGACCGGGACAGGGTGGCAACTCAAGCCGAACACGAGCCTGCATCGCCTCGCCGCAAAGGCAGAAAAACAGCGGCTCCAGAATACACCTATGACCTACGACAGGACCTGGACAATAGAGTCGGTCAGGCTAGATCAATCTACGGATCAAGGGGGCTAGGGTTCAAACTCGTGAAGACGGCCATCAAGCCTGGCGTGACAAGCACAACCTCACCCGGGCAGAAAACCGCATATGGACCTCATCCGAACTGCGTCGAGACGTTGCCCGATACAGAGGCACCACACACCCCCTATGTTTCACCGATTAGGTAATGGAGCACCAGTTCCCAGAAGGGTTCAAACCCGTGAACTTCGAATCATACGATGGTACGACGGACCCCGCAGTATGGATTGAAGATTTCGTTCTCCACATTCACATGGCGCGCGGCGACGATCTACATGCCATCAAATATCTTCCCGTAAAGCTTAATGGACCGGCACGGCACTGGCTAAACAGCCTACCAGAAAATTCCATCGACAACTAGGAGGATTTGGAAGATGCCTTTAGGGACAACTTCCAAGGTACCTATGTAAGGACCCCAGACACCGATGACCTCAGTCACATAGTCCAGCAACCCGGAGAGTCAGCCTGGAAACTCTGGACCAGGTTCTTAATTAAAAATAATCAAATTGTAGATTGTCCGGACGACGAAGCCCTCGCGGCCTTTAAACACAGCGTCCAGGACGAATGGCTCGCCAGACACCTCGGCCAAGAAAAGCCGAAGTCCATGGCAGCCCTTACCGCACTCATGACCCACTTTTGCGCGGGAGAAGAAAGCTGGGTAGCCCGTACAAGCAATAGCACCAGCGACCCCGGCACCTCCGAAGCCAGGGACGGCAATGGCAAGCCACGACGCAACAAGCACAAGCGTCGAGTCAATAATGACGGTACCGAACATACGACGGTCAATGCCGAATTCAGTGGTCTTAAATCCGGCCAACGAAAGAAGCCGTTCAAAGGAAACAGAGATGGTCCATCCAGTTTGGACAGAATACTCGATCGGCCCTGCCAGATTCATGGCACCCCCGATAAGCCTGCCAATCATACCAACAGAAACTGTTGGGTTTTCAAACAGGCCTGCAAACTTAACGCCGAACACAAGGGGAAAGGGCCGCCCAGCGAGGACGATGATGAAGAGCCTCGTCAACCAAGCACAGGGGGACAGAAGAAATTTCCCCTGAGGTAAAGACAGTAAATATGATATATGTCACACATATCCCTAAGAGGGAGCGCAAGCGCGCATTACGAGACGTCTATGCCATAGAGTCGGTCATCCCAAAATTCAACCCATGGTCGGCTTTCCCGATCACCTTCGATCGAAAGGACCACCCAACCAGTATCCGTCATGGAGGTTCTGCAGCTTTGGTCCTCGATCCAATCATCGACGGATTCCACCTCACGCGAGTCCTCATGGACGGCGGCAGCTGTCTCAACCTACTTTACCAAGACACTATCCGCAAAATGGGCATTGACCCATCAAGAATTAAGCCCACTAAAACTACCTTTAAAGGAGTAATACCTGGTGTAGAGGCCCGCTGCACGGGCTCAATTACATTGGAGGTCGTCTTTGGTTCGCCGAACAACTTCCAGAGCGAAGACTTGATCTTCGAAATCATCCCTTTCCGCAGTGGCTACGACGCACTGCTCGGACGAACCGCGTTCGCTCGCTCAACCCGGTCCCACACTACGCTTATCTAAAGCTCAAGATGCCCGGTCCACGTGGCGTCATTACAATCAATGGAAACATGGAACGCTCCCTCCGTACTGAGGTGCATACCGCAGCCATCGCGGCCGAAGTACAAAGCGGCCTTCTCCAGCCGCACACCTCATTGGCTATTAAGCCGCCAAGCTCTATTACACAAGGCTAGCCAATTCCGCAGGCTGACAGCTCGGCAATTCCAGAGCTGGATTAGAAGTTTCGCCTCCGTCGATCGCCATGTACATCCGCGAAATCTGTATCGCGCGTACCTAATTGTGCACTCAAAATACCTTGGGCATCAGCGGAGGCACAATACGGGCAGGCCTATAGTATGGTTCGACCCTATACGGCCTTCCCCTTTCTTTAATTATTTTTTCTCTTTTACCACAGGTGAATCAAAACCTACTCATCCTACGGACTCACAAGGACTCTCTCCGAGCCCGTAAAAATAGTCGAAGACCATTCCTCTCAAGGAATCTTTCTTTCTCACGAGAAACCGGTGCAAACGTGTGGCAGGAAGGTGCAAAGGATTTTGTAGACCACAACTTCACTGAAGAACCTGTATAGAGCTTTTCCCCTTAGTCTGAGACCCCCGGCATGTAAAATGGCCTTGGTGATTATGGTACCCTCTGTAAGATTACGTTTTGACATATCAATCAGATTCCAGTGAACCAAATTCTTATTCGGTTTCGTATTTATTTATAGACTTTATTCCGTCTCTTCAGTTGTCTCACGCACACACCTCGGCACAAATTGCCAGGGGCTCTATATGGCAACACATGTGTTGCCAAACAAAAGTCCAAACAGCTTTATAGCACAATTCGGCGTCCCGAGCTCGGCACTATATGCACCGGCTCCGAATCATGTCTTTGGTCAATAGTTGGGTTGCTTGGCTCCTGTGTTTGCTACCTTACGTTCCATTTGACCAGCTAGGGTAGTAAAGGGAGAACTACTGTGATTGTGTTTCTAGTTCGTCCGGTTAAGCACCTCAGTAGAGAAAGCCGAAAACTGACTGTCATGATGCGGCGAGAGCTGGTCAGCCACTCGGCGACCTATTAAAATCTTTAGCGATTTTTTCCATATTACACGAAGGACTATTTGCCGGTCACATATGTAGCGCATCCGCATTGGGATAGTCACGTACATACCAGGGGCTATCTCGTAGAGCCATCGTCAAACTCCTATGGCTAAGTGAGAGCGATAAAGCCCCATAGTCCGATTGCTTGGTTCACCGCACTGACACCTCCTTTATGGACCAAGACGTTGGATGAAGTGTGAACATGTGCTATTCTGAACACCCCCGTAGTATCTACGTGGGGGCTAAAGCCGACGACTGGAAAACTCTCAGGAATACAAAAACGGCCGCACAGGAGGATAAAACTTTCAGATAAAGATGCAAATATATCACAAGGCTTTAATACATAAAGAAAACATCAAGGCGGTTTAGGTACATTCATTCAAACATAATGTCCTTGGAGCACTGACCCTCTATCAGGCGGGCACCCTCTAGGACGTCATCTAAGTAGCGCTCCGGCATACGGTGGTCCTTGCCTCCAGGAGGGCCCTTAACTGCAACATCGGCAGCCTTCATCTTCGCCCAGTACATCTTGACGCGGGCGAAGGCCATCCGCGCACCTTCTATGCACACTGACCGCTTGACGGCGTCAATCCGCGGCACTGCATCGACAAGTCGCCGTACCAAGCCGAAATAGCTGCTCGGAAGAGGTTTGGCTGGCCACAGCCGAACTATAACATCCTTCATGGTCACTCCGGATATATTATGCAGCTCGGCCCATTGCGCCATTTGGTCGTTCAGCAGCGCCGGGTGCTCCTACGCCGTGAACTGTGCCCAGAATAGCTTCTCCGTCGCGTATCCCTCCTGAGTCTGGAAGAATTGCGCAGCGTCGGCGGCACTCTTCAGAAGATCCGCGAAAGCGTCTGGAGAACTCCACAGTCGATTAAGCAAGGCGTATCTCTGATCGCCAAACTTAGTCTGTAAAAGAAAGGGCTTACCAGCCGCTATCTGTCTGGCCTACCGGATCTCCTCGTGAGCCGCTCTCGATTCGGATCGCGCGTTTTTGGCCTCCTGAAAGGCCTTCTTGAGTTCGGTTGCCTTGGCTTTATTCTCCTTCTCGAGGGACTCGTACTTGCGGGCGGCGTCCTTGAGCTCTTGCTCTACGACGGATACCCGCTCGTCGCATTGGCGCCAGGTGGCTTGTTCGGCTTTCAACTCCGCAGCTGCTTTATCAGCGGCCACATTGCTCACCCTAGCCTGTTCTTTGGCCCGGGAAAGTTCACCCCTGAGGGTCTCAACCTCGGCAGCTCCATCTGCAGTTAGGCAAATAACAACGTTTGAATTTCAATCTAGTGTTCGCACATTCATATAGGAATAAAAGGAGTGTTCGAGCATACCTTGCGCCTCGTCGAGCCGCTTGTTAATGAGGACAATGTCCTCATCGGCCAGCTTCAGTTTCTGCTTTAGTTCGGAAACCTCCGCGGCCTGTTCGGTTGCCGCTAATAGTGAAGCCTGTTTTCCCAATTAAATAAGCATGTTACTTCCCTCAGATATCTATAGATCCTCTGTTCGCCCTTCTTCATGGGCCACCAGAGTCTCAGGGGCTCTTATCTATATTGAGGCGTATTTGTTCATATGGAAAGCGGCTAAAGACATTACATCGCATACCTCGAAGCCTATTAGTAGGCTCGTGAAGGCTTCATTCAGCCCACTTTTTGCGGACTGAATCTTCTCAAACACTGCACCCATCAAGGTACGGTGCTCCTCCATGACGGACGCACTCTGTAGTACGTCCATCTGGGTATTCGGTGCCTCCGGGTTCATGGAGGTCACCGTAGTATTAGGCGTTCCCCCTCCCTTGAAGGAGGCCACTCACCCGACTCTGGATCCGTCTCCAGAGCGATATTCGGCTGGGGGGCGAACAGTCCAGGGCCCCCATCATTGGTCTTCACGGGGGCCGCACCTCCTACGCCCTCAACAACCGAGGCGTTCCCCTCTGGTGCCGTGTTGATGGTGCCGTACCTCTCGACGATCCAGAGAAATCCTCCGGGATGACACCACAACGTCGTGCGCCCTTGGGGGCGAGGAAGCTTGTGGGGGCATCTCACTCTCCATCATCTCTGGCGGTAGATCCCCCGACGACGATGATACTTGAGGGAGATCGCGGGCCGGACTGAAGCACGTAATTTGACATTATTCTCTCAATTCACAAAGGATTGAAAATACATGAAGGCATCCTTAGGTACTTACAATGCGGCGATAGGCTTGGTCTGGGGGCGGTGCTTGGGGATTGCTTCGGCATCCGAATCCGAGTCGTCCGAAAAGGATGTTCATCCCCTCTTGACGCTCCCTCCTTCGGATCTGCGGAGGCTGCCCTCTTTTTCCCTTTCAGGGAAGGGCTTTCTTCTTCCTCCTCTCCCTCCTCCTCGTCTTCGTCTTCGTCTGCATCTTCGTCTTCCTCGTGGGAGGAAGAAGCCTCGGTCTCTCCGGACGCAGCGCCCGAAGTACCTTCATGATGGAGGCCATCTTCGGCCTCCTTGCCCTTCTTCTTCTTTTCTTTCTTTGCCGGCGCCTGGTAGGGCGCCGGGACCAGCATCCTAATTAACAGAGGTTCGGCTGAGTCTTCGGGGAGTGGAGCCGAACATTTGATCTGCTTCGCTTTCTTTATCTAGCCCTGTTCAAGAGGCGGAATTTTCAGTACCCCTCCCTAAAGATTGACGAACTAGGTAATGTCCGGAAGTTAAACACTTACTGGGGAGGCTGGATTGTTGCAGTCGACGTCGGTGTCATCGGATGTCCGTGGCCACGTCTTCTGTTTCTTGAAGAGCAGCTTCCAGATCCCTTTGTGCGACGTGCCAAAGAACCGCTGTAGGGTCCGTGGCCCTTCGGGATTAAACTCCCACATGTTGAGAGGCCATCGTTGGCAGGGGAGAGCTCGGCGGATAAGCATCACCTGGACCACGTTGGCAAGGGTGATGTCCTTTTCTATCATACTCTTAGTGCCCTTTTGCAGCATCAACACCTCGTCAGAGGATCCCCAGTCTAGGCCTTTGTTGGTCCAAGATGCGAGCCACACCGGGGGACCGGATCTGAAAGCAGGAGCGGCCGCCCACTTGGTGCCGCGGGGTTCGGTGATGTAGAACCACTCCTGCTGCCATACCTTTACGGTGTCCACAAACCTACCTTTGGGCCAGGTAACGTGGCTGAGCTTGCTCACCATAGCGCCTCCGCACTCGGCGTGTTGGCCGTCGACCACCTTTGGCTTCACATTGAAAACATTGAGCCATAGGCCGAAGTGTGGGGGAACGCGGAGGAATGCCTTACACCCAGCGATGAACACCGAGATGTGAAGGAAGGAATTTGGGGCTAGATCGTGGAAACCAAGGCCATAGCACAACATGAGACCTCGGACGAAGGGATGGAGTGCGAACCCGAGTCCTCGGGGAAAGTGGGGGATAAACACCACCCTTTCGCCAACCTTTGGGGTAGGGATAACCTGCCCCGGGGTAGGAAGCCTGTGTGTAATCTCTGCTATCAAGTACCTCGCCTCCTGTAGATCCTTGATGTCCTTCTCCGTTACAGAGGAAGCCATCCACTTGCCCTGGGAACCGGATCCGGCCATGGCTAGGAGGAGCAGGGGTGAAGGGAAAGATTGGGATTGGGGCGCTGGAGCTCGAGGATGTAGAGGAAGGAAGGGAGGAAGGCGCGGGGAAGAGGGATAGATCCTTACCCTTTTATAAAGGCAGTGAATGTCAAGCGCCCCCTCCCTAGCCTTCAAGGGGTCGTGCGGGTGGCAAGGTTGGATTACCCAAGCCCTCAGTTATGAGAATCCCGTAATAAGGGGACATGATCTCTGCTTTGACAAGACACGTCGTCGAAGGCTACGTCTCGAAACATGAAAGGGGAGGTCAAGAAACGATTCGAAATAATAAAGTGGCCGAACGTAACGTCCCCCCAGTAAAGTTGTCAGAAGACAGAACTTGTTTTTGCTTAAGTATCTTGCCCCTATAATCCAGGGTTGTGACTATTGTACAGAGCCGGATATAGTTCTTTTGATCAGCTACTTTGGAGTATTTGGAGGAGGAACCCGCCTTGCAATGCCGAAGACAATCTGCGCGCCGGACATCTCGTCATTGAAGCCTGGTTATGGGGCTACTGAGGGAGTCCTGGAATAGGGGGTCCCCGGGCGTCTGGGCTATGTCACGTGGCTGGACTCGTGGGCCATTAAGATACAAGATGGAAGGCTTTCCCCCGTGTCCGGATGGGACTCCCCTTGGCGTGGAAGACAAGCTTGGCGTTCAGATATGAAGATTCCTTTCTCTGTAAACCGACTCTATATAACCCTAGCCCCCTCCGGTGTCTATATAAACTGCAGGGTTTAGTCCGTAGGGGGAATCATAATCATACAGGCTAGACATCTAAGGTTTAGCCATTACGATCTCGAGGTAGATCAACTCTTGTAACCCGTATACTCATCTAAGTCAATCAAGCAGGAAGTAGGGTATTACCTCCATCAAGAGGGCCCAAACGTGGGTAAACATTGTGTCCCCTATCTCCTGTTACCTTCGATCCTTAGACGCATAGTTCGGGACCCCCAACCCGAGATCCGCCGGTTTCGACACCGACAGGGGGCACAATGACAGCGCCACCTGCATTGGTCGTGTCACCTACGGCACCCACGTCCCCCAACGTCGCCGCAACGCCTATGGCATCAGCGGCTGCGTGCAAGGGGGCCTTAGAAGAGGAAGGCTGAGCCGATGCGCCGGGCTTCTTCTTGGGCGCCATGGATGATGAAGCTAACGATGAAAAAGACGATGGCGATGATTGATGCGCTATTCACGACCTCAGATTCACGCAAGCGCCTCCCCCTACCTGGCGTGCCAAAGATGTCGTGGGGGTCATGATCACCTATGGGGCCATGAGCCCCTTGTGTTTCGGCTAGGGGGAGATCACGTTCCACAAAGAGCAGAAGCCATGGAACAACACGCCGATAGTGATGCTGGTGGTTTTTAGCAAGGTCCGGGCCGCTGGGTACGTAAGACCCTACTCCTACTTTAGTGGATTGAGTGGAAAAACACAACTAGCACGCAGCGCTCAAGCCCGGCAAGGGTGCCACGGGGAGAGCGGCTACGCGCGTACAAGTGTGTAGGGGTCTGAATCCCTCTCTCGTTTGCCATGGCCCTCCTTTTATAGCTCAATGGGTAACCACAGGGGCAAAATGGTCATTATCTAGTGATTAGATAGTTAATAGTGCTATTGTACCTAACTCTGGCAGTTAGGACAAAGTGCATTAAATGCACTGCTTGGTGTCATGCTAAGGATGAAGCCTGGAAAGCCTGGCATGCCGCTTAATCATCTCTTGCTTATTATCTTGACACGCCTCTAGACGGGTGTCATTTGGATAAACCTTGTCTTCCAATGGGCGGCCACGTCCTTAGCAGGGGCCACTTAATCATCTTGAGGGTTCACATCGTATTGATAGGTGACTTGCGTCGCGGTGCGGTGGAGCCTTGGTGGGGAGATTTGCCCTTAGCGGCCCAGGTAAGCCTACCGAGGAAACCTTGGACTTGCCTTCGGGGCGGCCTCGACCTGACCAGGCTCTCCTGCACGGCATGGGAGGCTTTCCCAAGGTGATATCTTGTTGCCTTGGCTTGTCTTGGTCTTCTTGATCCGCTCTTTGATCTCTCAAAGAGTTGCTTCTCTAGCTTGGTCTTGACTTGGATGCTTGGTGTAGTTGTTCTCTTGTTGTCACGCCTGTGTACAGTCCGGGAAACATACGTGAACAATTGTTGTACCAACAATGGACTTCTTGGATAAGTTCGTGGTGGTCTTCATCGACGACATTATCATATATTCTAAAGGAGAAGATGAACACAAGCAACATCTCTGTGTAGTACTACAAAGGCTCCGGGATCCCCAGTTATATGGAAAGTTCAGCAAGTGCGAGTGCTGGCTTAAGCAAGTAGGATTCTTGGGTCATATCCTATCAGCAGAAGGAACAACAGTAGACCGAAGTAAAATCAAGGATGTGCTAAAATGGCTAGCACCCACGAGAGTGACCGAGATCAGGAGTTTGTTGGGGCTTGCTGGTTACTATCGTCGATTCATTGAAGGCTTTTCCAAGATTGCTAAACCAATCATAGAGCTGCTCAAGAAGGATCAGAAGTTCGTATGGTCTGAAGACTGTGAGAAAAGCTTTAATGAGTTGAAGACTCGGTTAACTTCAGCATCTATGTTGATGCATCTGAATTTTTATCGAAGCTTCAACGTGTATTGCGACGCATCCAGAAGAGGTATAGGGTGCGTACTCATGCAAGATGGCAAGGTTGTAGCCTATGCATCCAGATAGCTATGAGCTCATGAAGGAAATTATCCTACTCATGACTTGGAATTAGCAGCAGTGGTACATGCCTTAATAATTTGGAGGCATTATGTCATTGGCAAGCGGTGCCAATGTTCATCGATCACAAAAGCCTCAAGTACATATTCACTCAACGCGAGTTGAATCTCCGACAAAGAAGATGGCTTGAGTTGGTCAAAGATTATGACCTCGGTATAAATTTCCATCCGGATAAAGATAATGTGGTTGCCGATGCTCTCAGCCGAAAAATAGCCACATCAAACGTACTGATGGAATCTTTGCCCTCCGGTCTACAAGAAGAGATGGCCCAGCTCAACCTGGTCAATATTGAAGCTGACTGCACCGCTATGCTAAGAGGTCACTCCCACTCCTGAGGAAGAGATTTAGGATCCATTGCTGCAACACCATGTCGCACGAATGCAAGCCGGCAAGACTCAAGATTTCCTGGTGGATGACCAAGGTACCCTAACATTTCGAGGGCGAATACGTATACTAGACAGAGAAGATCTGAGGAAGAAAATATTTACGAAGGCACACGAATCCTCGTACTCGACCCGCCCATGCGGTACCAAAATGTATGAAGACCTCCGGTATATATTTTGGTGGGATGGAATGAAGAAAGACATTGCATATTTTGTCGCCTGCTACGATATATGCAACAAGGAAAAGGCGGAACATCAGAAACCAGCCGGGCTACTTCAACCTTTACCCATTCCGCAATGGAAATGGGACGATGTCTGCATGGATTTCATCATCGGTCTCCCCAAAACCTCCCGCGGAAATGATGTTGTATGGATTGTGGTGGATATGCTCACCAAGGTAGCCCATTTCATTCCAATCAGAACCACGTACCA